>NW_024870746.1:16942500-17542500 GCF_019054845.1 Dipodomys spectabilis
TGTTGATATTAAAACATCTGACTTATTGATTGATTGATATAGCAGTACAGATGTGTAAACTCAAGGCCTTGCCCTGTCTAGGCAAGCTCTCTACCACTTGAGCCACAACCCCTAGTCCTTTCTCTTTTAGTTTGTCTTTCAGCTAGTATCTCCCTAACTTTGCCAGCTCTGTCCTTGGACTGTGATCCTCCTACCTTCACCTCCTGAATGGCTGGAATCCCAGGCGTGGATGGTTCATGTTTGAGATTAAAGTCTTGTCAAATGTTTCCTGAGATAACCTCAAAGCACAATCTTCTTGCTCTGCCTTCTGAGAAACTGGGATTGTTTAACAGGCATGCGCTACCAGGCCTGGAGAAATAACTGATTGATTGCTTTTTTTTTTTTTTAACAGAGTAAGATATTTACATCAGATGCCTAGCAAAGCTGTTGAACAAAACTGTTATGGCATGGAGCATGGGTCTGGGGTCAGCAACAGAGGTCAGAAACTGACTGTAGCTCTTCCCATCCTGAACGGTCCCTCAGCTTATTTATGTCTGAGCATGCCTCCTTCAGAAAGCAGCTCCTGCTGGGGTCAAACAGGAGGTGTCAGCAGGAAGCAGTTAGGCATGTTCTCTGTGAGGAAACTAGAACATGAGAATTGAGAACGTCATTGTGCTCTGTGTTGACAGGGTCCTGTCTGGATACTAGTTACTTCCTTATTGTCTCTTCACTTCCAAGCAATCTCCCCACCCGCCCCACCCCCACCAAACTATGAACCACTTGACAAACTCTGTGAGCTCCCTGTGGAATAGTCCTGGGGCAGCTTACCCCTAAGCCTAAGTGTGGTAGCAGACAAAGAGGCCAGCCAAGAGAGAGGCTAATCATTAGAAAATTAGAGGAAACTCCTTAAAAGCCCAACTTGAAATATAAACTCATTTCAAATGTTCCCCCAAACACCACACTGTTCTAGAGTGCCTCACTTAGTCCCAGCCAATGCTGAGCCTCAGGGAAAATTTCACAGGGTACCGTCAGGAAGCCACCCTGGCAATGGTGAGGAAGGTGCCTGGGGCCTCACCTCCAGCCTTCAACAAGAGCATTGATCACAGACGAGATTCTGGACACCCACCTTGTACCTGCCTTCCTGATGCTAGAACAGCCCCAGAAAGCACTGGACAGGAAGAAGGGCAATGCCACATCCTGTCCCCTTATTTCTCCTACCCAATCCTGTATTGCATCTGATTTATTTTTTATTTTTTTTTTGGGGGGGGGGGTCCGGTCCTGGGGCCTGAACTCTGGGCCTGGGCGCTGTCCCTCAGCTCTTCAGCTCAAGGCTAGCGCTCTACCACTTGAGCCACAGCTCCACTTCTGGCTTTTTTTCTTTTTGCTTATGTGGTGCTGAGGAATCGAACCCAGGGCCTCATGCATGCAAGGCAAGTGCTCTACCACTGAGCCACCTTCTCAGCCCTTTGCATCTGATTTATAAGCAACCACATATGTACCCAAAAGTAAGCTATCTAAATGACTGTGGACACTGAGCTGTGACTAATTTCCTTCCTTCCTGGCCCAACATGTTTTAGAAATACTGTAATTAGCACATTTGGGTTAAACACAGTCAGAGCCTCAAGAGGACTCATCTCCTTGTCCTTTCTGCTCAGAAGGACCTGGTCATCCTACTGTAAGCCTTGGCATTTTGTCCTTAACAGAGCGATAATTATTTATTAGTGGAATATATGCTTATTATATTCCGACATTAAAGTTGTTAGGGGACATTGTGTACCCAGGTCCCTGTGGCTGGAAGAGGATCACATCTGTTAGAGATAAATCACTTTTAAAAAATTATATTAGACTCACAGACGGTCAAGAGTGAAGCGAGGGGAGGGAGGTGTGAATGGGCAGAGGAGGCTTGATTTTCAATCTTGTGAAATAGAGTGTGGTCAATACGTTGTCAGCACACGGCAGCAGTCAGACATCAACTCCATATTTCCCCTCTTTGAACCCCAGGTGGCCAATTAACAGTATGTGCTATTTATTCATTACACAATAGGCAGGGTAAATTGAATGGTTAGTCTGGCTAATAAGAATTCTTAGCAAGGAATAAAATTAAAAATGATGCATGAAGAAAGACTAGGAAAAGGAAGGAAAGGAGTAAGGAAGAGCAGGGAGGATTGGGAGAGATGAAAGAGAAAAGGAAAAGGGGGAAAGGAGGGGAGAGGGAGGAAACGGGAGGAAAAAGAAGGGAAAGGAAGGGAAGGGAATCCTTGAAGAATTCTAGGAAAAAAAATCTAGAGGAATTGTCATCTTAAATGTATCTCGAACTACAATGGAAGCAGAAAAATTTAAACGGAAAGATCCATTTGCATAAATTATCATCCTAAATGACATTCTCTTCAATTCTCTCATTTGTATTTACTTAGAGTTCCCTTTCTTCCTAAGGCGGAAAGTCTTAAATTACTTCCAGCAATTATTAGTATCATTAGACTGTTTTGATGCCTTATTTTGCAGAAAGCAATGCCTTTTCCTTTCTGTTTGCCTTTTCTATTCATCTCAGAACCACAACCCAGCAAATGAGAAGCTTGTGAGTTCACTAGATCTTGTGAATAATCACTTTTGCAAATAGGACAGAACTTAAGAAGGGATTAGAAAATGCTCTATCAATATAATTAAAATTCCATTGAAATATGGGAATAAACATATTAATCCTTGCACTTTCATTTTGTGTCCCATTCAAAGATTATGCGTCTATGCATCTGCCACTGCTACCTATAAATGACATCTCTCCCTCCCTCCCCTCCTCTTTCCCCCACCCTATTAGGGATTTTTTTATTATTGGTTTGTTTCATTTTATTTTGCTGGTCTCTCATTGTAAAATGTACACCAGAAGCAAAGCTAGAAGAGAAAGCTTGAGTGTTTTATAACCTGCGTAGCAGTCTTTCTGTGCAGTGTTAGTCGACTGCATGCCTCCAGGATCTAGAATATATAAACTGATAGAAGTTTCTAGAATTAACAAATTCTGAACTTTCACTTTAAAGGTAGATCCAAAGAGACAATGCTAATGTTCTCTGTTTCCTAACTTCTGAATAACTTAGTAATTCTCATCAAGGCAATTTAAGGGCAACACTACTCAGAAAGATCTCCATTGAGTTACACCTTGAACATTGAATGTATCATATACATAATCAAGTGATTATAAATAATCATATAAATAATCAAGTGATTATTTTAGTGGTTATAGTCCGGGGACTATTCATTTTTGTGTCTTCAAGCTGAACCTTCTCCCTAGAATGGTCAGAAACCCCCACCACCCCCCCCCCCCACACATCCTTCCACACACACTGGAAGCTCACTCCCTACTGGGGATGCTCATAAGATACAGAAACCATCTCTACCCCAAATCCATGAGTTAACCCAGCACCTGAGCAAAGGGTTTTAGAAAATACTTGCTCCTTCTTGCACTAAAATGACTGTGAGTGTGGAAATAACTGTAGTTTTCTTTTTACTGCTGTATTATTGCACCCTGTTGGGGAATACATCGGAGCATTTCATGTGTCCTACTTTTAAAATGCCCAGATGGTGGCTACGTGCTTTGGGTTGAATTGGGCAGCCCTCATCTTTCATGCTCTATAGTCTGCCTAGCTATCAAAGAGACACGAGACAAGGAAAATTCTGCCATTTTTCAGCTCCTCTTTGCCTGTTTCTGGTTACCCACAGTGAATGATGAACTTGTACAATTGTCACCAGGGTCCCTGAACACCCTCTCTCTGGGATGGGTAGTCTGTGCAACTAATGCTCTTGCTTCTCTCCCAGTGCAGGAGCCTTTGCTGTGTGACTGATCACACACAATCTTGTGAGTAACACAGGAGGGCAGAGGCAGTGTAAATATTTTATACCTTGCCAAAACCATTTGTATTTGCTTTGGGTTTTTTTTTTCACGCCAATCTTTAAGCTTCACAGAAAATTTTAAATCAGATCATTCAACCTAAGAAGTCATCCCAAGAACTGATCAAAATAAATGCAACAGAGGAACTAGTGAAAGTAGCCCAAGAGAACAATAGAAGGTTCGTATGATTTTGTGGCATGCACGTTTTATAGGGCTTTTGTCTCCAACTAGATTCTTCTTCAAGTACCATCTGGGCAATGACCGCTGGTATCATTTTACCAACAATAGTCAGTACATCCCACTGGGAAATTAGTCAAGGGAATGAGATTTTTTTTAATAAATTATTTTCAATCATATATCTCCCCCAAAATATTACTAGACTTTCTCTATTTTAACACCACACCTAAGTGAATTTCTTGCTTTTATTTTAGAATTTTATTTATCATAAAAGTGCCAAAATTCAAGTTTCCTTTTCAAAGAGAAAAACATATTTTTTCTCTATTTTCCTTCTTAAGAATAGTTTTGTGGCAGAAAGTGTGCTTACGATTACTAAAATTTTGGGAATGTATATTCCTGTAAATAATAACTTTAAGACACATGTCTTAATGCATGCATTTATTCTGTGAGTTATAAAGCACTGAGTAGTTAACTAATATGAACACCATAGAATGTTTTATGGTATTTAAGATATTTTAAGAAAGTAACTATAGGTAAAAATATTAGTAAAATATTTGATTACTGGTGATTTGATTAATTATTGGTTAATGAATCAAAATAGTTATCAATAGTATCTCATGGGGCTGGGAAAGTGGCTCAATGGTAGAGTGCTTGCCTTGCATACATGAGACCCTGGGTTCAATTCCTCAGCACCATATAAGCAAAAGAAGCCGGAAGTGACACTGTGGCTCAAGTGGTAGAGCACTAGCCTTGAGCTGAAAGCTGAGGGACAGCACCCAGGCCCAGAGTTCAAGCCCCATGACCGACCAAAAAAAAATCATATCTCAAGGCACAGTATGCACTTATAGAAAAATCATCACTCCTCTCATTATCTTGCCCATGTAATTGTAACCCCTCTGTACAGTATGTTCACAAAAAATTAAAATTAAAATTTAAAAAAAAAAGAAAAATCATCACTCCTAATTCTGGGGTGTCAATCTATTTTTAAGTGGACCCCCTTGATAATTTCAAAAACTTTGCACACTATTACCAACATGTACTGCTGGACTGTCAGCGTTCATGCCTCACACTGTGGCTAACAGATTGCTTAACATGAGAAACATTCAGCCATTTATTTGACCATGTATCTGCTTTTTGCTTCTGTGTGTATTGTTAGTCTGGAGTTTGAAGTGTGGTTTCCAGTTGTTCCAGGAACTTTGAAAATCACCCATGTATCCAGACAGTATATGTTTAAGAATTTAATATAATCTGTAAAAACTACTTAGCATAGAACCATAAAGTCTAATAGATCATTACATAATAAAACTAAATAAATATACCAGGCACCAGTGGTGCCTGTTATCGTAACTATTCAGGAGGCGGAGATCTGAGGCAAAAAAGTCCACGAGAATCTAATCTCCAATTGAGCATCAAAAAACTAGAAGTGGAGCTGTAGCTCAAGGTATAGCGTACTAGACTTGAGCAAGAAAGCTTAGGGACAATGCCCAGGCCCTAAGTTTAAGTCCCAGGACAGCAAGCACACACACACACACACACACACACACACACAGACTAAATAAGATGATTAATGTCAGCTCTCCATGTTGAGCATTTATATTCCCCTCTTTCAAAGATTGAGAACTTCATTCATTTATCCACTCACCTATTCATCCAGTCCATATTTGTGTGTACTCAGTATGTGTCTGCTGGGTATATGGCAGTGGATATAAACCAGACAAAACCTTTTCCCTGTTTAATCTTTTTTTTTAGTGGACATATAAAAAATGTAATCATATACCAGATGACAGTGGCTGATGCTTGCAATCCTAGCTACTTTAAGAGGCTGAGATCTTAGAATCACTGTTCAAAACTAGCTTGGGCAGGAAAGATCATGAGACTCTTATCAGCAATTAACCACCAAAGAGCTTGAAGTGGTGCTGGGTTCAAGTGGTAGAGCATTAGGCTTGAACAAAATAGCTCAAGGACAGTACCCAGCCCCTGAGTCCAAGCCCTAGGAAATAACATTTTAAAAATGTAATCAAAAATAAGCATATGAGTAAGTAAATACATAGATAAAAATCAATGGAGAAAAATAAAGCATAGATGGAAAATGGAAGATGCTGTTTTGGCCAATCAAGAGGAAGAGAGTGCTGTGTGGTCCAGTCATGTTGGTAAGAAGAAGCTGGCTTCTTGATACAACAACGATGGTATTTATCATAAGGAAACCTTACAAGAATACTGGAGCAAAGATCTGAGGAAGGAAAAGAACAAATCACAATGTTCATTCCCTTCTAGGCTTCATGAGTTTGACTTTGACCCCTGGATAGTCCAGTTAATTTCCACAACCCATCAGCACGTGCTCTGATCTTCAGCCCAGAGTTCTGAAGGGTCCTCCACTGATATCCTTTAACACCTCTGCAAGTAAGAGATCAACACTTTATTGCCTAGGAGGGTGAAATTCAGAATTGGTATGCTTACTACTTTTCCTACTGCCTTTTGAACCTTGCACCAAGAGGAGATACTAAGTAAATAATATATGCAACTCTGGCCCTATAGTCATTCAGACCATGTAAATCGCAGTCTCAGCACTTTTTGCCAACAGCTCAGAACAAAGAACAAAATCAAGTTTCAACAGTTGATCCATGTATCTTCAGACCCCTTGTCTTCTTGACTGCTCCTGGAAACAAGGATGAGATTCAGAATGTCCTCTTCATGCCAACTAAGCACCCAATATTTTCACAAAGGTGCTCATGAGAAATAATCACGGTTAGAAGCCAAGACTTTTAAAAAGAGATAATTTGCCTGAGCTCCCCTCATTGTGAATGTTAGAGTCAGAATTAGTACTCCAGTTTTCTGAACTGACACCTGTTTGGGTTAAAATCTCTGAACTCTGACACTCTCTCTTTGTCTCTCTCTCTCCATATATATATATATATGTTTCTCTCCTTTTCTCTCTTACTCTCTCGCCCTCTCTCCTTCCAGTACTGGATTTGAACTCAAAAACCTCACACTTGCTAGTCAAGTTACACTACCACTCGAGACATGCTCCCAGTAGCTTTACTTTCAGTTTATTTCTCAGATAGGTCTCTCTGATTTACCTAGCCATGAACCCCCAAATTCCTACCTCCATCTCTCAGATAGCTGGGATTGTAGCTGTAAATGACCAAGCCCAGTTTGGCTTAGAGAGAGGATCGAGTCTTGAACTACAGTCCTCCTGAGTCTGCCTCCCGAGTATCTGGATCAAGGCTGATTGTTTCCATAAGCAATACTTGTGAGGTTTCTGAGGAACTTCGTTGCATATGAGAAAGAAGTTGATGTTTCCCCCTTTGCTAAGATAAAACCAAATCACGGAGTCTAGAACAATTACTAATATATTGAAAATGCCAAACTCATAGCACACTTTGCTCAGTGAATATTTTTTCATCTTTTGTCCAAAAACATCTAATAAAAATGATTGGATAAATTAAAAACATTATTTGATCTGCCTACATGAAAATAATAACCACAGCTACTAGCTCTCAAAACAAATAAAAGTTGTTTTTTGTTTTTAATTAAGTATGCTTAGCTTAAGTACATTTTCTCTTAAGGTGTAATGACTACACCATAATCATTTCCTTTTGTTTATTCATTTAAAACGCAAATAAAAGCAGATAATCAATAGATCATAATCTAAAACTAGAGGATTTACAAGTTAATAAGCTTGAGTCAATAGATATTCCATAACTAAGCTTTCAATGCTGAACCTGACATAATTTGCTTTGTGCTAAGCTGGTTGACTTAATGCTTTAATTTAATTCCAATATTAACTGAAAAATCCAAAGAAAAGGGGAAATTTTAAATCCTATTATATTAAAATGTTTTCCAAGCAACAACTCAATAGCATCCCTCTACTGCTTAAGTGGGCCAATGAGTCTCTAGCCACCTGCGCTCTGATTGCCGATAGCCAATTAACCCCTTGTGGAGCCTTGTAGAAGTGAATTGTGCATGCGTCCAGTAGTAGCTCTTCTGTTCGTTAGCCTTAATTGACATTAGAATTTTGTTTTATAATGCCTGCTTTTCCTGATGTAGAGCCAAACTATTGAAGATTTTTTATTTTCAATGTAATTCTTGAGTTTGCAATGTTCCCCTTGAGACTGTCCTCAGCATGGATCGGTTCCTCCAAAGCAAACTTAAGAGGAGATAGATCTAAGTCCAAAATGCAGCAGGCAGCTTTTCTTGGCTTCCTAAGAGGAACCTGTGAGAAACTATCCATACCAAGTAGTGGTACCCAACAGCTTTGTCTTCTAAAGCCTGATGTTATTAGAAGGTGTAGTAAAGGCAATATAAAGCAATATCCAACATGAATTCTGATTCTACTCCTTCTAATTATATAACCATGGACAACTTACTTCATCTTTTCACCCAGGTCTGAAAAGGTAGGGTATAACATCCTAAAGGCTCAACATCCTAAAGTTGTTTTTTAAGATATAAGTACTTTTAAGACACAAAGTACTTAAAGAGCAGTCACTGTTATAATCCTTTGCAATGTTCTGTAGAAGAAGAACTAAAAGGATAAAGAACTTGCATGGAGAATAATTTCGACTATGTGTCGAAAGGCCAGTCATTGAACAGAGAGTTTAGGTGTGCTGTACGGACAGTATGTGTGCATTGCCCCAGTTCAACCTGTCCCATTGGCTCTCCCCATTTTCACAAAATCATGCATGAGTTCCTGGTCAGCTTTTGATGAGTGCCCTGGCTATCCTGCTACACTCAAAATAGCCATGGATTTTGGCTGTCTGAACTTCAGTCTGTTGGTCTAATGAGTGTTATAAACGAGGAGAAGTTGGTGCAGTTTGCAAAGTGGTGGACAAAAGGCCATGACTGGCTATTGACCATAGAGGACCCTCTACTCTTCCAAGAGAATTAAAATCCCATGGATTTTTATGAGTATTTTTTTTCTATTTCTCCCTCTCTGGAAACACATGCAGGTGAAAGTCTCGCCATAAGTGGTGCACACATGTCATTTCCTGCTCCTGTACCCACCATTTTCTCCTCACTTCAGCTGAGCAATGGTCACTGTTGCTTCCGCACACACTGGGTTTAACTGCCACTTAAAACATCTTCAAAACAATGACACTGCCGTGTGACATTAAAATGAAAAGTTATTATAGATACAAAATAGCGCCAGAAAAAAAAGATTGAAAACAAGCCAAGCAACCACCTATGTTCATATAAGTCTAAAAAAGTGGGTCAACAAATATAAAATTTTTTAAACCCATTCTATAAGAAAAAATATATTCTCACGTATTTGTGCACATGTTTTTTCTTAAGGATACGTAAGTTTCTCTAATTATAATACTTTTGAAATAGATGGAATTTGAAATTCAAAAAATGTAGGTATTTGTCATGGTAAGAAGTTTTTTTTTTCTTTTTTTCCAAACAGCTAGCATATTGCCAATAAGATAATGTATTTAAATAAAAGATAATTTATGCATTTGTCAGACATCTATTGAGCACCCATATGGTGACAAACACATTTTGTAGCCCCAGTCCCTGTCCTCTAAGAGTTCAAGGTCTGCTAGGGAGACAAGACAGGTAAATAGATTACTATAGTGCAAGAAAAAAAAAAAGCCAAGAACAACATTAGAAGGAAACAGAAGCAAGCAACTGTCTAGGAAGTCAAGAAGCTCTTCCAAATGGAGGTGACATTCAGTTTGTTTTGTTAAGAATGGTCAGAAGTTGCCAACCATGGAAGGGCATTCAGAAAGGGGGGGAAAAGGTAAATCATAAGCAACAGTCTCACTGACAAGTTCACCGTAAGTGGATTCTCCAAATCAAAGCACCAGGGCACGGGGTGGGAGTGAGCAGGGTCAGGGCCTGCAGAGGCAGAGGCATGCAAATAGGTGGCTGTGAACTCTGGCTGATGAGAACTGACAGGCCACACCACTGGTGCTTCCTCACCATGGCCTGGCTCTGGCACCCTCAGACTTTTAAAGGAGAAAAATTGGAGCTTGACTCTTCTACTGGACTCTGGCAATGAATAGGACCTATGATAGCTAATAAGGTGATGTCAGGTCACATTCCAAATTTCCAGGGAATACCCGGAGCCAACTCCACCCAAGGGACCACAATTTCTTCTCCTTGAAGCTAAGTAATCAGGGATGGAGAAAGACAAACTGGAAGCAGGGCATGGACCTTTCCTCTCAAGATAGAATTACAGAAAGCAGAGGCGTAGCCCCAAAGACTCGAAGGTTTGCTGAGCTGAATACCGAAATAATAAATCACCTGATTCTATAGCATTCATTCCAGCAAATGTTTCATGACTATTTCAAGCTAGGTAGCCTGATCTATAACCAACCATTTCTGATTGGAAATATCTCTTCAGACAGAACCAATTAACCAACAAAAAAATAAAAGTAGAAGTATCACTCAAGTAGTAAATAAAGCACTAAGCTTGATCAAACGCTAACAAGCAAGCCAGGAGCTGGTAGCTTATGCCTGTAATCCTAGCTACTCACTGAGGACTGAAGGTACTGTTCAAATCGAGCCTAGGCAAGAAAATCCATGAGACTCTTAACTCCCATTAACCACCAGAAAACCAGAAGTAGAGCTGTGGCTCAAAGTGGTAGAGCACTAGCCTTGAGCAAAAGAGCTTAGAGACAGTGCTCAGGCACTGATTTCAAACCTACAACCACAGAGGAAGAGGAAGAGTAAGAATGAGAAGGAAGGGAGGAGGAGGAGGAAGTAAGCAAGAGCTACAGACCCCACTGCTATCACACACACACACACACACACACAATCTAATTTTCTCTTCTTTCCCCCCCCCTACCCTTTTCCTTTTCTTCTTCTTCCTCCTCTCCTCCTCTTGTCCTTACCCTTTCCCCTCACTATAATATAAAAGGAGCATTGTAGTTCCCTTATCTCCTGTGATTTCTGCTATTTTTAGAGATTAGGAACAGGTGATGTACAAAGCAAGTCTTCAATAAACATGTGTTTAGTCATAGGTTGCTTAAGTACAATACAAATAGCTGAAATACCATTATTTTGCTTTTATTTCAGTACAGCTCGCTAACCTTCTCATACAACGGATTATGAGAGTAGAATTGCTGGGTCTCGGGCTATGCACATTTTTAATTTTGATAGATCAGAACTACTGCTTTTTAATATTTAGTGTGACTGATTTGCCACTTTAAAATTTAATTATCACAAATTTAATTTTTTCCTATTCTCCTTTGAAAAATGAGCCATTTCTAAAACCATTCATTTCTTCCTTGATATTTTTTATGGTAACTGAGGTGTCACCATTCATATTGCCAAGGCTTTAGCTTTTGCTTAATTGATTAAAATGATACAGCCGATTTGCCTATAAAGAAAATGTCTGTGAATCGACTCTTCTTTCTGTACTGACCTTCCATTATGCTACAAATGACGGGACTTACATGAGAGAACAAAATACCCTTCCTTGCCTTTTGCTCACTCCCCTTTTCTGAGTATAGGTATTTATTTAAGGCACAAAACATACACACAACTCTGACCTGTGAATACTCCAAGAAGAATACTTTATGTCAGAAAATTGGCCAGTGTTTCTAATGAAGGACCTCTGACTAATCAACCATAATTACACGGATCCAAATGATCTGAAGAGAGTGTATGCATCTTTGGATTGAAGTCCTAGAACATTAACGCCATTTAGTTAGACTCCAGAAGTGAGGATGTTTTAATAACCATATGTGCCATGTGTGCTTGGAGCTGAGCACTTTGTGCCGTCCGGACACCAGTGCCAGCCTTTGCCTTTTCCAGGTGTTTCCTAGCTACAAATGACCTGTTTGATCTGTTCAAGGGACCAGGGGAAGGGTGTAGTGGGCTCTGAACACACACTTTCCCGACTCTCGGAAAAGCCAACTCAAGTGCACATGTTTCTAATAGCCACTGGGGACACAGGGTGGGAGAGCTGCTTTAAATTCCCATCCTGTGTTACAATTCCCAACTCACTGTCTTTCACATGAAGAGAATACTCCGTTTCTAAAAGAAGAATTACAAACTCTGCATGAGAGCAAGCACTGAATGGACATTTCTTTTAGAAAAAAAAAAAAAAAAAACAACCTCCCTAAGAAAATGTGCTATTTGGGCTGGGAAGGTGGCTTAGTGGTAGAGTGCTTGCCTTGCATGCATGAGGCCTGGGTTCAATTCCTCAGCACCACATGAACAGAAAAAGCCAAGAGTGGCACTGTGGCTTAAATAGTAGACCACTAGCCTTGTGTTGAAGAGCTGAGGGACAGTGCCCAGGTCCAGAGTTTAGTTCCCACAACCAAAAAAAAAAGAAGAAGAAGAAAAGAAAAGAAAGAAAATGTGCTATTTGCTTCATTGCCTCCTAGAAATGGCTATGCATGCTTGCTGGCTGAGTATCCAATAAGAGAATGCACTGATAGATTCCTGATGGCTTCACTGTTTCATCACCATATCACACTCAAGCAACATTTAAATGAGTTCTCCATTGTTCTTTTGAGTTGCATTGTGAAGCACTCAGTTCTGAAGTATTTTTTATCTAAATGCCAGTCGTTGTTTTCTAATAACAGGATTTGATAACATCGTTGCTTAATAAATTCCAAAAGCTTCAAGGAGACATTCACAACGTGGCTAGTCCAGCCACTGTCCCCTTCCCAGCCACACCCCCACCGAGCCCTCCGTCACCCATCAGCCTCTAGATGCCAGAACTACCAGCTGTTTTCTGCACAGATCTGCTTTTTACTGCTCTTCTTTTTTCCACTCCTCACTGTATGGGATTCCATACCTTTCCTAGCCTGAATCAAATGTCACTTCTCAATGAAGTCTTCCCCAAATTCTTACCTCCTTCATTCCATGAACCATTCCCATCATGTTGTCCTGGCCCTCACATCTAGCACTACCACATTCTGGCAGGACTGGGGTTTGAACTCAGAGTCTTGCACTCTCTAGGTAAGCACCCTATCCTCAAGCCACGCTCCCAGCTCCTTTTGCTATTTATTATACTTCAGATAGAGTCCCTTGATCGTTCCTGGGGCCACCTTCGGGCCTCCATAGTCCTCCAGCATAGCTGGATTACAGACATGAGCCAATACACACAGCTTGTGTTTTGAGGTAGGGTCTTGCTGTTTTGCCTGAAATGTCTTCAAACTGAAAAGTTCCTATCTTTATCTCTCATTTAGCTAGAATTACAGGCATGTGCCACCACACCTAACCTTAGTACAACCATTTTCTGAGTTGCATGCATCTTTTTTTTACAGTCATGAGGCTTGAACTCTGGGCCTGGGCATTGTCCGTGAGCTCTTCAGCTCAAGGCTAGCGCTCTACCACTTGAGCCACAGCGCCACGTCTGGTTTTCTGGTGGTTAATTGGAGATAAGAGTCTCACAGACTTTCCTACCCAGACTGGCTTTGAACCATGACCCTCAGATTTCAGCCTCATGAGTAGCTAGGATTACAGGTGTGAGTCACCGTGCCTAGCTGCATGCATCTTTTTACTGTTGATTGGCAAAATTCAATTCTAAGTTACTCAGAATTAAAATCATATGTGTACCATCTTATGTTACAGAAGTCTGATTGTTTGATTGTTTGTTTGGTGGTAGTATGGTTTAAAGTCAGGGCATTACATTTGCTCAGCTGGCTCTACCTACATAACTCTACCACTTAAACCATGCCCCCGGCCTGGCTTTCTGTTAGACATTTTGGAGATAGAATCTCATGGACTTTTGTGCCCTAGCTGACCTCAAACGACAATCCTCTAGATCTCAGCCATTTAAACAGCTAGGCTTTCAAGTGTGAGCCACTGGTGCCCAGCTTTTACAGCATATTTTACATAAAGATACTCAAAAATATTTAGAGAACTGAGCAAAACTGACAGTTTTGGCACTTGGTGATGCTACCAGACCCACACTTTCCAGGACCTCAAAAACAGGTCACAAACCTTTCTTGTATTGTAAGTCGATTGTTCATTCTGAATAACTTAGCAGAAAAATGTTATGCCAATGATAAATATGTCCTTAGTCCCCCTAGCTTAGAGAAATGTAGGTGGAAAAGGCAGTGGTAATGAAAGTATGCGTGTGAAACTTTCTAATAATCTTAACGTTTTGCAGTCTTGGAAGTCTTATGCTGAGTTCATCATAGATAAATATTTAAGTTTGGTATCTGGCTAATGGGTAGTGAAGAGATCACTTCTGAATCAAGAGTGATTTGTCCAAAATAATGACTAGATATAAATATGTCGGTCAACCTTTGGGAAAGCCAAACATTACTTTTATAAATAGAAAAATTAAAATGACCCTACAGAACCCATACCTCAAATTATCTGAAAAGAAAATAATGTTTTGTGTTGATTTGTCAGCCTCAAAAGGCATAAAAGTCATGCAATTAACTGCAGGCACTCAATCTGAACCTGCAGCTTTTAGGTAACTGTAAATGAGAGCTGGGACTATTTCTCATATTTTATTTATAACCTGATCCAGAAACCCCAGCTCTTGTCTCTAACTATTCCTTTATTTTTCTCATTATAAGACAGTAAAATGTAACACAGCAAAGTCTCTGAGTGGTTGGGATATTCAAATCTGGATTGCTCTGAAGCTCTTTTTGTGCAAAAAGGCCAACATTTTGAATCGCTCCCTCTCCGAGATGTGGCATTTATGAGCACTCAAGAGGTAATGGAACCCCACTGTCTGGTCAGGACTTTTAACCCAAACTCATTCATTTTAGCATGAGTTTCCCAGTGGAAGTAGGGATGGTAAATGAAAGGCAAAGACAAAAGAAATGGCATTGGTTTGAGACAAAATAGATGGTCGCCAGGAAGATTAACCCTTTCCTGAAGGTAATTAATAAGCGCATTCTCCCCTACAATAAAACACAGTTGTGACCCACTTCTGAGAGCAGGGTAAAAAGATTCCTCAGGACTAAGGTAACTGCACTTAGCAAAAACCCACCACAAAGACCAGAGGGAAAGCTGTGAAAACTGCTGGATCATCAGATCAATAGCCTCAAAGATGACTAAGTTAGGTAGCTTTATGCAGTTTAAACATTTGTGCACCGAGTATCCCACGCAGCCTTTTATTGACAGCTACAGATCAATGGTAATTTTTGATCATTTTCCACCTACATAAACCTATTGACCCCCACGGCCACCTTTGGGGCACTTCAACTCATCAAAAATAATCCGAGGGGATGGTGGAATATTGTCAGACTGCCGAAGACTCACAGTGCTCCGTGTGTCACCAGGAGCAGAGTTGAGAGGTTAAAATGTAGTTCAGATCACCAGCAGATCCTCTATGGCACCTCGCCTTTTACGCCCCATAAAATGTATCCTGACCCTCATGCTTTAAAAAAAAAAATAAGACAAGGAGCTAAATCTCTTTGGAAAGATTGTGGAGAAAGGATTGTGTCTAGTAAAGTATTTCTTCCTTAAAATCTTTCATAAAATGGTTTCGTAAACTATGTCATCCCTTTATTGTGCTATTCTCTTCATCTACTGCTAACCAAAGTAGCCAATCACTTCTAGATATTACTGTGAATGGATAGAGAGGTAAGAATAGACAAAGACAAAACAATTTTAAAGTAAGTTCAAATTAGTAAGCCACAGGTGAGTAATTCCACACACACACACACACACATACACACACACACACACACACACACACACAAATATAATGTCTTCAAAGAATCAATAAGAAGGCAGTGTGAAGAGGTAAAAAGGAATAAAATGGTAATGGAGAGGAAGAAAGATTTTCTTTCTTTAAGTGTTATTATAAAGATGACATACAGAGGGGTTATAGTTACATAAGTCAGGTAAAGAGGACAGTTCTTTTTGGACAGTGTCAACCCTTCCCTCTTTCCCAGATTTTCCCTCCATCTTCACCTACCAGTTGTATAGTTCCTTTTCACCATTGTGTCTAATGAGTACCACTGCTACATTTGTTTAACCACTTTCCCTCCGTTTCCTTTTTTTCCAAGATGCATTGTAATTTCTTTGTGTTTATACATTTTTATTGTAAACGTGATGTGCAGAGGGATTACAGTTACATGAGTCCTATCATGAGTACATTTCTTTCTGAACAATGTCACCCCTCACTTATTTTCTCCCAGGTTTTTTCCCTCCTGACCCCCTCTCCCCCTCAAGTTGTAGAGTGCATTTCCAACATAGTGTCTAGAGAGTATTACTGCTGAGTTAGTTCACCCTGAGTCCCACCGTTCAGTGCCTCCCTTTCACTCTTTTTTTTTCTTTTCTTTTTGGTTGTGAGGTCTTAATTCTGGGCCTGGGCACTGTCCTCAGCTCTTTAGCTCAAGGCTAGCACTCTACCACTGAGCCACCTTCTCAGCCCCTCCCCTTACACTCTTGAAGACAGATAAATGAACAAACAGGACAAAAACAAAAAAACAAAAAGAATATCTAAACAGCAAAAAAGAAAAAATACTTTTGTTTCCATTCCCTGAAGTTCATTTTGATAACTACTATTTTGTATGATCAGATGCACATAGTCATTGTGCTTTTGTATTCTTCTCCTAAAGAGTATACAAGGAAGAAGGAACATTCTCTGGAAAATATCTGAGAAAGAAGAAAAGGGGTAGGGGTTGTGGAGGTTGTGGAATGGTGGGAAAGAGAATACTGTAGAGGAACAAAAGGAAATAATTAGGGATATGTGTGTGTGTGTGTGTGTGTGTGTGTGTGTTGGTATGGAGTGCTAATCTTTAGCTTTTACACTCAAGGCTGGTACTCTTAATGGGATATAAGTTCCAACTTTCTTACCAAGCAGGGTTTGAACTGCTTTCTCAGTCCGTATCCTCCTAAGTAGCTAGGATTGCAGGCATGAGGCACTGGCACCCAGCTTGCGGGGTGGGGAAGTAATGATTTTCTCCATTGAGTAGGGTAGATGGTGTTTCTGCATAAGAAGGGGCAGAAAATAAAGCAAGACTTAAAAATACTGAGTTTAAGATGATAAAAGTGTTTTTTAATCTTTAATTTAAGGATACTAACATCTAATTTTCACTCACAATAAGATTTTAAAATAGGATTCTAAAATAACAAACTTAGTAGGAGAAATCTGTTCAGGAGAAAACATAAATTACTTCCTAAAATTTCAATGGATAAATTGGTAAGGTTTGTTTTGTCATTTTTAGATTTTCCTCACTTTCTCTTGTGACCTAATCATTGACAAAATGCATGGCTATTCATGAGATCTGTTTGAGGGGTGTGTATGTGTGGATGGAATTTTTTCTTTTTTTTATTTTTGTTTTGATAGCTCTTCAGAAATAACAAATTAGCTTAAGAATCTGTCCTGAGTATAATTTCATGATACAGAAATTCTCTTCTACATTCTAGTATGTGATTATTTCTATTTTTAAGAGAAAGAGATAAATGTAAACCAGATTAAACAAAACCCCACTGAAATCACCCTTTGTGGGACCATACCTCTAAACATCTGCCATACATCCTTGAACTTGAACTTAAGACTTGCAGGTCATGCTTCTACATGAAGGCGGTAGAGGTTTTGAGGCTAGGGCATTTTGACTACTTTTGCTTTCAAGGATCTGAGCTATAAATGTTTATTAAAAGAATCTATAATGAAATCAGTTTTGTTATTTTTTTAATGGTTGCCTGGAGTCGGCTGGATGACTAGATGCTGGTCGTTAATCATTGAGTACTCATGTTACCAAAAGTGTTGGATAGTATTGCCATCTAGGGGATGAACAGAATTCTCAGCTCTGAAATAAACTGTAATTGAGCAGGTGCAGCTACTGACAATCTACATATGTTTTTGCTTTATCGCCCACATGCTTTTCATGTTTCTTATGACAAAAGCTATCTCTAAGTGTCCCTACAGCCTACCTTTTTTTAATCTATAATCTGTTAGAGGTGATTACAATTTACTTTGGAGCCTATGCTATTCTTCTTGACAATATTCTGCACAAAGAATTATTCTTTTTTTTTGCATTATTAATCTTGCTGGTGTTTGCCCTATTTCCACAGAAAAGGAATCATTTGTCGGCAAAGAATGTTTGTAATCAGGACTTGTAGCATCTTCAGATTTAATATTCATTATGGTCATTCTAGTTCTGTGCTATATTTATCTAAAAGACTCATCCAATGTTGTATGGAGAAATAAGGTTTTTAAATATTGATGATCTAACTTTTAATATTTTAAAAAAGAGAAATTAGTATTTCTGTAAAATTTGTTTCATAGTCTGGTCGCTTAGCAAATGTTTAAATATTAAAAGATTTCAAGAGGTTAGCATATAATATCATAATGGGTCTTATTGAAACAGGAAAATTGACTTTATAAGTTTCTCATATGTAAAGGAAATTGTATTTTATCTGTCTGGGTTTAACACATAATAAGAAAAGTTATCAGCTGAAACTTGCAGACTAACAGTGACAGAAAGCATGTCAAAAATTATCTGCACAATTCTTCAGTCAAGCTTCATCAGTTTATTTGGGCAATTGCTCCATTTCATTTTGTTACCTTGTTTTAGTTTTTTTCCCCAAAGTGTATTTGGCTATTTGAAAACTAAAGAGAATTACTTTTATATAATTGTGCCTGATATTGCTGGCTAGCTATTTTCAGAAATAACTTCCTCTGCTCTTCCTTACTCTCAATCCAAATCCTCACTGCCCGCTTCCACCACCACCACCAAGGTGCACGTGCACGTGCACACACACACACACACGCATACACACACACAAAACACAACTGAAGGTTGTCATATCTAAACATTTAATCAACCAAGATGGTTGCAAACATCATTAAATGCATCTCATTCACCCAGTCAAACTTCATGATACCATAGCCAGTTGATATGGTACACAACTCTGTGTGTATGCCCGTGTGTTTATCTATACCCACATTACTACACCACTTGCAGACATAATTCCTACTTTAAATAGACATATCCACCCAGTCCAGATGTGAAAAGAACACCCTAGGGCCATTCTAAGCATTAAGATTCTCAGCTCCAGTGTAGTTATGCAAAATATGTTAAATGTTTCTCTCCAAGCAAGAAAACAAACAAACAAGCAAAAATCCCATCTAATTCTGCTATTTTTTAAATTTTCTTTTAAATCAACAGACTAAATTCTCAAAGCCTAGGTAATAATTACTTTTGACATGTTTCCTGATGTTATGAGGTTTTTACCAAGTGAGAATATGTTTCTATTTATATCAATGGTACACTTCTCCAAGGGTGTTTTATACAGTGATAATTCAATGGACTTATGACTGTTTCCTCTCATGTGTTCGTTTTATTGAATTTGTAAGACATAAATACACACCAGGAGAATGAGAGAGTAAGGTTGGGGAGTTGAAGGGAGAATAAACAAACCGCACTGGGGATTTGAGAATTAGAATTGTTCTGGTTAAGTCTCTCTGTGTTTTAAGGTTTTACCTGGTGGGCAATTACCCTAGCCTCTGGGATGCAATTAATACTATGATATTTGTATCGTGAGTTGGATGCACTACTGGTCTGGAAGTCATAGGTGGTGGTGGTGGTGGTTTTTTTTAATATCCATATCCACATCTTTAGGTTTCAATCTCTGAAAAGACAAAGATCCTATATGATCTACAATTCCTGGAGTATTTGAGATCATATTCTGTCAACGGGAACATAGGGATTATATGGAGCATTTAATATAGTTAACACATTGGAACATAATCATTAACAGATAGGAACAGTGAATATTTTAACCAGTATCACTAACAAAACTCTTAGTGAGAGTTTGAAAGCCTGGTCCTGTTGTAGATGTATGCATTGAACCAAGTATATCCGAGAAGGATCTTCCAGTCATCGGTGCCCATTCCTAAAAGTAATCCCATCTGTCATCTTCCTTACAGGGTACAAGGTATGAAGCCCACCTTTATGGGTTAGAGCCATTCACAACCTACCACGTTGGTGTGGTGGCTGTGAACCGCGCAGGAAACGTCTCAAGCCCTTGGACTCTGATTCGAACTTCAGAATCTTCCCCCAGTGGACTGAGCAAGTTTACGGTAGAACAGAAAGAAAACGGCCGGGCGTTGCTACTCCAGTGGTCAGAGCCTGTGAGAACCAATGGAGTCCTAAAGGTAATCTCCACCCCGCATGTGAAATCATGCTTGATGTCCTCCGGATACACAGAAGAGCTTGGCATACCATCAGGCCACTGTGGGAAAAGTCCTTTCACAGCCTACTTAATTCTGCTTGATGGCATCTCTAGGCACTTATAGATCAGTGAAAAGTCTTGTGTGTGTGAGTGTGTGTGAGAGTGTGTGTGTGTGTGTGTGTGTGTGTGTGTGTAGCACGTTTGCTACAACCCCAGCTCAGGGCTGAATGATTTTCCATATATTACCTCATTTAATCTTCACATCAGCCCCACTAGGTGAGAAGCACTGCACAATAGGAGGCTCATTAAAACTAAACAGCTTTTTGAGCCCATGGTTGTAAATGAGTGGGGTGAGATTTGAGACTTGCAAGTCGGAGCAGATCTGAACTCTCCATGACCATGTGCTTATTGCCTCTGGAATTATCCTGCCTGTTAATCTGCTGAAGCCTTGCCTAATTTGCACTTTGGACAGAGCTCACTAAGCCAGACGTATGCATCTGCTAACTCCCTGACTGACTTCCATATGTGGCCATGAGAAAGTTCTGGAAGTAGCTCTATGACATCCTGACATCACCAGCCTGTGGGAATGAAGGAGATGACATTCCCATGGAGAGCCTGTGTGCTGATGCCTTTTACCCTCACTCACCGGAAAGTGGCACCTCATCTCCCTTTCTGACGCTCCCCAAAGGTGGTGTGGACCGGTACCTCAGTCTCCTCGGACCCTCCCACTCCTCAGGCCTTCCTCATCTAACCTTCTGCTGACAGGGACTACAACATCCCCAGCCCCGGCTGCTCTTTCCCAAGGTGGCTGAAACACCATGTTAATTCCACATAGCACAGTTAAGACTAAACTGCAACTTTTTATTATTATTTTGTGGGAGAGGGGTCTTTACCTGTCCTGGGGCTTAATCTCAGGGCCTGGATGTTGTCCCTTTCTTAGCTTTTGCACTCAAGACTGACAATCTACCGCTTGAGTCACAGCTCCACCTCCAGCTTTTAGGTGGCTAAGTGAAGATAAGTCTCTTCCTACCCTGGCTGACTTGAAACCCATGATCTTCGGATCTCAATCTCCTGCACGACTAGGATTACATGTATCCCTTAAAGTTCTGGGAGAGGAAAAACAGCAGGGAATTGCATGCAGCAAAATAACTTGGAGCTGAAATTGGATCTCCAGGGCTTGGGCTCATTCTTCGTTGGCCTCTCGATGGGCTGTGAGCCCACTGCCAATAACAGAGATCACCCACTTCAGAACCAGCCTTGCCTATGTCTGCTCCTGACAGACACCCGGCTCTCTTCAACCATCAGACTGAACGTCTTGAGCTTCAACTCTCCAATATTCAATTCTGAATTACAGCTCTTTAGTAGAGAGCTTTGCCTTTCCTTCGGGCAAGGCTTCTAGAAAGGACTGGTCTCTCTCCCAGCACTCTGCTTCTCCCTAGCATGATTGACAAGAGGAACGTTGACTCCTCTTACCTTCAATTACATTTCACCAAATATTTATTGAGTTGCTACTAAGTGCCATGCACTTATTCAAGAGTGAACGCGACAAGAAAAGGTCCCTGCTGTCACCACCCTTACAACGTGTATGAATCAGCGTGGGGAAGGATGGAAGTGGAGAGGGGAGACAGAAAAGCAAACAATAAGCTGGTAAATAAACAAGCAAGGGAATTTCAGAGAGCAATGGATGTTATAAAGAAAATTAAATAGAGTCATGTAATTATGCCTGCTCAGGCTATTTTAGAATGGATAATCATTTGAATTGAGTTGACATTTGAGCTGAGCCCTGAATGACAAGACAGAGTCAGTCATGTGAAGATATGGGGCACAACATTCCAGGAAGAGTGAACAGCAAAGGCAAGGCCTGGAGGCAGGAATGAACTTGGTGGATTCAAGGAAAGGCGGAAATGCAGTGTGGATGAAGCACTGAGGAAGAGGGAAAGATGGCCCTAGAAAAGACTCAGGCATTGGTCAGGGGCAGCGTATGCTCAGTCTTGTGGCTATGGAATGGTGCTGGGAATTTATTCCCCATGCAATGAAAATTCACTAAAGGCAAATAAAGCAAATGAATAGAAAGATCAAATTTCTGTTTGTAAAAGTAACTTTTGCCAAGGCACAGGAGAATTCAGGTTGGAATTCTGTTCATGGACAGACTACATAGATGTAAAATAAAAAGGGGAAAAGAGTTTCACAGTTACTTCTAAGTTTGCCCTTGAGCTGCTAACTCAGGGAGTCTGATAGGTGAACAGGTTTGAGAAGCAAGTAGGCAGTCAGAAGCACAAGACTAGAACACCCAAGAGAAGTCATCATTGCGATAAATATTTGGAATCTGTTGGTAGGAGCTGTGGTGCTGGGCCATTCGGTGGTGGACCACTTGTTTAGCATCTGCAAAGCCTTGGATCTCATTCCCAACACCACATAAAAGAGTAACAAAATAAAATCCATACTGGAGGAGATCCACTATGTAAAGAATGTACCTCGTGATGAAGAAAACCTGGGTTCTGGGGCATATGAGATTCATGGGGTGAGTGAAGAAGAAGAAGGCAGCCAAGAAAACTGAGGAGAGGCAAGAGAGGGAGTAAGGAAAGTAAGTGACTAGAAGGTCACAAATTGAAGAGAGCATGACAAGTGCCACTCAGAGACCAAGTCACACGAGGGATGAGAAGCGGCCCTGGCTTGGTGAATGAGATCACTGTGGTCAGGACCAGATCAGGTGGTAGCATGGGAAACCTGAATAGGATGGCTTTAGGACAAACTTAGAAAGGTGGAAATGTGGACAGAAACTAGTTAAAGAAGTTTGAGATAGGGGAGAAAAGTGAAGGAAGGGGACAGTAGCCAGAGGACTGTGATAATACTCGTTTTATTTTTTAAAAAAATTATGAAACTTACTAGAGTATGAGCATATACTCTAGAAATAACCTGAGAAGGAGATCATGATAATGATTGAAGAGCCAGTTGGAGGAAACAGGAGAGGGGATATGGAGCTTGGGTGATCTCTAATAGAACATACATACTCACTTCTCCCACAGCAAAAGGAGAGAGCACAAATAAATACAGATGCCCCTCCACGTACAATGGATTACATCCATTATTAGTGAGCAGTGCTGTTAAATAGAAAATGAGTTTTAACGTTCCTAAAGTACCTAGCATCATAATTTCATCTCACCTACTTTAAATGTGTATCAAAACTGTCTCACTTTATATAATGACTTTATAATATTTGGAATGTATGCCTGTATAGTTTATTACCCACTACACCAAAAGTAAAAGCAAAATAGCTATACAGATATGCTTTCTAGCCATCACAAAGTCAAAATGTGTTAAGTCAAGGACCATCTACACAGTATGTGTAAATTTCTAGGGCCAGCCAGCGAGGATATATCACTCGAGAATATTCCATTCTAATTTGGATTTGCTAAGGAGAAGATGGGGTAACATCAACATTGTTTGTCCTGTGGTGAAGGGGGAAAATGTTAGCATGTAACAGGGAAAGGAGAAATTATAAAATAATCACTTTGAAAAACAGGGAGAGAGCAAATGTAGCAAAATAGGATTATAATTTGGTAATTACCTACCTAAAAATGCATGCTATGGCTATATGAAGTATAGATCAAGTGGTAGAGTATTTGCTTAGCAGGCTAGAGGTTGAATTCAAATGCCTGTACTTTTTTTATAAAGAGAAAAGATATTTAAAATGAGACCAGTTAACATATATATATATATATTTGTCAGCTCCCTGTCACTACAATGAATCACCTGAGACAATTATCTTAGGAAGAGACATGAGTTACTCTGTTCAAGGATCTGAAGGTCCAAGACAAGTGGTCCCTTGTCTCTAGACCTCTGGCACAGCATACTGGGAATGCATGGTGGAAAATAGCTGCTTAGATCATGAGCCACATAGCTAGAGTTCTTTGGAAGACAGAAAATTTAAATCAGCCCTTCCTGCCCTAGGCAGAATGAGATCAAAAATATGCAGCATCTATAAAATAGTAGGTTTGAATACTCTTTCCTATTTAAATATATAGATATAGATAGATAGATAGATATGTCCAGGCATAGTGACTCAAGCCTATAACAACTTGGGCTGTAGACATTGTGGAGGATCATGGTTCAAAACCAACCTAGACATAGAAGTTCATGATATTTGAGCACAATCAATGGCTGGTTGTAGTGGTCATCCCAGCTAGGAGGGAAGCACAATGACTGGGCACAGGGTCACCCACCACTCATCCTCAGCAACACAGGAAAGCACAAGCTGGCTTAAGCAGAAAGTGAGATACATCCTTGAACATGACTAACTCAACAAAGGGCTGGAGGCATAATTCAACCAGTAGAGTCAAACTTCATGCTACTTAGTAGAAACAAGACTCTAAGGCCATACTAAAGTTACCAGTACAACTATGTTCATTGCAGCATTATTTACCATAGCTAAGATATAGAACCAACCCAGATGCCCCTCAGCAGATGAATGGATCAAGAAAATGTGATGTGTGTGTGTGTGTGTGTGTGTGTGTGTGTGTGTGTGTGTGTGTAATAGAATTCTATGCCTCCATCAGAAAGAATGACACTGCCTCATTTGTTAAGAAATAGAAAGACTTGTAAAAATAATTATATGAAGTGAAGTAAGCCAGGCCCAGAGAAACATAGGCCCCATGGTTTCCCTTAATTTGTAATAACTAATACATGTGTAGGACAAGCAGAAAAGGCCAAAAGCTATGTACATATGACCAGATAAGATGATGTTAAGTGAAATGAACCCCAAGATAAGGACACAAATATCTTTTTTCTTTCTTGCTATTTTTTCTAATGTATTTGTAATGTACTATGTGATTTTTGTTGATTTGTATGTTTCTCCCCCATGTTATCATCCTTGTTTTCACTGTATTTGATGTCGGTGCCCTGCATCTTGTATATACACTTCTCTAATTCGGGGAGGGGAAGGGAAAAAACAAAATGCTTAAATAAGGATATAGGTTGATAATGTAGCAATGAGATGTACAAAACACTATGTTGAAAACGAACTTTAAAACTTCGGCGGGGCGGGGTGGGGGGGAGATAGTTGTGGAGGTGGAAGGGAAGGGATGTTAGGGGGAAAACAAAGGAGGAGGCAACAATGCTCAATAGGAAATGTACTCATTACCATGCTCACATAACTGTAACCCCTCTGTACAACATTTTTACAATAAGAAATGTACAAAAAAAGAAACAAGGCACTAAGTTCAAATTATTGTAAAAGGCACTACTTAAGTTTAATAACCTTGAGGTTTGAATAAAAGCTTATGTATTGTTCAACTGTTTTTTCTTTAATTTTATTGTAAAGGTGATGTACAGAGGGATTACAGTTACATAAGTCAAGTCATGAGTATATTTCTTTTTGAACAATGTCACCCTCTTCCTCATTTTCTTCCAATGTTTCCCTCCCAACCCTTCTCCTGCTAAAGTTATAAAGTTCATTTCCAACATAGTGTCTAGTGAGGATCACTGCTGAATTAATTCACCCTTTGTCCCACCATTTCTGTGCTTATCCAACTTTAAAATAATGGGTTCTCTTTTGGTGGCTCTTGTTTTGAATTTTTTAAAAAAAAATCACATTTCCAAAAGTGCTATCTTAATGTGCCTTCTGAATTAATGTCATCCAAATCAGGTGTGAAGAGGGTAAGTATTGTCATTCTTTCTGATGGAGGCACAGAATTCCATTGTGTATATATACCACATTTTCTTGATCCATTCATCTACTGAGGGGCATTTGGGTTGGTTCCATATCTTAGCTATGGTAAATAATGCTTCAATAAACAAGGTTGTGCTGGTAGCTTTAGTATGGTCTTGTTTGTGATCATTTGTTAGGAAATGGAAAGACTTGGAAAAACTTATATTAAGTGAAGTAAGCCAGGCCCAAAGAAATATAGGTCCCATGGTTTCCCTTATTTGCAATAACTAGTATATGTCTGAGTCAAGCAGAAAAGGTCAGATAAGTTGATGTTAGGGGAATGAACCCCAAGATAAGTATTCAAATGTTTTTCCTTTCATGCGATTGTTTCTAACACATTTATAAGATGATTTCTATGTTGCTTTGTATGTCCCTCCCCCCACGGTATAACCCCTGCTTTCACTATTTGATGTTGGTATAATTTGTGGAGGGGAAGGGCAAAAACAAATTGTTTAACTAGGGATACAGGTGGACCCATTGCAACAATAAGATGTACAAGTCGTTATGTCAAAAAACGAACTTTACAGCTTTGGTGGGGGGAGAGGATCAGGTGAGGGGAGGTCGGGGGAATATGGGAAGGGATGGGAAGGGGAAACAAAGAGGAGGCAACAATGCTTGATAAGAAACGTACTCGTTATCTTGCCCATGTAATTGTAACTCCTCTGTATGGTATTCTCACAATAAAAAAAAGAGGGTAAGTATTTTAAAAGGTTGAGTAGCTATGCAAAAGGGAATCTTACTACACATGATCGCCTTGCTTCTCTTCCCCAGATGTACAACATCTTCAGCGACGGGCTGCTGGAGTACACGGGTTTGAATCGCCAGTTTCTCTTCCGACGTCTGGACCCCTTCACTCCCTACACTCTTACCCTGGAGGCCTGTACAGAGGCAGGTTGTGCACACTCAGCACCCCAACCTCTCTGGACACAGGAAGCCCCTCCAGACTCTCAGTTGGCTCCTACAGTCCAAACTGTGGAGTCCACCAGTGTTGAACTACACTGGTCTGAGCCCGTTAACCCCAATGGAAAGATAATTCGCTATGCAGTGATTCGCAGATGCTTTGATAGAAAAGCTGGGGGGAAGCAGACAATCCAGGCCGATGAGAAAATTGTTTTCTCCGAATTCCATACCGAAAGGAAAACATTCACGTATCACGACACAGACCTGCAGCCGTGGACGCAGTGTGAATATAAAATCTGTACTTGGAATTCGGCCGGGAATACCTGTAGCTCTTGGAGCATGGTGAGGACATTAGCAGCACCTCCAGAAAGACTGTCTCCACCTGAGGTATCCTACGTATCGATGAATCCTCCAGAACTACTGATTTCCTGGGGGCCTCCAGAGCAGCCCAATGGCATTATCCAGTCCTATAAGCTACGAAGAAATGGAACGCTCTATCCTTTTAGCTTTGATGCGGTGACTTTCAATTACACTGACCACAAACTGCTTCCTTTTTCCACCTATAGCTACGCCATCCTGGGCTGTACAAGTGGAGGCTGCACGGCCAGCATTCCCACCCACATCACCACCCCTGAGGCTGCTCCATCCGGAGTGAGTCCTCCAACTCTTTGGACCATCAATGCCAATCAAATAAATGTATCTTGGTCACCCCCCTCAAGTCCAAATGGAAGGATCACTAAATATTTGCTTAGATGTGCTGGTGAGGAGTACCTGGGTGGACAGAACCTGTCCCTGCTGCTATCTGGCCTACAGCCATATACGCAGTACAATATCTCCCTCACAGCCTGCACCAACGGAGGATGTACAACAAGTGTGTCAAAATCTGCCCGGACAACAGAAGCCCCACCAGAGAACATGGACCCCCCAACATTACAAGTCACTGGCTCAGCATCCATAGAAATCACATGGAAACCCCCAAGAAATCCAAATGGCCAGATGAGAAGTTATGAACTTAGGAGGGATGGAACTATTGTGTATACTGGCCTGGAAACACGCTATCATGACTTTACCCTGACCCCAGGTGTGGAGTATGGCTACACAGTAGCTGCCATCAACAGCCGAGGGAGCATCCTGAGTCCACTTGTCAAAGAACGCACCAGCCCCTCCGCACCATCAGGGATTGAACCTCCAAAACTACATGCCACAGGCCCTCAGGAGATCGTAGTGACTTGGGACCCTCCAGTGAGGACCAGTAGCGACATCCTCAACTATACCCTCTTTGTCCGTGAGCTGTTTGACAGAGAAACAAAAACCACACATTTCAATACAACCCACAGTTCTTTTGGTACACACTCATTCCTAGTGAAACAGCTAAAACCATTTCATAGGTAGGTGTTCTGCTGGGTTTTCTAAGAGCCAGCCACTGTCCTGTCTGCTGTGTAAGTCCTTGATCCAATGAAGACTCAAAACAAAAAACAAAAAAACAAGATGTATAGCTGGGTGCTGGTGGATCACAACTGTAATCCTAGCTACACAGGAGGCTGAGATCTGAGGATCACGGTTCAAAGCCAGCCCAGGCAGGAAAATCCCTGAGACTCTTACCTCCAATAAACCACCAGAAAACCAAAATGGCACTGTGGCTCAAGTGGTAGAGTACTTGCCTTGAACTGAATAGTTCAGGACAGTGCCCAAGCCCTACAACTGTTTAAAAAACAAAAACAAAAACAAAAAACCCAAGATGTATGATGGCCATACTTGTTCCATAGACACTGAAACTTCCATAGTGGACAAATCCTGTCTTTATCTGACCAAAGCTTTTCTTGCACAAGTTCTGGAGAGTATAATTCTTTCAAGTAGTATTTTGATAACTAATATTTTTCCAGAAAGATTTGCAAACACCTTACCCTTTCTAGAACAAATACATGCACAGATGAGGCAGTGTTCCTAAATGGAGTCCTGCCTGAAACATAGCATTTCTTGGATGATACTCAGAGCCCAGGGATCACCTATGAATAAAATGACAAAGTAGCAGTGAGAGCAATCATGGACCACTGTATCACCATTTCTTTTGTAGGGACCCCTTCTAGTTGAACCCTGAATTTTAGGAAGCTCTTGACCCAAGGATATTGAAACTCCTTCGAATATTTCTTTACGTGTCTCAGGACTCCCTCATCCTTGAACCCATGATTCTCAGATGACCCTGCCTTACTACCTCATGCTAATCCTGGCAGTTTGGGCTCTGTGACATGCCTGGAGGTGTACTGCTCCCACACAAAGGAATTTTGCCACCAGCACTCTTCCTGTAGCTGGAGGAATTGCTTGGCATCTTTCCTCATCTCATTTTAAGTAACTTACATCTCCAGAGAGAAGAGTCATAAAATGGATTTTAGGCTCAAATTTTAGTAAAATGAACAGAACCACTTTAAAAAAAAAAAAGTAAAAACGAGAAGAGTGTTGATTTCCAGACAGCACAGGTAACTTCCTGCTATAATTATAATCTACTGATGTATAGATAAGATAGTCCTATAATGATCTCTACTATAGAGTGCTGTTTAAATGAAACATTCATGGTCTTATGCATCTACTTGTGACAATTATTTAGAGTTGTATTAAATATTAAACAGTAATTAAAACTTCCTCAGGTATCCTGTGTGGCTTGGCCTTTATCTTCCTGTGATTTGGACATTAAAAATGTTCATATTTGGGGCTGGGAAGGTGGCTCAGTGGTAGAGCGCTTGCCTGGCATGCCTGAGGCCCTGGGTTCGATTCCTCAGCACCACATAAGCAGAAAAAAATTGGAAGTGGCACTGTGGCTCAAGTGGTAGAGTGCTAGCCTTGAGCTGAAGAGCTGAGGGACAGCACCCAGGCCCAGAGTTCTGGCCCATGACCGGACCCAAAAAAAAAAAAGTGTTCATATTTGCTCCAGAGCTGTGTATTTTATACAGGCTTCTTCTTTACTTGTCTATGCATGCAAGTTGCAGAAATCTTGTTTACATGATTGCCCTTTGAAACTGATGTTCCAAAAGATTTCTAGAGGGCGGGGGGGGGGGGGGGGAGAGGCAAGGGGAAAAGGGTACTGGTTTTCCAGATGTGAAAGTGATTTTTTAAAACTAGGCTGAAGAAGAAAAAAAGGAAAGATAAATCTAGCAAACTCAGCAGTAACATTGAAGCATATGTGACAAATCTCTTCATCATACATTCTAATTGAAGGTATCGTTGATATTCATTTCATAAAACAGAGCATTATGCTATGTGAAGTTTAGGTTTGAACTTCATTGCCAGCCCTAGGGTTTGAACTAGGACCTGGGTTGATCCTTTTTTGCTCAAGACTAGTTAGTGCTCTACCACTTGAGCCAGAACTTTATATTCTGGCTGTTGGGAAGTAAGAGTCTCATGGACTTTTCTCTCCTGGCTGGCTTTAAACTAAGAACCTAAGATCTCAGCCTCCTGAGTAGGTAGGATTACAAGCCTGAGCCACTAGGGCTCAACTTGTACCATTGTTTGTTTGTTTGGGTTGTTTGGTTGTTTGGTTTTAAAGCATATTGATGTCTACTAACATTGGAAATTAGCATGTGGCCCTTTATGAATCTGTAGCTGGTCAGTAAGAAGAAGAACGCGATGTCCTAGTACCTGAAAGAAACTGACACTGGCTTTAAAAACAATTACAGAAAGTCCAGAAAAAGAATAATCCCTATGTAGAAAATCAAACTTGACCTCATGGAATTTCTTAGAAGTCCAAACACAGATATGGGTTTGCAGACCAATAAACTGATAATCCCATCACAGTGGACGTGGGCACAAGAAAGGACAAGAGAAGGTCAAAGGAGTGCAAGAACCACAAAGAAAGAGAGGCATAGCTAAGAAGGGTGACATTGTTGAAAAGAAATGTACTCTTTATCTGACTTATGTAAGTGTAATAAATAATTTTTTGGTTTTTGGTTTGTTTGGGTTGGTTGTGGGGCCTGAACTCTGGGCCTGGGCACTGGCCCTGAGCTCTTCAGCTCAAGGCTAGCGCTCTACCACTTGAGCCACAGTGCCACTTGTGGCTTTTTCTGCTTATGTGGTACTGAGGAATCAAACCAGGGCCTCATACATGCAAGGCAAGCACTCTACCACTGAGCCACCTTCCCAGCCCCTATAAATTGTCTTTAAAGCAAGGAAGTAAGGCAGTTGAAATCAGTGGCTAGAGAAGCAAATAGGGAAAGCAGAAAAGGCAGGGACCTAAGGAAGGAAAGGGAGGAAGAGGTTGAGTACTTGAGGAAAAACTGGGGGTGTCATAAAATCAATTGGGAGGGAACCAAAAACACAAACATGTTCACTTGTAGCATAAGCACTTAACACTAAGCAGAGCTTATTTTATTAGAATAGTCAATGCTATGTAAATAGACTTCTCCAAGTGGCAGATACCACCTATGAGGCAAAATATAATTGATTAGTAGAGTTTAACTGGATGGTGATAAGATGTCTTCATGATGGATAATCTAGTGGGTACCTGGATTCACTTTGGCCTCCAGAGGTCTTTGTCTGTTGTAAGAAAGCTTGTTTTGAGCTGCCAGGTATCAGGTGGAGGGATTTATTACCACTGAGACCTTAACTCGATGATGTCCTTTCATGACCTACAAATGTCCTGGGGAATCGGTTAGACCTAGCTACACAGATAGGAGGAGACCAGAGATGCAAATTGAGTTGCCCCTCTCCACTGAATGCTTCCATCTGTGTTAAGTAATTTTAGAGTATCAGATTTTCAGGTTGGAGAGAATCCTGAGAGTTCATTACGTTCATTTGGTGAACAGAGTGAGAAGAATTGTGCCCACTTGTCAACAAAAAAAGATGAGGATCTCTCCTTTAAGCTGGAACATGGGAGGTTTTAAAGTGTGCAAAACGTTCTGTGGAAATGGAATTTTATTATTCTTGGAAAGTTAGCTCGATGTAAAAATAACTTTTTTTTCTGGAAACACTTGATTTAAAAAAAAAAAAGATTTGTCCCATGAAGATCAATTTTGTGGAGCACATGTGACCTGCCTTCTGTCCTGCAGGTATGAAGTACGGATCCAAGCCTGTGCCAGCCTAGGATGTGCATCAAGTGACTGGACCTCCACCCAGACCCTAGAGACCGCACCCCTAATGCAACCTGTCCCACATCTGGAGGTGCCGAGGGACGGAGAAAGATTCCAACCCACTGTTTCCTTATGGTGGACAGAACCCCTCCAGCCAAATGGAAAAGTCTTATACTTCCAGTTGTACAGAAGACAAAAGGCAACTCAGCCTGAAAATTCCAGCCCCGTGTTAATCTACAATGGGAGCTCAAGTTCATTTACAGATTCTGAACTTTTGCCTTTCACCGAGTATGAGTACCAGGTAAGAAATATGCACTGTCAATAGTTCAAGTGGGAATTGTGTGCATCTACCAGTGCCTCTCTGGGAAAAATTGATTGCAGTTCAAAAAACTACTCAATAAAATGTGGTTATAATATCCTTTAAAACTTCTACTAAACAGGAGCCAGACATGGGTGACTCATGGCTGTAATCCTAGATACTCAGGAGACTGGGATCTAAGGATCCTAGTTAGAAACAAGCCTGGACAGGAAAGTCTGTGAGACTCTTATCTCCAATTAACCTCAAAAACATGAACATGGAAGTATGGCTCAAGTGGGAGAGCACCAGCCTTGAGCAAGAAAAGCTCAGTGACAATGCCCATATCATTTTTTTTTTTGTCAGTCATGGAGCTTGAACTCTTGGCCTGAGCTCTGTCCCTCAGCTCTTCAGCTCAAAGTGAGCACTCTACCACTTGAGCTACAGTTCCACTTCTGGCTTTCTGATGGTTTATTGGAGATAAGTGTTTCACAGACTTTCCTGCCCAGGCTGGCCTTGAACTGCAATTCTCAGATCTCAGCCTCCTGACTAGCTAGGATTACAGGCGTGAGCCACTGGCACCCGGCTAGAAGAAAACAATTTTAAGCAGCAAAAGAAGGATGGAAGGCTATGTCAGTTTGCCTTCTTCATTTTCTTGGCTCTTGATGCATTTGTTTTTCTATGCTAGAGAAAATATTTGCGTTTCTCATTCTCAAAGTGGTTTCTACCACTACAATGAAAATGTTGTCTAAATACTCCTTGTTAAAAGATCTCTTTGAAAATAATTCATTAAGTGTAACAAATCAAAGTAAAATTATAATGGTAAAATTTCTAGTCACTGTGCTGGAAAAAGACATGGAGTGTTCAAAGAAGTCTAAAGGGAAACCTCCTTCACATGGAGATGAAATGTTTTATATCAGGATGGCATAAAAAAAAGACTCTATATCCCTACAAAGCCAAGAATTGTCAAGGCCCTGGTGACTCACACCTGTAATCCTAGCTACTCAGGAGGCTGAGAACTAAGTTCAAAGTCAACCTGGGCAGAAAAGTCCATGAAAAACTCTTAACTCAAATTATCCAGCAAAAAGCTGGAAGTAGAGTGTGATTTAAGTTATACAGTGCCAGCCTTGAGCACAAAGCCAAGTGAAAGCTCAAAGCCCTGAATTCAAGCCACTGTACCAGCGTGCCCACACACACATACACACACACACACCAAGAATTAAGAACAATAGCCTGAAAACTTTTGAAATATGTAGAATTTCTATTAGGCTTTTATTGATTTGCCATCAGAATCCATGTTCATTCCTCTTGAATTAACAACTTCCTTAAAATATTTATCATATCAAGAACTAGTAAAAAATTGCCAGTATATCAATGGAAGTTATTAGAGGCAACATATTATGCATAGGAAAAGTATGTCTTATGCCAACAAGTAATGGTATCAAGTAGGCAATGAAGTTTGTTATCATCCAAAACATAAGGACGTTCCTGAGGATTTGGAGAAATACACAGATATAAATCCACATTTCTTGTTTGCATTCTTGTTTCCAGATCTATAAATCTCTTAAACACATGAATGTGTTCTTGGTCAATCAGAACTCATTTGGCAGCAAAACCCAATCTAAACAGACTTGAGGCTATTTACAGTATTTAATTTATCCCTCTGACTCATGAATGTTTGCATACCTTCTTGCAGAAATAATGCACTTTATTGTAAGATAGTTAATGAGATTGTGCTGGAGCTATTACAAAATATTCAGTAGTTGCATTGTGTTACCTTTCTGAAACCTGAAAAACGAAATTATTCTAAAACATGTCAGGCTCCGAGGTTTAGAATAAGGACTGCGACATGTCAGGAATGAATACAATATCTACTGATGCCACAGTTGGAAACAGTCTGGACCCAAGTGACCATCCTTTTGTTCTTTTCTCATTATCTTCACTGAAAAGTGTCAAGTTATCAAAGACCTCTCAGTCCTCAGTTACCTAATTTCCCTTATGAATAACAATGCACCATTGCGAGAGAGTCCAAGGCCTGAAATCTTCAACTCAAATTAGACAAAACTAAACTATTCAAAAATGCTGAACGCCAAACCCATGATGACTTCTGCGGCCTTGTATCACATTGTTGGGTTGGATATTGGTCATAGGGCCCCTAGAAGTTTCATCTCGTGTTTTTAAGACTGGTAAATTCCAAGCATGTGTCTTGTTTCTAGTAAAATTTCTCATCAGGAGCTAAGCATGATCAAGGGACTCACATTTCAGAAGGGAGACAGGTTAAGAGTCTCGGGCTGTGCTCTCGCTTTTGTAATTGTCACTGTCAGCTTTATGTCACAGGCCTTCCTCCACCCTCCTCTCACTCAAGTCACAGCAGTTAATTTGGTTTTCATAATAAACCGACTTGAACTTTGCATTTATAGCTAATCCTCTGTTGTTACAACGTAAGGATAGAGAGCAGGGAAAATAAATTAAGCTTATCAGGCCGAGATCTTATGGAAACTGACATTTTTGAAAAGCAAAGATGAAATACTGAAATACCTGAATTAAATTACTGGATTTATATAAGTGTACAAAATGCTGAATCTATATGGACCCTGAGTAAGTTCTACAGCTGCCTTTGAGGGACGTCATAGGCAGAAGGGATTTTCCTTTTTTTTTTTTTTTAACTAAAGAACGTCATGTCTTTGAAATGAATTTGCATCGCTCTCCAATCTACTTGTTCTAGCCGGTGGTGTTATCAGAAGGTGGTGGAAGCTAGCTGATGGGGCTTACTTGAAGGACACAGTGCACCTAGGTTGTGCTGATGGGTGCTTTCCTCTTACTCTCTTTGCTTCCTTACCACCAGGAAGTGAGCATCTTCCTTCTACCACCTATTTTCACCCCAGGCCCAAAGACAACAGGGCCAAATGCCCATAGATTAAAACCGCTGAAACTGTGAGCCTAAATAAACCTCCCCCACCCCACCCACATATAAATGCACTGACGGGAGGGAAGAGGGATTCCAGCGATCTATTTTCTTGACAAGCAGCCGAGGTGGTCCACAAACCATTTCTTTTGAAAAATACTGCCCCAAAGCAGCAGTATGCTAGTTAAGCTTGAGGTTTTTTTTTTTTTTCCAAGTGGTGATTTCCTAAATCAGTGGTTCTCAACCTTGGCAGCACATTAGAGTCACCTAGGGAACGTTTACAACATTCTTGATGCCCATGACCACACTCTAGCTCCCCGCTGAAGTCCTGCTTCCCGGATGGAGCTTGCATCCCAGATGTTCAAAAGATTGCCCAGGTGATTCTAATAGGCAGCCAGGGCTGTGAATTGCTGCCACAAACAGTTATAAAACATCACCCGAGTAAATGAAGCCAGATACCCACAAGTGCTAATCCCAATTAATGAGGATCCTATTTACCTTGGTCTATGTAAGAAGAGTCTTATGGTTTGCTATGATACTAGAGCAGAATGTATTATCTGGGAAGCTCTTGTATCTATCCATCAAATCAATTCATTTTCTCCTGGATTTTGTTTCATTTTTGTCATGGTTGTTTTATTTCATTTTGCCTCTAACTTAAGAGGCCGGGCCTTTGTTTTACTTAAACATTGTTTAAAATGAGATTTCTCAACATGGAGTTCTTTTAGCATTGTTTCTAGAACGCTAGAGTTCTGAAGGATAAGAATAAAACCAATAAGATCTGAAGTATAAATCAAAACACATCATTTTGTATGTCACAAGTGTGGGTAGACGACTTGGCAGAGCCTTGCAGTGCAGAGACTCCTTGGAAAGCAGACACTCTTTGTGAGTTTTCAAACACAATTTAGTTTACCAAAATAGGCTCTCTCGACAACTCTGTAAATGTGTTTTTGCACATAAATGAGATACTTCCCACTAGAGGAAATCCTCCCAATGTGAAGTTCTTTTCCCTCCATGAGGATCACAGCTTATTCAGCTGTCACAGAATATTTACAAACCCAATACTATGTTTTAACAGAGATGATTCATTTCTGTCTTGAGTCCTTTCAAAATTGGACTACACTAATACACTATATACATTATATATACACATATACGTATATATGCATGTACGTATATATGTGCATCTATATATTCAAATTCGTGGTTATTAAGCAAGCAAGGTAAGACGATGATCTTTCCACTGACTTCAAAAGAGACCTCTGTAAGCCCCACTCCTTAAGATGCTTCTGTTTGGGGAGCTTGTTTTCATTTCTCTTTTGCTTATTTTGTTGTTGTGCATTGCATGGGATAGAGCCCAGGGCCTCGATCTACCACTGAGCTCCATCCCTGCCTAGTGTTTAAGCTCTTCACCTCAGGGAGTGAGCACAGGCTAATGAGTAGCTCTCCATAATTGTGCATTCATATTCATACTCCTGCTGAAGGCAGTGACTCATCGTGGAGTTGCAAACGCCTTCCAGGGCTCCCCTTTTTTCTCTGAATCATGCTGTCAGTGACTTAATTAGTTTTCCTGAAACTTCCCCATTTGGGCAGATTTTTTTTTAAGTTTTTTGCAGTAAGCACCCACATACACTCCAGGGCTCTGCATGCTTCGGGTGTCTCCTGGCTGGGTAGCTGAGAAGCTGCAGGTCAGGGTCAGCCTCTGGCTCACTGGAATGAGGGGCCAGTGTTGTGCTGCCAGAGACTACACAGCACAGCAATTGGCTGCTTCCTCAAAGACCAGCACTGTCCCCAAACAAGAGGATGGATAGGATGTTCTGTCAAGGAAACACAGAAAGGACTTCTTATTGTTCTTGTCAAACACACAGGAGGGTATTGTGGAAGATTATTCCTACCCTGTCACTCCAAAAGGCCACAAAAGGCCACCACATTGTAAATGATGAGTAGAAAAGGGAAGATATAAGTCAGGCACTGGTGGCTCACACCTGTAATCCTAGCTACTCAGGAGGCTGAGATACGAGCATCGAGGTTCAAAGCCAGCCCAGGCAGGTAGGTCCGTGAGACTTTTATCTCCAAGAAACCACTCAGAAAACCGGAAGTGGCGCTGTGGGTCAAGTGGTAGAGCACTAGCCTTGAGCTAAAGAGCTGAGCTAGAGTGCCCAGGCCCAGAGTTCAAGCCCCACAACTGACAAGGGAAAAAGAAAAAAGAAAAGAAAAGGGAAGAAATAGGGGCCTCAAACAGCACCTTCTAATCTTTTCAGACATTTGAGCAAATGAATCTCTCCAGGCCCTTCCTCATTGTCTTCGTTTGGGTTTGTTATAACCGAGTTTCAGACACTGGGTGGCTTAAACAGCAAATATTTCTCACAGTTATCCAAGGTCAAGTTGTGGGTAGGTCCTGTGTGTGGTGAGAGCCACTTCTGGTTAGTGGTTAGCCATCTTATTCTCTCCACATGGCAGACCACAGAGGGAGAGGGACTGAAGAAAGAAGGGGATAAGAGAGAGAGAGAGAGACAGAGACAGAGACAGTGAGTCAGAGAGACAGAGAGACAGACAGAGACAGACAGAGACAGAGATAGAAAGAGACAGAAACAGAGACAGACAGAGACAGACAGAGAGAGAGAGAGTTTCCCTTAGGAAACTAATTAGGGACACTAATTCCAGAGCTCCACTCTATAGGAGCTAATTACCTACCACAGCTCTTGCCTGAAAATACCATTACACTGGGGACTGCATCAGTGGTTTTGTGGATTTGGGGTGTTCAGATACTCAGTTCTGGAGAGAAGTTCCCTTCAATTCTAAGTTCTATGGGCCAAGGGGGGATAAGCTACATTCTGATCACTTTTAGTATATCAAATTTCATCTTCTCTTGTTTGGTCTTTGTACCCTTCAGCTTGTAGAACCTGGCAAAGCAAATCCTACTCAACCAACTTGATTTTCTAATACTGTTAACTTTAAGTTGTGTTAATGAGAGCATAGCCAGCTCCAGACAAGAAAGGGTTATGTAGGTGACTGACCCTGGTCAAAATGAACGTATGGAAGTATCAGTGGCGGTATCACTCACTGAAACTTAACTTATTCATTTACTAATAATTTTTTCTGTAGGTCATGGGGCTTGAATCAGGGCCTGGATGTGTCCCTGAGCTCTTTTGCTCAAGGCTAGCGCTCTACCATTTTGAGCCACAGTGCCATTTCTGTCTTTTTGGTGATTAATTGGAGATAGAAGTCTCATGGCCACTGGCTCCCAGCTATGATTTAATTTTGATGCTTAGTATATTATAAAACATACATGTATAGAAGTGGCACTGTGGCTCAAGTGGTAGAGCATTCTCCTTGAGCTAAAAGCTGAGGGACAGTGACCAGATCCACAGTTCAAGCCCCACAACCAACAACAACAACAACAACAACAAAATACATATAAACAAATAATATATAATATAACTTTTCAATTTACTTCACAAGTTCAATTTATGGCCTTAAAATGTACAATATTAAGCTTTCATGATTATTTTTCGCTGTCATAGAAGACTGTTAAGTCAAATTAAACAGAAAGGAACTTTCTGTTTGTTCATCTGAGAAGGGCACTGAGGAATTTCTTTTAAAACCAAGAAGTTTAAAAACAACAGGGCTTGGAAACATGGATAAGAGACTCCATGCTGGATTTATTCCTTCTTGTTTTCCTTTCCTTGTCCTAGCTTGCCTCTGTCTGGCTTCATTCTGTACAGACTGAAGAAAATCCCTATTGGCACTCCCAGATCTGTGCCTTATTTTCTTGTTCTTAAACAACGTATGAGAATAGCCCTAAACGTAAAGGCTGGCCCTCCTGTTCTCCAATGGAAAAAAAAACTGAGTTTAAAATCTCACACCTTTAATTTCACATACCCTGTCAGAGAAGTAGGAAACTTTAGACATCTAGCCAGATGTTCTGAATAACATCTCTTCCTCTACCCTGTCCTCCACCTCCACCCCTTCTTGTTAAAATAAAGAAGTGCTTTCAAGAAGAAAAAGACCCACCACATTAAAGGGATTCCTTTGTCTTATCATTGAATCATTAATAAAATCTCAAAATGTAAAAGCAGCTAACCAAGCTGGGCATTGCCAGTGGTTCATGCTTATAATCCTAGCTACTCAGGAGGCTGAAGTCTGAGAACTGTCATTCAAAGCCAGCCCAGGCAGAAAAGTCTATGGGACTCTTATCTCCAGCTATAAGCAGCGAAAAGCCAGAATTAGAGATGTGGCTCGAGTGGTAGAGTGTCAGCTTTGAACAGAAGAGGACAAGGGAACACGGAAGGCCCTAAGTTCAAGCCTTGGTATTGGTGCGCGCGCGCACACACACACACACACACACACACACACACACACACACACATACAGAAATAAATGAAAATATATATTCAAGTGCACAGTTGACTGTGAAAGTATAACACTCGTTCAAGTGACAGTTTACCCTTCTTTGTCTCTACCATCTATCTTCCTGGGGAAAGAATTACTTTCCTAAATAGGCAGGACTAAAATTCCTCCCAACTTTTCTGCACCTGACTACTTGCTTCATGTTGCTTATTTTCTGTCGCCATCGCCCTAATCCATTCCTTTCCTAAGCATTTTCTCTGCCACACTTAAAGACCACTTATTGAGCATGCTTTCTGTTTGGTTTTGGACTTGCATTTAATTAGGTCTTAATCTCACTAACATATTTCTGACCAGCATGGAAGCTTTTGTTTGGTTAGTTTCTCCCCTAAGAACTAAGCTCCCTTCATTCCCACCTCCCAGAGCTCAGGGTTTTAAATGATTTATTGATATTGTCTGACTCGGGCAGTGCATGTATTGAAAACTTTAGCACTTGAAACTGAAGGCCATCAGGACATATCCGTGAGTAGAAAACTCAGGTCGGCCACGGAGCTAGCCAAATCACTCCTCACCCTCCAGCATTTTGTTGCCAGAGAGATCATCTTGCCTCTCCTATGTGAAGGCATTCAGGAGCACGTCCTGTTCTTGCGCTGTCTTTCCGGACATGCGCGTAGGGCTCTATTCTTAATCTCCTGCTGTTGGCAGTCTTTAAGGCAAACACAGAGCAGGAATCGGTTCTCCCTCTTAGGCAGATGCAAGTAAGATTTATATTTTAGTTTAGTCAGTCTTGATATTCCTGCCTCTGGGTTGGGTGTTTGCTAAGAAATAAATGTTCAACTCACCAGAATTTTCTTTTTCTCCCATTGAATGAAGATGTGTGACTCCATACAGCCCTCCTGGCTCATTACATGCTCCACAATATGATTGGGAAAATCAGGGTCCCCCCATGTCTCCTTAAAGCTTAGGTCTTGGAAAATAAATTTGTTTTGTCAGTCATGAGGCTTGAACTCAGGACCTGGGCGCTGTCCTTGAGCTCTTTCGCTCAAGGCTAGTGCTCTACCACTTTGAAGCCACAGTTCCACTTCTGGTTTTTGAGGGGTTAATTGGAGACAAGAATCTCATAGGGACTTTTCTGCCCAGGCTGTCTTCAAACTATGATCCTCAGATCTTAGCCTCCTGAGTAACTAGAATTACAGGCATGAGCCACAAGCACCCAGCTATAATTTATTTTTTTTAAAAGTTCAAAATCCTCCAGGAAAGGATAACATGTATTATAATTATTTTTCCTTATCATATGTCTTTGGCACTTAGTTACCTGTCACATGAAGGACCCAATGTTCAGAGGATATACCTAATTGCTAGGATAGAAGCAGGAGGCTAAAATCTATAGATTCTACCCCTTCAGTACCTGAAGTTTAGTTGATAAGACTAATAAACATGCCAGTGAATCAAATATCCATAACGTGTAGCTCTGAACGTAGATTTAAAAAGTGACAGAAACAAGCTAAGATAGAAACAAGATAAGAAAACATAATTTAGAAAAGCTGGGTAATGCCACAAACAGACCCAGAGAAGAAAAGGTCTCATTCTGTCTTCAGGGACAGCACTAATTCCACACTAAACTCTCATGGCTATTCATATTCTACTCTTTGGATCATGCAACTAGGCATACCTTGATATGAAAGAGATACTTGGCCCAAATCATACTACAAAAAAATTAGGAGATACTATTTTTCTATTTTTTTTCTGTCTTACAGAAAAGAGAGAAGGAAAGAAAGGGAAAAAGGAAGAAGGGGGTAGAGAACTACCTTCTTCCAATTTCCTTTCTTATGACTAATTGTTACTCTGAGCCCACCTTGTTTTGGGTACCTGTGTACCAATATCTGTACAAGAAGTTCTCCTCATGTGTAGCAGGATCTTTGAAGGAATTAGACAGCATACTCAAAAGAGGGTATCTGAAGAAATATTAATTTAAAAATAGAAAGCTGTAAGCAGAATTTGGAAATTTAGTAAAGAAAAGTTAAGTATTCAAGGACTAGGAATAGCCAAGACCTGTTTCCTTGCAGGTCTCTAATAGGATAAGGGCAGAACTTTGAGAAGGATGTAACCTTTGTCCAACTATGCTGCCAAAGAGAGGGAATGGGAAGAATATAGCCTCCAAACTCTTTCCTCCCTTGGAACAGGCCCAGCTGCAAAGAAGCCAGAGGAGAAAAGATCCCAGGTGAAGCAATCTACAGAATTCAGTCTCCCAGATCACAAACAGGGCAGAGAAGATCAGAGGATAATCTTGAGGAAAGCCAGTGTGTCCTTACAGCCAATGATAGAGCTAGTTCTCATCCTGTATATTACATTATTTTCTTCAATTAGATCCTTTCTAGACTACCACATCACGTGGCAGGCTTGCCGAGGTGACTTGCCCCTCTGGAATTAATGATAAAATACTGAGTAAATTTAAAGACTTAACTTGGATTTCATGTAAGCTCTTGAACCATATATTTCCATCAACTTCTAAGTAAACTAATACTTGGTCCCATGAAGAAATCAAATCTATGGGTAGAAAACCCCATTGATATATTTAAGTAAGTCAGTTGCCTTCAGCTGAAATCTTTAAGAAGATGGTTAGAACTTCTCCTTGTTTATTGATTTATCTGTTGATGGATCTGATCGTTACTAAGATGCCTATAAGCAGCTAGAAACTGTACAGTGATCTCTTTGATGTCTATAGGCATATTTGTAATGAAAACCAGAAATAATATTCTTTTCTCTGAGGAACCAATTGACTTGCACCAATGTTTTTCTTTCCTCAAGCTTGGGGATTTCTTTGAGGAATGTTAACTAATAATGATGCAGAATAGGAAAATCTCATCCAATGAACAAATTTTAACATAGGAACCATATTTCTGAAAAGCCATGATTTTAGTTCTAGTCTTCAAGGCTCTGGAGTGAAAGTACAAAAAGAGTTGTGGCTAAACTCAGGATGCTATAAGGTTCAAATCTCTTATTGATCTGTAACAAGTAACTCTAACCCAGAAGAGCACTGTGGAATTGCTCCCTAGACCTAATGTCTTCTAAATTGTCATGTCACTCTCTTCTTTCTTTGCCCATAAATAACAAGGGTTAATAATAAAATAAAGCCAGCTGCATTAGCCCTTTTGCATAGATTCTCCCTTTTACATAGAATTCTCTTCTTGCAGATCATCACATTGTGGCTTCCTGCCAATTGTGTCTTGGCTTGACTATCATCTCCTAGGAAAATACCCTGCACAAAGCTAATATCTCAACTATATGGCCACCCATAGATATATAGATAGATAGATAGATAGATAGATAGATAGATAGATAGATAGATAGATTAGATTATTGTTTCTTTTCTAGCATATATAGCAAGTATATCTGTTTTCCTTTTTCTGTGTGTGTGTATGTGTATGTGTGTGTGTGCGCGCAAGACTAGAACCAAGGGACTGTCCCTTAGATTTTTCACTCAAACTTTGCATTCTATTCCTTAAGCCACAGCTCTATTTCCAGGTTTTGGGTAGTTTAATTGGAGATCATAGTGTCATGGACTTTCCTGCCAATGCTAGCTTTGAATTATAATCCTCAGATTTTAGCTTCTTGAGTAACTAACAGGCATGAGCCACCTACACACAGCTTTGCCCTGAACCTTTCTTCACCTGAGTCCTAGATTTCATTTAAAATCATGTTCTGTCTTGCCTGTTCCAAAATGGTTTTTAGATGAAAGGAACTTAGAAAGCAGGAACTATATCTGTAAAAGTGTGGTTATAGCATATCCAATAAAGTACCATGCAGACAGAGATACTAAAAAAAAGCCTATCTGATGACAAAAAATAATCAAACAGGTAGACAGTAAAAAAGACAACTAACTGACTTTTCAGCAAGTTACTCCTTTACAACTGGAGCTTACAGGACTAGTTGTGAAATAAAACATTCTTGTAATAATGTAATTTCAGATGTATTGCCTTCTCTTTCTCACCACGAACCACTGTAACCACAATTCTGGCCAAGCCCATTTTGGCATATTGCTATTCAAACATATTCAAAACTCACTACGAGCTACCTTTTAAAAAGGCATTAGCGTAAATACCATGGGAAAATATCCTCCAAGGTTGCAGATGAATTGATATGATTTCCTTGATTGTATCTTTTTATTTATGAGGCATAATTTATGAGCACTCAAGAGCAAACTGCAATGAGTGATGACCGAACAGCAGCCAAAGTCATAAATCAGGAGCTGGGAGGGAAGTGGTGATTTTGATCGAATCTATTGAATTAGCTGTTGGCCTTAGCTGATACAGGTATTGGAAAGACCTTTTTAATATCTATTTGTCTCCCTCCAGGGAATGAGATAGCAATCACATTACACGGCCTTAGGAAACAAATAATTTAATTGTTTGCCTGTTAACATGCAACCTGTTTACTCTCCTTATTAATTACTGGCATGGCTGTTCATGTTGGATTTTTATTTCTGATGTGAATCAATAACAGATCCACCATTCTCTGGTTTGTAAAAATGATGGGGTTGTCTCATTTGCTTCTTGTCTTCTGAATTGTTGGGATTTTTTTTTCAATCAAAAGTTGCCCATAGTGCAGAATCCAATGTATAGCCTACAAAGTTAAGAAGAGTGAGGGAAGGGATGGGGATGGCAGGAAGGGGTGATATTGATCTAGATATACTGTATTCATAAACTATCTTTTAACATGGAAACTTCTTTGTACAGCTACTTAAAGATAATATTTTTTTAAAAAAATAGTTATCCATATTCCATAAGGAACATACTATAGATTATCACTGAAATTGCAGGGGATTCAAAATTCTTCCATCTCCTAACCCTTTAAGATTCAATAGATATAATACAATTCTTCAAATAAGCCACTTGAAGAAAGAGCAAAATCTCAAATTGTACCAAGGACAAGGACAGTCAACATCACTTACCTTATGAGTCAAGAGATGAGAGGGCTTTCTGTAGTTTGTTATTCCTGTATTCCATTTTTATGTAGAAAAATAATAGCAAATGCAAGATGAAACAAACACCAGCTGGGTGCTTATAACAGAGAAAACATCGCCAAATCTGCTCCCTGAGTTTTTACAAGACTTAAAGAATGTTCTCAGCTTAATGTATTCAAATGTTTTTTTTCTTTCATGCAATTGTTTCTAACACATTTATAAGATTATTTCTCTGTTGCTTTGTATGTCCCTCCCCCACGGTATAACCCCTACTTTCACTGTATTTGATGTTGTTATAATTTGTGGAGGGGAAGGGAAAAAACAAATCGTTTAAATAGGGATGCAGGTGGACTCATTGCAACAATGAGATGTACAAGTCGTTATGTTGAAAACGAACTTTACAACTTTGGTGGAGGGGGGAGGCAGGAGAGGATAGGATGGGAAGGGGAAACAAAGGAGGAGGCTACAATGCTTGATAAGAAATGTACTCATTATCTTGCCCATGTAATTGTAACCCCTCTGTACAGTATTTTCACAATAAAAAAAAAATCTCTGAACAACAACAAAAAAGAGGATGAAGGGGAGGAGGGGGCAGGATGGAGAGGGGAATAGTAAGAAAATACAGCCAAAATACTCAGTGTACATATAACAACAGGAAAACTTGAAGGGATGGGTCTGGTTATGGTTGATGGGGAAGGGAGAAAGAAAGGGGGTGATATTGATCAAGATGCATTGTGCTCATAAATTCACACGCTGAATTGAAACCCTTTTGTACAGCTTCTTAAAGAGAATAATAAAATAAAGAAAATGAAACTAAAACATAAAAGGATCATATAATAGTTTCAACTAAGAGATTTTCATTCTTATATGATAATTAAAAAACAAATCAAGGATGCCTCCTTTGAATTTACATTAGCAATATTCTTTATCACTAAGATTATTCTTGAAAAATATCAGTCCTTAGAAAGAAAATGATTTCAGGAAGAAGGTTATTTTCAGCGTTAAAGTGAACATTCCTTTCGAGTCAAGGGTAAAATCCTCACTGAAGAATCAACCTCTGGTGTAAGGACCCAGAAGACACCACACTGACAGAAATTTGTATACCTTACTCCTTCCATTCTCTACTGAATTGTAGGCTCTTCTCTTTCACCCCACCTATACAAGTTATTACAGTTGTGTTCACAAATCCTCACTTTCTTCCTAGTATAAAATGCAAAGGAGAAATGTTGGGCTGAATGGATCTTAGAGTACTTTATATAATATCCTTCTGGAAAGCAAGAAGGGGAAAAATGACACCCAGAAATGTTCCACAAATACCCAGGTCTCCAGAAGTGAAAACAAAGAGTCAGGAGATAATTCTGCAAAGTTAGTGAACTCTGGTTCGTTCTGTAACTGTGATAAACATAGTGATGACCTTTATGATGATTGCTGAAGCTGTAAGGGATACATTCATATAACATTTATTTCAATGACTGAAGGTGCTGAAGATAACACACAGTACAACTGTAAACAGATATAACATGAAAAGAAATTGAAAATTGATAATGGAGTAAAAAAACAGATGGGTTAGATGATTGAGTTGCTATTTAGGTATAGTTGTAAGGTTTATAAACAAATTCCATAACAAAATACAGGTTAATAAGAGAAAAATATTTTAATATATATAATCACAGTGGCACCAGGGTCTTCAAAAATGAAGATTCAAAGACCAAAATAAGGCTGATTTTTTATGTTTGGGTTTGATTAAATGGATAGCTATTTGGAAATGGAGCTGGACAAATGATAGTGGACTGAAAAGGGTACACTTCTGTTCAGATCGTCCTTCTGGCTTTCTGTTCAGATTCTTCTTGACCACTTTGTTCAGGATTTCTTCCAGGAATGGAGAAGTAGCCTCTTCAAGGATCACCAAGGAAGACATGACCGGTGGCTTTTTATTAGATTTTATGGTCTGTTTTGTATGGAATGGGGAAAGTTCTAGTGTTATGACTTGCCTGAGGGAGAGGAATTCCTATATCTAACTTCCAGGAAGGATGAGAATTGGGAAGAATGCCGTGAGGCCACCTACTTCCAACGCCTTCCAAGCCCAAGTTTGAAGAACTGGGCTTGCCAAGACACCATAAATTCATAATTGTGTTCTCAACCCCATCACAAACCAAGAAAGAAAGTAGAGGTAGTTGAAATGTTGCTTAATCAGTGCTAGTAGTTTTATTCTGAATGGTAAACTATATTTCATGGAGATTTCATTTTCTGATTCTTATATTGATTCCTAAAAAGTAAAAAAAAAGAAATATCAGAGGGCTGGGAATGCAGCTCAGTGGTAGAGTGCTTTACTAGTATATATAGAGTCCTAAACTCCAATGCCAAAGGGGTGGCGGGGAGAGGGAAGGAAGAAGGGGTTGGGGAAATAAAAGGAGGACTGGGAAAGAGAGGTAGAAGGGGAAGGAAGAGAAAGGGGAAGGGGGGAAAAGAGGAGAGATGAATAAATCAGGATATGTTGTTCAAATATTCCCATGTAAGGTTTCGGCTGCCTCTTACTCCACCTCCATTAGTAGCTTTCTATCACTGTAACAAAATGGAAGAGATACACAAAAGAAGAAAGACTTGTTTGGGCTCATGGTTTCGCAGCTGGCAATCCGTGGTTACTTGGCTCCATTGTTTCTGGGTCTTTGGAGAGTCAGAGTAATTAGGGAACACATAGTGGGACAAAACGGTGCATCTTGTGGCATCCAGAAAGGGGCTAAAGATAAGATAGCACCACCAGCAGCAGCACCCCCAGCCCCATGATCTACGTCTTCCAAGTACATCTCACCTCCTCAAGTTTTACCTCCCAGTATACTGTTATGTTACAAACACATAAATTAATTATTCAATTCCTATCAGCATTCTTCAGATCAATAACGTCCAGAAACCCCATCTTTAAGCACTGCTGCACTGGGGACAAAAACATCAATACACAAGCTTTTGTAGAATATGTAGGATGCAAGCCATTATACCATCCTGTGACGATGTGTCCAAATCTTGGTGCATTGTTTCTCAACAGAAATCATAAGCATATTCTGTGTTTGTATTTTTTTTGTTCCTAATCTCATAACTGGGCATAAACAAAAATCCGTAGAGATGGATGGTTAGCAGTGGTTCATGCCTATGATCCTCGGTACTCAGGAGCCTGAGACCTGGGAAATCACAGTTCAAACCCAATCCAGGCAGAAAGATCTTTGAAACTCCCTCTCCAATTAGCCAGAAAAAAATATTAGACTAAAGGTATGGTTCAAATGGTAGAGCAAAAAGCATAGCCAAAGCATAAAGATCTGAGTTTAAGGCCTGGTACCACCCCTTTAAAAAAATGTACACAGTGAATTTTCTATAATGGATATTCTTTTATATCAGCAGAAAGAGAGAGAAGAACAGAGTCAGAGCCAAGACAGAGAAGACTGAGACACAGAGGCAGAAAAGCTTATCATTCACAGACTCTTTTTGCCTTTCCTTTCGGTGTTTGTTATAACAGGGATACTGCTTGTGTTTGAGGTTTTATGAGACCCAGTGCTATATTACCTCAGCTTTCTCTTCCTTGCAACTGTTTTCCTTTTTACAGTAGCTCATGTAAATAAGCTGATCCTACTTTGCATAAGCATGTTCATTTATATGAATTCTATTTTGATCTCAAATTGATTGAATACTAAAAAGAAAGTCTAGGAACAAGAGCAATGTGTTATGAAGGTCTCCTTTCAAAGACAAAAAGACACTAGATCCTAACCACATTCTCTGTTAGTAACAGGGGATTTTGTATTGCGAAGTGTTTTTGGAGAAACGTGTTTCTTTAAAGAAATATAGCAAGCCGGGCACTGGTGGCTCACGCCTGTTCCTAACCTACTCAGGAGACTGAGATCTGAGGATCATGGTTCAAAGCCAGCCCAGGCAGAAAACACTGAGAAACTCTTATCTCCAATAAACCGCTAGAAAACCGGGAGTGGTGATGTGGCTCAAGTGGTGGAGCGCTCGCCTTGAGCTGAAGAGCACAGGGACAGTGCCCAAGCCCAGAGTTCAAGCCTCCTAACAGACAAAAATCACAATTTGAAGCCAGACATCGATGGCTCACCCTGTAATCCTAGCTACTCAGGAGGCTAAGATCTGAGCATCATCTTGGTTAAAAGCCAGGCTGGACAGGAAAGTCCATAAGACTCCAATTAGCCACCAGAAAACAAGACATAGTGCTGTGACTCATAGCAGTAGAGTGCTAGCCTTGAACAAAAAGAGCTCAGGTATCCCTGGGCCCTTGAGTTCAAGCCCTACTACTGACAAATAAATAAATAAATAGATAAATAGAAACGAGCTCCACCTAGTAAAAGCTTCAGCCAACAGGAAGGCATGAGCTCTAGTACTATCTTCAACACCAGTTAATTCCTTAAGGATTCTCCCTTCCCGTTGAACACGAAAGAACAGTTCTGGTTCACAAACATGGGCTGGAACTGTGCTGAGCTCTCTCTACGATTTGCCTTTTTTTTTTCATTGTCCCTCAATATTCTATATCTGCACTACTGCTGTGCTCCTCAGTAATTAATCAGCATCTTGCTTGACTGTTTTCTCTCATTATATCTGATTCCACCTCCATCCCTTTCTCTTTCTCCCATTCATTGTAACTCTGGTTAAAATTCTACATGCCTTTCAATCACTAACACAAGTCTCCGCCCCCCCCCCCAAAGTATTTGATGTTGATATTTGTGTTTTATATTATTTCAGAGAATATTTTCTTTTCTAATCTTGCCACTGAAGCTGGCCCCAAGGTACCTTCTGGTAAAATTCAGTGAAAGAGTTTGGCTTGGAACTAGGAATTTTTCTCCAACAGTCCTGAATCCCGATCTCGTCATGAATAACCCTTCACTCCTACCTTACTATTGTAGAACTGACCTTGGCCTTTTCAGAGGGGACAAGAGCAGCTGAAATTGTATTCTGACCTCAACTGTAGCTTCAACAAAGCCCAGCCCTCCCATTGCTAGCTCATTTTCCTGGCCCATTTCAGGAATCCCACCTCCTTGTAATGCACTAAATACATCTACCAACCATTTCCTAAGGGAGACCTTACCTAAGCTGCAGGTATTCACCTATGAACAAGTAACTTAATTCTTATCATCCTGTACCCCTTTTTAACACATATGGATGACTTACAGCTCAAGTTTATTAGAAAGAACATTGGAAGGCAGGATTTTAGTTCCCATTCTCAAAACTTCTGCCCCACTAAACAAGAATGACATTTTCTGAGTCTCAATTTTCTCACCTGCAAAGGGGGCTAATAATACAGTTTCCACTTACCTTGTAAGGTTGCCCCTTGTAAGGATGAAGTAAACTAACATGTGTTAAAGTGCTCTGTAAAAGATACAGATGTGAATGATTATATGCAAATGGTAAGAAGAGGTAGCTGAGCTCTTAAAAGAGCAGGTTTGACTATGTAAGTAGGTTAGTTGTCTCTTTTCAAAATGGGGCTGCTGGCAATTCTATCAGCAAGGGGCTGGAGATTTGCATTTGACAGCAATTCAACCTCAGAAATTTGCTTTTACAAAGGATTCTGCAAAAAAAATGTATGAAAACACTAATAGGAGTTGGTCTAACTATCTGAGTGTTTCTTCTCTTGAAGACATTATTGATGTAAAAGCAAAACAAACAAAAACAAAACATTACCTCAAAAGTACTCACTGATTTTTTTTCCCTAAATATCTTACATCTTGAACACTTTGCATGCCTTTTAAATAAACCTGGAATGTGTATAGTATAAAATCAGATAGGTTTTCCAGGATTATCATTATGGCTCAGGGTGATTTTTTTTTTTTTAATTTAATTTTATTTTATTTGAGAACATACTGTACAGAGGGGTTACAATTACATGGGCAGGATAATGCATACATTTCTTACCAAGCATTGCAGCCTCCTCCTTTGTTTACCCTTCACCTCCCTTCCCAGCCTCCCCCCTCCCTCCCACCCAATCATACCCCCCCTCCCCCCCCCCCCCGACATTGTAAAGCTGGTTTTGACATGACATTTTGTACTTCTCATTGTTGCAACAGGTCCACCTGAATCCTTAAACGACTTGTTTGTCCCCATCTCCTCCACATGTTATACTGACATCAAATATAGTGAAAGCGGGGGTTACACTGTGGGGGAGGGACATACAAAGCAACAAAGAGATAATATTATAAATGCGTTAGAAACACATGCATGAAAGAAACAAAAACATTAAAATAATGTGATGTTAGGAAAACGAAACCTCAGGGTGATTTTTTTTTAATATAGAGAGTTAGAAGACATTGACTGAGAGAAAAAAAAATTCCTGAGGTTAAACTTGCACATGAAAGCTTACTAAGGAATACTCTCCCTCCTAAACACACAGACAGTCTTCTTGTATTGCCATTTAGATCTATCATTCTGATTGATCACTCTGTAGTTGGCTATTATTGGGCCTAATTTAACCCTATATACTCACACATCCATCTACTCTGTCTATTGCACCTGACATCCAACAAATTACTTACTCATGCAAATAACGACCTAAGGCAACCTTTTAGGATATTCGTGTTTAATTATACAAATGGTTCTTGATAAATAAGATTATACATCTTTCCATATGTTTATTCCCTCCTTGATGAAAGAAAATTTAATTTTCATGCAGATTTAGTGGAGATGGTGTTGAAGAATTGCTGAGCTTTATGTAGTGTGCAGATCCATCCGGTTTGCAGAAGTTGACAAAAATCACCCAACTTCCCTGGCTGAAACCATGGAAACTTGTGTCACTCTGCAACCCTACAGGGCCCCTGCTTGTATGCATGGTCCTTCAGGATTATGAGGCTTCACGATCGACGTTCCGTCACATTCTGTTGCCTTTAGTTGCTTTCCATTGATGAATTTGTCTCCATTCTGCTATACCTTGCTATTGACTGGTCTTGTTGTTGTTACTCTTTGGAGGTCTGGTCAGTGAATTCTGCAGGAAAAGCCTGGAGCAACTGGACACGGTGTAGAACAGGGCCAGCCCCTCCGGAAGGGCTCACAGCCCCCACTTTCCATGCAATCTCCTCTACTCAAGCAGTGGTCAACATCAGCATCCCTGCCAAGCCCAACGGGAATGTCAGTCTCTACAGACTGTTCTCCAATGCCAGTGGATCACAGGCTGCGGTGAGCTAAAACCCAGAACTACCTCACCTTAAAAGTCATTCCTGAGATTGGAAGCATGGCCCAAGTGGTAGAATTCCTGCCTTGCAAGCAGGAAAACAAATTCAATCCCAGTGCGGCCAAAAGAAAACAAGCACACAAAAAGAATATATTCTATAATAACTAATTTTTTTCAGTTAGTACCATGATGCTCTTACTTTTTCTTCCTCTCCAACCTTCTTTCTTCCCCTTCTGTTCTCAGCTGCCCTCTGAACTCGGTGGCACAGTGATCACTCAGAGAGGAAAAGATTCATTTTTTGGGGGGGGAGGGGGTGGGAAGGGTCTGGTCATGGGGCCTGAACTCTAGGCCTGGGCGCTGTCCCTCAGCTCTTCAGCTCAAGGCTAGTGCTCTACCTCTTGAGCCACAGCGCCACTTCCGGCTTTTTTCTTTTTGCTTATGCGGTGCTGAGGAATCGAACCCAGGGCCTCATGCATGCAAAGCAAGCGCTCTACCACTGAGCCACCTTCCCAGCCCCAAGATGCATTTTTTTTTTAAGAACCATGCAGAAAATGTGGAAACTCATTAAGAGAAATGCTAATGGTGGGATTCAAGACTCCATAAATGTGAAAGATAATAATAATAAATTGATTTTCTTTATTAGTTAAACATAGACTGAGCACATACTAAGACACTAACAAATAGTAATGATGGATAGAGTAAATAGTAATCCCGAAAAAAGAAGTGAGCAAAGGCAATTTGATGAGTCTCCATTCTGATGTATGTTTTGACATACACACGTCTCTCTACCAGTGAACATTTAGTGTTTGGGTTCATTCAAATGTAGCCTGTTAGAAGAGAGAGAATCACTCCCTCCGCCCATCTCTGGCTCCACTGCTCGTTTCCAAGGAGACATATACACAGTGCATGTTGTATTTTAGCCAAACCCCTGGCAGGAGGGATGATAAGAACCAAGGAGGCCACTTCCTGCATTATTAAAGTGAAGAGACTGAAAGCCAGATGGGCAGTCCTTCATCTCCGTGGCCTGTGCCACTGCCACATTGCTCATGAACAAAGTAGAGATTATAATACTCTGTTCACACATCTCTCATATACAGAGCTTGTACAGATCCCTGTATCACATTGTAAATTAGTTCCGCCAATTTAGACACTTTGGCCAAGTATGGAGAAATCCTCTGAGGCCAGAATGTCAGGTATTGGAACACAACTTCAAGCACTGATTCACATACAGCAAAACCTTGTATTGAATGTTAAAGGGGTATTAGCATATGTTCAACACGGCTTCGTACCTTGTAAATATAGATCGTGTAAATACAATCAACCCTTGATTATCTATGCTTCTAAAGTCATAATATTAACAAGCTAAAATAATTTCTGTTTGAGATGCATTGTATACACTTTTTTCAAAAATTACAGGTAGCTCTTCTTAATCGTGTTACTTATGTTGAGGCGGAAATTAACTTCTGGTTTCTGAATGCTTCTTATCCAAATAGTATTTATTTAAGTCACAACTAGGTTAGAAGTTTGCTCAAAAAAGTTTATAATTCTACAAAGACAATTGGTTTCATAAAAAATGAATACCCTCAAAGGAGAAGGTGAACTTGTAAGACCATAAGTATATATACCTGTGTCTCTCACATTCATCCTAGGGAATTTTTTTTTGACCTAGAAAAATGACATGCAAGTTACACTGGCAGAGTACGAAAGCTGGTGATCAGAAATATAATTCAAATCAGGTAATTAGATTTTTCTGGAAAGACAGCATTCTGAATATTGCATATACCTATTTTGATAATTATGTGTCCTGCACCATTTTGCAATACTTTCTAAGGTAAGATGACGGATAGAGTTGTACCTTATAATCTCTGTGCTCTTGCTTTTAACTTCTACTGATCTTTCATATTGCTTGCAACAAGTGGATTAATGATTCCTGTAGGAGGAATGCTGTACTGGGCCCCATATTGCATCTTCCACAGTCCCCCGCTAGGTGGCACACTGATAAATAAATGTCAATCAACTGTCTTTGACTCCTGATGCCTCACATTGCTTTCTTTCCTCCCAGTTGTCAGAAGGCATGGCCACCCAGCAGACTCTTTACAACCTGCAACCCTTCACCACATACTTCATTGGAGTGGAAGCCTGCACCTGTTTCAATTGCTGCAGCAAAGGCCCAACAGCTGAGCTGAGAACTCATCCTGCTCCACCCGCAGGGCTACCCTCTCCTCAGGTCCAGATGCTGACTTCAAGGACAGCGTCCATCCAGTGGAGCAACCCCCTGCTAGCCAATGGTGTCATTCAGAGGTAGTGGGTCAGCAGAAAGGGGGAATAAACCAATTGGACATATTGCCACCCATCATTCCCCAAGAAGGGCTTACTTCATAAGCAATACCTATAGCAAAATAAATCCATTTGAGCGATGTTACCCGTGATAATGTTAACATCATAAAATCAACTAATGATAGAAAAGTAAACAGAATCACCTCTAAATAAGTAAGATGATGCAGTATGTTCATATTCATGAGAAACATATACTCTTCTTTATGGTTCTTTGGAGCCCTGTGTTCCATAGGCAAAATAAATGTCTGTAGTTAGATGAGACTTGCTCTGATCTGATTTAAAATGTGAGAATGAGCCCTTGTTTGAAAGAACAAAGAAACTACTTCCCTGAAATATTCTGGAGGATGAAAGAAATGTTTTATTCTAAACAGAGAACAATTACCATTCTCCTCTCGAAAAAGACAACTCTCTTCTATGTACTAAGCAAAAAGACTAGCTGTTGGGCTGACAGCAAAGTCTGTGAATGTTGGTTCCCTTCCCGTCACTCTGATTTGCCTCTCCTGCTTATCTCAGCCATATTAACAAAGTGCTTCTGAGATCAGCTTTCTGCAAATGAAACATTTAAAGAGCTATGCTTCCATGAAAAAAAGTCTTCTCCTAAAAGAAAACCAGGATTTTGTTTTCATTGTGTGTGTGTGTGCGTGCGTGTGTGTGTGTGTGTGTGTGTGTGTGTGCGCGCGCGCACATGAGCCAGTCCGGGGGTTTGAACTCAGAGCCTGGATGCTCTCCCTGAGCTTTTGTGCTTAAGACTAGTCCTCTACTACTTGAGCTCCACCTCTAGGTTTTTGCTGGTTAATTGGAGAGAAGAGTTTCACAGACTTTCCTGCCCAGGGCTGGCTTCCACCCACAATACTCAGATCTCAGCCTCCTGCATAGCTAGGATTGGCATCCAGGTAAGAAAAGCAGTTTTAAAAGCGAACAAAACTCATTCCATTGCCTGTCTTTTTCTTTGTGTGTTCGTGTACATTTTAGGTATGAGCTCCAACTGTACGTGGCTTGCCCTCCAGACTCAGCCTTGCCCTGTACGTCCACCCAAGCAGAGACAAAGTACACCGGGCCAGGGCACAGAGCTAACCTTAATGAACTCCAGCCGTACACCACCTACAAGCTGAGGGTGCTGGCCCACAATGAGGTGGGCAGCACGGCTTCCGAGTGGATCAGCTTCACCACTGGAAAGGAGAGTGAGTGCAAACGGCAGCTGCCATAAGCCAGGGAGCAAGGAGGAGGTTGTTTATGTCTTGGTGATTACTGGGGTTTCAACTTTGGGCCCAAGGCTTGCTGAGCAGGCCCTAGCTGCAGCTTGGAAACCATTTTCTTACAAGGATTAAATTCAACCACATGGAATGCTACTGGACCTTCATGAAGATGACTGTGGGATTTAACACTCTCGAGGTCAAGGGCAAATTCAGGAGGGTTTTCATGTCTAGAAAAACAGTCAAGTGGGCTGGGAAGGTGGCTCAGTGGTAGAGTGCTTGCCTTGCATGCCTGAGGCCGTGGGTTCGATTCCTCAGCACTACATAAGCAGAAAAAGCCAGAAGTGGCGCAGTGGCTCAGGGGATAGAGCGCTAGCCTTGAGCTGAAGAGCTGAGGGACAGAGCCAGAGTTCAGGCCCCATGACTGACAAAACAAAAACAAAAAGAAAAACAGTCAAGTGAAAACCCCAGTTTAGAACATAAACAATGGGAACAGGAAAATAGATAAGCAATTATAGACCACCTCTGTTTCTTATTTAAACCTGGACTTGTCTTTTATTCACTTTAAGTCTTTTCTAATCTATTTTATTTTTAGTATGTATTAACTCAAGGCACTAAATTCAAACCCCAGTACAGGCACAAAAAAAAAAATTTAAACCCTATGTATTTCTTAAATCTGTGCCTCCCACAATGACCTTCATGTGTGGGACAACTTGGTGGTTGCATTAGGAAATGGGTCACATTTTCAGAGGAACTAGTTTGTTACTGGCATCATGTAAGTATTTTACAAATAATTCTCTGTTTTCAAGCTAATTTGCCTTCAGTTAAATATAAATCTTCCAGGTCTTGTATAACACATCCCAAAATTATCTTGAGTGTCCTTGGAAGTGAGTTTTCCACTTTACAGATGTAGAAAGTTAGTCTTAACCTTGTTTAAGACCTTGAAATCAAATAGGACAGAGCCCCAATCCTGAGCTCCTAAAAACCACATGACAAAAAAACATGTCTGTTCAGTGGAACCCAAGCCCCCAGAGAAAGTGTTCCAGTATATATGAGAGTGCTCTAACCAAGGCCACCACAAAGGACATTATATTCCCAGCATACCTTTGAGATACAATAATTATCCCAACTTAAAACTGAGCAGGACTCTGGGTGGGACACTACAGCATAAACCCTGATCTGAACTGAGCCTCCTAGATTTAGACCAGTAGGAAGCGGTGACTTAGAACCAGACCTGCAGCAACATAACCAGTTCCATATGCAGTAAATGAGCAGAAATGATGCTTTCACTCATTACCACCAAGCTCACCAGCACTCTATAAACTACTGCGTTCCTCTGGTCAAACCAAAGCTTGTACTGAAGATTTCAGACTTTCTCCACCTTCCTCAAACCTCCCGCTGCTTCTGGCCCTTTGTATCCACATGCCCAGAATCAGGGTCACTCACTCTCCTCTCCATTTATCTTCTGCAAACTCCTAAGCCTTGTGATTCATGAGGATAGGAGAAACCATGAATCAGAAACTTCCTGACTGCCTTCCTACCCTAGACAAACAGCTTCCCTGCTTTTGCACAGTTCCTGCCAGAAATAAGCAAGGACCCACATTTTGTATATGCAAAATTAATCTGTCTGTGTGTGCCATCTCCTGTCTCCTGTGGGTACCATCCCCGCCTTCCGTCCATAACTTCTCAGCCTCCTATGTGTGTATCACCACTGCCTCCTCCGTGTACATTCCCGCCTCTCCTGTGTGCAATCCTCTGTACTACTGATCAAGAGCCAGCTTCCAAGCACCGCCATGGGGCATTCAAAAGTGAATGAGTAAATGGTGCTACTCTAAATAAATGTGTCCTGATGATAACAACACAATGCGGGCTTTGGAGTTCCCCATGGGCCTGGCTTCAAATCCTTGACCTGCTACCAGCTGGATAAAAGGCAGGATACTTCATTTCCTCGCCTGAAAAGTTAAGAACCACTCTTCTCAGAAGTGTTCTGAGGATTAGATGTCAACTGCCAAGGGCATAATAGCTCTTGCCATTTCCTCAAGTTCCATAGATGCAAAGTTCCTGATTATTATGAAAGCTTGCAGTTTTCACTCAGGAAAGTCTCCAAATCCTATAAGACAAACTTCATTTCCTTCTTTCTTCCTTTCTTTCTCTTCCTTTCTTCCTTTCTTTCTCTTCCTTCCTTCCTTTCCCTTCCTTCCTTCCTTCCTTCCTTCCTTCCTTCCTTCCTTCCTTCCTTCCTTCCTTCCTTCCTTCCTTCCTTCCTTCCTTCCTTCCTTCCTTCCTTTCTTTCATTCTTTCTTTCTTTCTTTCTTTCTTTTTTGTCAGTGGGGCTTGAGCTCTGGGCCTGGGCACTGTCCTTCAGCTTTTCTGCTCAAGGCTAGCACTCTACCACTTGAGCCACAGCACCACTTCAGATTTTCTGGTGGTTTATTGGAGATAAGAGCTCACTGACATAACGACTTGTACATCTCATTGTTGCAATGGGTCCGTCTGTATCCCTATTTAAACGATTTGTTTTTGTCCCTTCCCCTCCACAAATTATACCAACATCAAATACAGTGAAAACAGGGGTTATACCGTGGGGAAGGGACATACAAAGCAACAAAGAAATCATCTTATAAATATGTTAGAAACAATCGCAAGAAAGAAAAAACATTTGAATCCTTATCTTGGGGTTCATTTCACCTAACATCAACTTATCTGACCTTTGGCCGGGGTGGGGGGTGGGGTGGGAGTGAGGGTGGGGGAGATGGGAAGGGATGGGAAGGGGAAACAAAGGAGGAGGCAACAATGCTTGATAAGAAATGTACTCATTATCTTGCCCATGTAATTGTAACCCCTCTGTATGATATTTTCACAATTAAAAAAAAAGAATAACTTTTTTTCCACATTGGGAAAAAAAAAAGAGTCTCACAGACTTTCCTGCCTGGGCTGGCTTTGAACCATGATCCTCAGATCTCAGCCTTCTGAGTAGCTAGGATTACAGGCGTGAGCCACCAGTGCCTGGCTTCATTTCTTTCTTAATAACTGCAAGTTCTCATTCTCTCTCATTCTCTTTCTCTTTTTCTTCCCCTCCTTCCCTCCCTCCCATTCTCTCTCTCCTTTCCTACTTCTCTCCCCTGTCTTCTCTCTCCTCTCTCTTTTCTCTTCCTCCTTTGTCCCCTTTTCCCATTTTTTCTCCTCCTCCCTCCTCCCCCTCATTCTCCCCCTCTCACCTTCCTCCTCCTCCTTCTCCTCCTCTTTCTCCCCCTCCCTCCCTCCCCCCCCCCCTCTCTTCCCCCTGGGGATTGGCCTGGCATTTGCAAGGCTGGAGCTCTACCACTTGAGCCATGCCTTTAGACCCTTATTTGCACTTCGGAATAAGGTGATGTCTTACCTTATGCCCAGAATGGTACGAGGTATGACTTTCTTACTTACATTTCCCATGTCACTGGGTATGAGAGGCATGAACCACTGTACCCAGTCACTGGTTGAGATGAGGATCTCACAAACTTCTTCAGCTCTACCTTTCAACTAGCTAAGATTACACGCCATGGAACTGGGGCACTACACTCAGCCAGCTCTCTTTGATGTTCTATAGAGAGAAAAAATAAACAGAGGGAAGCCTGAAAATAAGCACAATAGTGTGTTTTATTGTGATATTAGGCAGGATTCATGTTGGAAGAGCACAAATATTTAAAGGGGAAATGATAACTATTGATACTCGCAGAAAATTTTCTATATAGTTCTCTGAAAATCTATTACTTTAAAAGATAATGATCATATGGATCTTGAAAGTTTAATCATATTATTATAAAACACTGTATTATTTTAGTTGCTTTAAAAACATTATTAGTAAGTAGCTGTACCAAGCGGTTACAATTCCCTCAGTCAGGTTATAAGTACCAAGCATCTTGATCAATATCACCTCCACCATCATTCCTTATGTTATTCCATTTTCCTAACACCAGAAGCATATGGATTTGTGTTGGGTTTTGTTTCATTGTCCCAGTACTGAGGCTTCAATTCAGGGCCTTTTGCTACCACTTGGCTTTTTTTCTCATAGCAAGTGTTCTAACAGTTGAATCATTGCTCTATTTCTGGCTTTTTGCTAGTTAATTGGAGATGAAAATTGCTCAGATTTGTCTGCCCAGCCTGGCTTTGAACCGCAATCCTCAGAGCTTAGCTTTCTGAGTAGCTAGGATTACAGGAATGAGCCGCTAGTGTCTGTCATGGATTTATTTTTAAAGAAAGCACTGATTCATTCACACTACTCACTGTTTTCTTAAGAGGCAATGTAATATAGATGGATCTTACATCAATTCCTTTCTAAAGGTATTGATTATTTTGGAGAAAAAGGAATCTAATGAAATTAATCTCTTCAGGCTTGACAAGGTAATATGGGATCATTTCATTTGTTTTGGTAAAAAATTATTCATTTTGAAGATGAGCCCCATTGAAGGATTTCTGTTTTGTTTTAGTGAGAAGCTTGAAAATGAAATGATGAGAACACACCTGTAAAATGCACACAACATTGCTTCTGTATCTGATACAATACTTAGAAGACCTGAGCTGGATTATTATATACTAATGTACGATGTTATTGATTGATTAGTCAAGGCAATGAATTATGATGTTCAAATTGCTGTTTGCCAGGCTTTTTAACCATCTTAGAAAACAAACTAACCATTCAAGAAAGAGCTTTAAAATAAATGGGTGCCAAAAGGGCATAATTCACCATCTAAGCAGTTTGGTTTAAAGGGAAAAAAATATATTAACTTCATCTAGTCCTTGGGGCTTCATTGCAATAAATATTGATTTGATATGAAAAATAGCTACCTACTGTAGTTAATAGTGTTAAGGACAGTTTACCTGTTAAAGGAGGGAAAATGTAACGAAATATGAGCTCCAGGGTTATGTGGGTGAGCAGATCCATTGTGTGTTAATAGTTTTATTTATAAAACACCACTCTCCATTGATTTTCTCCCCCCTTGGGAAAGCAATTGCAAAGGAGCTGAGAAAGCATTCCACACGTGTTCTCATTGGCTTTTATTTCACCCCAATGTTGCTTTATTATTTTTAATAGGTTTTCATTGGTGCTGAGCTTGGAGGGGGGGGTCTTTTATTTTTGCACATAGCTAAAAAGCTCCCTCATCAATCCCCAATATCAAAGTGACCATTTCTAGAGCTGCTATCTTTCTCCCAGCAGTGCCTCAGTACCAAGCCCCATTTTCAGTGGACAGCAACCTGTCCATGGTGTGGGTGGACTGGAGTGACTCCTTCCTCCTGAATGGCCGGCTCAAGGAGTACGTATTAATGGATGGAGGACAGCGTGTGTACAGCGGCCTGGACACCATGCTCTACCTACCAAGGACATCAGACCAAAGTAAGTTCCTGTTGCTGGGAACCAGTGGTTCACACTCTGCAATGGTAGCTACTCAGGAGGCTGAGATCTGAGGATCATGATTTGAAGCCACACCTGGGCAGGAAAGCTCAGGAGACTCTTATCTCCAGTTTACCACCATAAAGCTAGAAGTACAGTTGTGGCTCAAATGATACAGTATTAGCCTTAAGCAACACAGCTAAGGAATGCTCCAGAACCTAGGGTCTTAGGAGACTTGAGCTGGATTGAAATCAAACAAGAAGTTAGTTTCTGAATCCCACTCCTTAGTATGTAACGAGTTCTGTTCCCCAGCTTTGTGATCTATAAAGCCTGAAAGGTGCACAGCAAATGCTCGTCATTAAAATGTCTTGGTGTAAGTGGCCACTTCTTGTGGAAAAATTATAGCTCAGAATGGAAATGCGTCTTCCTTCCCATTTGCTGTTTGATGCACTGCAGTTTAAAGCAGGTCCCGGGGAGGGTGCTGACTGCACAGGCTTATACGTCCTCAGGAAGAAATCAAACCAAAATGCAGGCTGAAATCACACCACCTCATCACTCGGGCTCTTGTAGCTCCGGATTCCAAACAGCCCTACGAGATAGTGACCATGTCCTTTATCCTCTTGTCTTATTTTTAAATTGAAATAGGGAACTACTTTCTGGTAATCTGCACGGTCACCGCAAGGATAGATACGGAATTCTTTTAAGCACTCCAGATTTATAAGATAAATTAGTGAATGTTGCCTGGTGTACTTGGAAGCTGTTTGTTTTGGCTGAATGATAGAGGTAAACAGTGAGGTCCAGCGTTGTATTTACTGTACTTGAAACTTCATAAAATTTTTACAATGACCTGGATGCACATATTTACTGTCACAGCTCTTGGTCACCTGGGCAGCTGGATATAAATGGAAGATGGCCTGACAGTTGGCAGAGACAGGTTCTACTTGACCAGGCCCCCGGCCATCTGCATGACCTTGCAGGAGTCACAGGTTCCTGGCTCTTGAAAGGGGAATTTAGAGCCTGTGATTTCCAAGATCTTGTTGAGTAAGAAATCCTTGCTCAATGACCCAAAAAGCATTTAAGGGACAGGCTTACACCAAATTCACAGCAATATAAACTTTGTAATCCTTTACTTGTGGAAAGTTTCTTCTTTTCCTTTGCTGTGTAAGCCCCAATCTTTAAGTGATGATTTTCGAATGTGCTCTTATTATGTGTTCTTTCTCTGGGTCACTTTTTGATTAGAAAATAGTTTGTATATTAGATGGAAGTCAGCGTTAGATAACTATACCAAATTCCTGAGATAATCAGCTTACAACAAAGAGTAAAGATCTGTTCTGGCTCATAGTTTGGAGGTTCCATCTATGATCTGTGGGCTCTGTGGCTTTGTACTTTGGGTGGATGCAGCCAGGACCACATAGGAAAACAAACTACTTACCTTATGACCAGGAAGCAAAAGAATGCAAGGAGAATGGAAACTCTAGTCCCCTTTACAGGTATGTTCCCAATGACCTAAATACCACCCGGTAGGGACCACATCATAAAGGATCCATCACTTCTCAACATCATCACATCGAGACCAAGCTTTACACACATAGACTTTTCAATGACATTGGACATCCAAGCTATAGCACTAGTTAAAACCCCACAACTTGCTCTGGACTCCTATTTTCAGACTTTTCTTGGTATCATAACTTGCTCTTTCAAACCTATAGCCCCTCCAACTACTAGTGTTGAATGTCTGCATCATTTACCAGTTCTTCTTTTGTCTAGCCTTTGTTTTCCAGGTCACCTGTACTACAGATGTAGGAACTGTTAAGACACCACTGATCCAATACAATACAGCTACAGGAACTGGTGAGCATTTTACTTGTCTCATATTTGGCATAGCACCTGCTATTTTTCTTTCAAGAAACACACCTATGTTTGTTTACTTACACTGTGCAAAGGTACCAGCACGGGTTTTATGCAATGAACTGTGTTGTATAAAATCTACTTGTAGAAGTCTTCATGGAACTTTCATTAGGCAGGGAGGTAGGATTGTTTTTTAAATGCCAAATCATTGAAATGCTAGGTGGGGAAAGGCCAGAGAGAACTGACCAAAATTTGCCTAAAACTTCCATGCTTTTGTAGACAGAAAAGTGACTTAGAGAGAGAAACTCAGGGGAAAGAGACGAGGGGGAGAAAACATAGCCAGCTCATCTTGCACTGATCCTGATAATGATAGCCTGGGTTCAGAGCCTAAAATGATAAGTTTGGGAAGTTTCTATCAGTATGCTTCATAAAAGATTATAACTTGGTATTAATAAGCAATTTAGTTGAAGAGACAAAATTGCAACTTTTTAAGGCGCATCTTTTAAATTGAGTCTTTGAATCTTTAATATATATGAAAGCTTATCATTGAAAAGGGCACATTAGAGAAATGACGAATCTTTTCTGTTCAAATGGAGTTGAGACTAACACTGTGTGTTATTTTCTAGTAATTAATGCTACATAAAACGTATGTGCATTTGTACTTTGTTTTTTAGTTCTTGGGGTTGAATACAGGGTTTGCTCTACCACTTACGGACTGCTTCCAGCTCTTTCGTGCTCTACTTTGATTTTGAGATAGGGTAATTTTTCTTAGGCTGGCCTCAGACTTGAAATCATTCTGCCTTTACCTTCCAATGAAACTAGGTTACAGGTGTGTATCACCAGGCTGCTTCATATGTACTTAAAAAAAATAAACATTTCTCAACAGCGCATATTTTCTCTCATATGCAGAAGAGGGATATGAAATACACTGGGCCATGATAAATTATATAGGACTGTAAGCATTCACACAGTGAAACTAAAGGAGGATACTCTTGGGGGAGAAACACACAGGTGCAATGCCTCTGTGCTTATGATCATTACCAACATGAATTCTAGGGAATACAAACAAGACGGCTTTTATTCTTTTTTTCTTTTTCTTTTCTGGCTTGTTTGTTCATTTTTCTGTCTTTGAGGTAAGCAAGAGCACAAAATTGGAGAAACATACTGTAAACAAAAGCAGCAATGGTACTCTGTAGAAACTATGTTGAAAATAAACTTGTGGTAGGAATGGGAGGAAAAAACTGGGAGAGAACGAGGGAGGGGATGATATTGTCCAAAAAGGTATGTACTCATTACCTGACTTATGAAATGGTAACTCTTCTTATAGATCACCTTTTGTAATGACAATATTTCTTTTTGTCAGTCATGGGGCTTGAACTCTGGGCCTGGGTGCTGTCCCTCAGCTCTTCAGCTCAAGGCTAGAGCTCTACCAATCGAACCACAGCACCATTTCCAGTTTCCTGGTGGTTTATTGAAGATAAGAGTGTCACGGAGTTTCCTCCCCAGGCTGGCTTTGAACCATGATCCTCAGATCTCAGCCTCCTGAGTAGCTAGGATTACAGGCATGAGCCACCAGCACCTGGCTAACAATAATTTTTAAAAAAGAAAAATCATGTCTCAAAATTCTAAAACACAAGTAAACCTATTGTTATCAGAAACAGCTTCAATAGGTAAAATTTTGTTGTTTCCAGACTACATATTTGGATGCCACATAAAATCTCTCACAATACCTATTCTTCCCACATAATTACTCTTGTTTAATGACTGGGAATAAGAGAAAAAAGCTTCCTTTAGCATTCTTTTTACCAACTCTAGTGTTACCACAAACAGATGGTGGAGGTGTGGTACACACGGAAATTTATCCAGGGAAGCTCTGAGAGTTTGTTGCTAAGATGACCTGATAAATTTGGCTCAGGACTGTTTCTAGCTCTGGCTGTCTAATTTCAATGTGAATAAGATCAAACCAGTGCACTTCTGTATTGTGTAGCTTCTTCACCGACCTTAAGCAAAGAAAATCAGGAGGTTGGGGTAGGTTGTATGTCACGATGTAAGCCCTGCCCTGTGATTCTGACACAGGGACTCAGGATCACATTCTGACCATTCCCACATCTCACAAGCACCTGCCAAAGATTTGCTTTCACATGGAGTGTACACTGTGATTTCCTTGGTGTGGAGGCCCAACAGAGGGCAGAAACTCTGTGAAGTTCCATATTCTGACTGGGAACCTCCCAAGTAATGCCCACACAAGGCGCAGCTCTTAAAGTGAAAAAAATTACAATAAAAAAGGAAGTCATCTACTCTAGGATGATTTTTGAGCTCTTAAGAAGGAGAGAAGTCTCAAGTCAGTTCCTGAACGTACATGGGGTTTCATTGCTGAGCATTGAGCCATGAACAGTGACTCTGGTGTCTGGAGGCTGAGCTCTGGGCCCAGCAGAGGGCAGAAACTCTGAGGACTGTGCCAGTTCCAAAGATGTGCCTGTCCAACTGATGTCTGTCATCAGTTTTAATTTTTATGATGTCATTTCTAAAACCTTCCTGTTCCATTGCCTCCAGGCAGCCCCCAAGCAGGAAAGAGCCTTTTCCTTCTGATGGCGCTGAAGGCTGTTCCCTTTGTGAGGTTTCCCTGAACCACACTGCCCTCCATCTCCCACGTGCTCTGGAACAAGTGGGCGCTCTCAGCCCTTCCCATCAGTTCCCGGAGGTCCTGCCCTGTGTCCGACACCTAGGAAGCTCAAACCTTCTCATGAGTGGCCAAGATTGGCTTGTTCTGATCAAACAACGCACACTGATTCCTAATGAAGGGGCTTTGTATCTTCAGGCTTTCCATCTGAGTTTTGGCTCCAAATGTTCATTTCAGAGACAGGAAAGCCAAGGCCCAAGCGGGGTCAAACAAAATCATAGAAATGTTCTGGGGTAGAATTAAGATGGGTAAAGGAAGATCCTTTGTCTATCAGGGTTTCACATTTGGGTTTTTCCTGACATATTTTCACCCTAGTTCTGAACACTTTTTAGTGCTTGCCCAGAAAATGTGAAGTACTAGCAAGCCCATAATGCCCTTCAGAGGTTGAAATTAGGGAAGTGTGTCCAATGAGTGAGTAGATACGCACTGGAGACTACGTCTTTCTTGCCTCTGACCCTAGATAGTGGGCAGCGATCTGTTTCACAGTTTACAGGTCAGATCCTGTGCCAGCCAGGAAGCAGTGGAATCCAATCTATAGGCTTCAGAGCTGATCCAGCAAGCAGTCAGAAGATCTCCAAGACCACCTCTTGATTGACAAGCTGCTTTATATTATCCTATAATAACCCCCTCAAATTGCAGTTCAAAGCCAGCCTGGGCAGGAAAGTCTGTGAGACTCTTTATCTCCAATAAAACCACCAGAAAACTGGAAGTGGCACTGTGGCTCAAGTGGTAGAGCACTTGCCTTGAGCTAAAGAGCTGAGGGTCAGTGCCCAGGCCCAGAGTTCAAGTCTCAGAACTGACAAAAAAAATTACACACACACACACACACACACACACACACACACACACACACACACACACACACACACACACACACACTAAGGGGTAAGACACTGTCCAAATAGAATTTTACTCTTTACCTGACTTACGTAACTGTAACTTCTCTGTACATCACCTTTATAAAAACAATTTAAAAATTAAGATTCAAAAAAGAACAAACCCTCAAAGCCTTTCTCCTGCATGCCTGAGCTCATCCAACTTTCTCCACATTTGTAAGAACTTGATAATGCGCCACTGCCCATCCTCTATCCCTGGATAGCTGACACCAAAAAAAGACTTGTATAGGGTAAATGCTCCTTTGTATCAGTCAGCATTCCATCATGACAAAATACCAGGGGAGATCCAGCAGAGAAGTTTTATTTTCACTCGTGGTTTCAGAGGTTCTAGTTCTCCGTCGCCTGTTTTGGGGAATCTTGGTGAGCAGAACAATATGGTTGGAAGGACATTATGGAGCACAGCTGTTCAACTCATAGCAGCCAGGAAACAGAGGAAGGGGGCAGAGACAAGATAAACTATGAGAGTCAACCCTAGTGACACACTTCCTGTAACTAGGCTTGAACTCTCAATAGTACCTTAAAAGCTTTTTGCCGCCAGGCGTTGATGACTCACGCTGGTAATCAATCCTAGCTACTCACTCAGGAGGCTGAGATCTGAAGATCACGGTTTAAAGCCAGCCGGGGCAGAAAAGTCTGTGAGACTCTTATCTCCAATAAGCCACCAGAAAACTGTAAGTGGCGCTGTGGCTCAAGCGGTAGAGTGCTTACCTTGAGCTGAAGAGTGCAGGGACAGCGCCCAAGCCCAGAGTTCAAGCCCACGACCGACAAAAAAATAAAATAAAATAAAAATAAAAAGCCTTTTGCTTATCAATGTATTTATTCATTGGTGAGGTTACAACTTTCATGATCCAATCACTTCTCAATAGCACCATCTCTCTCTGGCTGCCCTGAGAATCACACATGCATCTCTGGAGGTCATTCTAGATCCAAACCATCACACCATAGTTCACCAAAGTTCACCATAAATGTGAACTTTGATTAGGTGCATGTGAAGACAGTTGCCTTGACTTTCAACACATGCATAGAAATCAAGAGAAAGCAGTCCCACAGTTAAAGGAATTCTTTCCATAGGAAGATGGTTTGCAGAGCTTTGGCTATTTAACAGAGAAGACAGGGGACAAGAACTATAAAACTATATGTTAATAACCAAGCATCTGTGTCTCGTCTATAATCCTAACCACTCAGAAGGCTGAGATTTGAGGATCATGGTTCAAAGCCAACATGGGCAGAAAAGTCCGTGAAATTCTCATCGCCAATTAACCACCAAAAAACCAGAAGTGGAGCTGTGGCTCAAGTGGTAGAGCACTAGCCTGGAGCACAAAAGCTCACACCCAGGTCCTGAGTTCAAGCCTCAGGACCAGGACATATACACACAAAAAAAGCAAACCAAATACTAGATATTAGTGAGCATAGACCATTCATTTCAAAGCATAAAATGGAATCCTGTACGAAATAAGCTTGTACAAAACATCTCAGGAACAGCTGTTGCAAGAAAGGAGGGAACTCACGGCACTGAACTGATCTGTGACTCTAGCAGTGACCCGTAGGAGAACCTGTTGTCAAGGAAGACACACAATTGATCAATTATGTAACCTCAGGGTTACTTTGGTGACCTCTTAAAAATTGCTGACTCTAGCCATCTTTCCCAGAGACTTGCCAAGGCGATGATGATTGGCAAGCAAAATGGCCATGCCAAGAATGCCAGTGAGGTCTTTGAAGGGCTGTCAGTTCCAAATTAAATCTCATAAATCCACTGAACCATCGCCCTAACCTGCACACAAACAGAACAAGCACTGAGAAACATGCTGCCTTCAGCCCTTTTCTGTTTACAATAAAACAACACTGCCCGTGATCACAAAATTACCTTTGATAAAAAAAAAAAATAGTTTGCCTTTTCTTTGCATGGATTTTTACAGGCCTAGTGCTAACAACTCCTGGAGAAAAGAAGGGATCCCGGGGAAAAAGTACAGAATTCTACAGTGAACTGTGGTTCATCATCTTAATGGCCATGCTGTGTTTGATCTTGTTGGCCATATTTCTGTCCCTGCTACTACAAAGAAAAATCCACAGGGAGCCATATGTCAGAGAGAGGCCCCCTTTGGTACCTCTTCAGAAGAGGATGTCTTCATTGAGTGGGTACCCACCAGGGGAAACTCATATGGTACGTATGGTTTTTTTCTCCACCATGAGGTGACTTGCTTTTCTCAGTTCTAATAGCTTTTGGGTGGAGTATATCCATTGTTTCTATGTGTAAAATCATGTTGCCTGCAAACCACGCATAATTTAACTTCTTCCTTTCCTATTTGGATGTCCTGTTTTCCTCTTGCCTCCCTGCTCTTGCAAACATTTTCTAGCACTATAGTGGTGGAAGTAGACATCCTTGCTTTGTTTCAGATCTCCTCTTGAGGGAATGTCTTCACCCTGTCCTCACGCCATGTAAAATGAGCTGATGGTGTAGATACATGTCCTGTACTGTATGGAGGCATGCTCCTTGTATGGCTAATTTCTTCCATGTTGTTACCATAAAGTGAGGTTCTGCTAAGGAATCCCTGGTCCACAGCGATAAGACTGATTGCAAGACTGTTCACACTAACAGCTGCAGTCCCAAGGCTGTGGGCCACCAAGGAGAGCTTCTCTAGATCCCATCTATCAAGGGTAGGTGTAGGCAAGGGTTAGGGCTACTGGCGACCTTGTTCCTGGAGCTACATAGCTCAGCTGGAAACTTTCACAGCTCCTGAAGCATAGGCACAAGGGAAATTGGGATTTTTTTGGAGTGGCTACAGTTTGAAGGTTGCAGGCTGGGCTGGTCCCACACATGTTAGTGAAGGTTAAGACCACTGTTACGTTAACTGCATTCCTCGAGTTGCAGGGTTTGACTGGTCTTTTCCCAGCTCTGAGTGCATAGGTATGGTAAAACCTATCTTAACCCTAGTCCAACCATTGTGGTCTGGGAAATCGAGGAAGATTTCCCAGAAGACAGGTGTAGGTAAGTAGCTTGATCTTGAAGGTGCAGGACTCTGAGGGAGCTCTGCCTAGTGAGCCATGCACCAGCCCAAGTCTTCTGACAAGGACAAGCATTCTGTTTTCTGCCCAGATATCAAGCTGGCACCTAGCACCCACTGTTATTACAGATTTTGAGTTCTGGAGGCTGACAGAAAGTGAGCCCCTTCCTTAGTGCAGGGGAGTCACTTTTTAGATCTTCTTTGATGCAGGGCAGTTGCTTTAAAAAAATAGTGTAAAGATGAGTAATGAATACATTTCTTGTCAAACATTGTTACCCTCTCCTTTTTCTCCTACTATCCCTTCTCTCCCCGACCTTCCCTACTCCTAACCCCCAAAGTTGTAAAGTTCATTTCCAACATAGTGTCTTGTGAGTATCATTGTTGCAATGGGACATCCTGTGTTCTTATTTTAGCATTTTGTTATTCTCCTTCCCCTCCCCAAATTAGATAAATGTATATACAAGATGAAGGGTACCAAAATCAAATACAGTGACAACAGGGGATAAAACATAGGAGGAAAGAACAGACAAAAGAAACGAAAAATCACATAGTACATTAAAAACAAGGACAAAGAAAAACATCATGTCCATATCTTGGGGTACATTTCACTTAGCATCATCTTATATGGTTATATGTTCATAGCTTTTGAGTTTTCTGCTCATCTGATAAGATTATAGACTCTCTTTGGTGCTAGAGAATGTCTGTAGAACAACCAGCTTCCCAAAATGACTCAAGTGCTTGGGTTTCTTTGGCAGTTAGGACTACTAGTATTCTATGATCAAAGTTGCTGGTACTTGCTTACTTACGCCAGCAGTGTTAAATTCCTGAGTTGATCAAGACCATGCTGAAGTTGACTGTTTTGTTTTGTTCTTAATTTTTTTCTAGTCTCTAGGTTGCCTGATTCTCTTTACTGCTCAAGGTTGCTATCACCTTGCTAATTTTGTTTCCACTTCCCTTTTCTCCCTCACCTGGAAGTAGTTTTTCCTTCACTATCCTGACCCCTCTGAAGCAGTCATGAGAAAGGGAATTCTATTGAGCCATCTTGGCTGTAAATTCCTAAAACCATTTTAATGGTTTCCATTTTATTTTTCTCAGTTTGACTCCGTGGCTGATATATCTGATGTGTCCAGCAATGTCACTCTGAAAAGTTACACCATGCACTTTGAGGTACCAATGTGTGTTGCATGTGTGCAGACTGTCCGATGCAAAGCAAGAATAGTTCATTGCTTAGACCAGTTAAGCCAGGAATCTTGGATATTTAGAATAGCTAGACTATCTTATAGTGTGTTCTAGGTCCTAATCAAGGAGTAACTTTGTCATGCTGTTACCTGATTTCATTTGGAGGCTTGACTTCTATAATGAGGGGAACATCAGAAAACAAGAAAAGAAGGGGAGGATGTCAGTTTTCTTACAGAAATTCAGGACTGTGAAGGATAAAATCCTATTTCGTGAGGGGTGTTTTTGGAGACAGACTATACCAACATGAATGATATATGAAGAGATCACCTGTTAATCATCCTCCAACCTCTTCATCCCACTGGCAATAACTGACAAGCAGTTATTCCACAGGGAACAACAACATGAGCGGCAAGAGCAGTAGCCATCTAATGCCAATATGAGATCATTATTTAATTCTTATCAAGAAATCGAACACTGATATTCTAGGGGATCACAGTTGCTGCTTCTGAAGTCATCATTCCCCTCATTGGCAATGTGGTAGTTGAAGTTCCACGCTGTATCTCAGGTCCAGTTTCCATTTTCTTTATATGTTAATCACGGAAGGTAATTTCCTTTCCAGGGATTAGCTGATGCCAAAATTCCCAGGACTGGGACCCCTGGGAGTATTCGGAGCAGCCAGAGCATGTCTGTACTGCGTATTCCAAGTCAAAGCCAGCTAAGCCAGTCCTATTCACAGAGTTCTCTCCACCGCAGTGTCAGCCAGCTCATGGATATTCAAGACAAGAAAGTCTTGACTGATGAATCACTGTGGGAAACCATCATGGGCCACAGCAGGGGACTGGTGAGTTGATTACCCCACCTAGTCCAGAATCCTCTTGGTGGAACGATGACATGGAACTTCTGTACTTCATTGAATGCTGTCCTACAGCACTCTGCTTCTGCATCCAAGCGCCTGTCAAACCAATTATCTTGTAACTAACTTAGCAGCCCACGTTACTGAATTATTTGGCATTCTTTTCTTACACATAAAACAGCACAGTAAGTAGTACAGGCTATACTTTATTCATTTGAAGAGTCAGAAACATTGGCACTGACCTAACGTAAGCCATAAAATGCAAGTACCTGGTTCTCTTACAAAAGGGTGAGGAGAGGGAGGAATAATATATTGTTCTTACTACTTTATTGTACAGGGAATAGTCTTTTTCTCTCAACAGATTAAAGTGTTTTGTTTTTTTAACAGTCCTTTGTGCTCAAGGCTAGCGCTCTACTACTTGAGCCACAGCACAATTCCAACTTTTTCTGAGTAGTTTATTGGAGATAAGAGTCTCATGGACTTTTCTGCCCCCTCTGGCTTTGAACTGTGATCCTCAGATCTCAGCCTCCTGAGAAGCTGGGATTACAGGCATGAGCCACTAGTGCCTTTTTTCTTAAAAAAAAAAAAAAAAAGGAATCCTCAGGAAATCTGGGTGAATAATATTGTTACTATTATGAGCTTCATCCTTCATAATTTTGAGTGTTATAAATAATTGATTCTTTAAAAGATAAGCTCTTTATTACCTATTATTTGCTATGAGCCTCCTTATGGAAGAGAACTAAAATCCTAAATTGTTTTACCAACCACCAAGTTTCAACATTATGCTATCAATATAGATGTCCGTTTAAGTATGATTCCACTGGGCTAAATTTAGCAACAGCTAAGTTAGACCTTAGATACTATTACTGCTTTAAGGCAGAATTATTCACCTCCATTTGTTTCAACCATCTGTTTCTGTTTTCCTCACTTTTTCTTCACTGATAAGTTAGTGACTCTTGTGAATCTTTCCTTGACAATGGCAAATGACAAAGAAAATCTTTTGGCTCCAGGTTCCCTATCACATATATTCATATAATATAGTCACATATACTAATATACATTACATATTATTTAATAGCATATATTTAATACATATATTTTTATATTTCTGTACTTATAACAATTAGTATAAAGTAATTAACGTTATAGTATATATTAATATATTAGTATATATTACATAATATATTAGTTTTATTATATATTAATGTATACTAGCATATGTTATATAAAACATGTTATAAATTATATATACTACTGTGTTTAAAAAATTATATATACTATATATATTCTACATTATGTAATATATAAGTGCATATATTTATATATTAAAACAAGTATACATTAATAAAATATCATATAAATATATATTAAATTATATTTGATATTACATTATATATAATTCACATATTGTATTTATATATTTTATTTATATTATGTTGTATAATATATACTAAAATATATTTTATATAATATATACTAATATATTATAAATATTTCATATTTAAATATTACTATATAATAGTGTATGTTATATATTATATACAAATATGTTAGTATAATATACATATATTTTTAAAATATAAATATATATTTACATATATATTTACAAAGTTCTTCAACGTGAAGAAACATCCAGCAGTACAACAGAAGTAATCTTTTTGTGGGGTTGGGAATCTCCAAATACCATTTGATTCCAAAGCTCCTATTTGTAATTGTTTCACTATATTGTCTTTTTTCTTTTGTATAGTACTGACAGTATCTTTTGAATCAAAAGATTTGAATTCAAAATTTTTGAAGGTCCAATACTTGGCGAGTCACTTATAAATTTTAACAAAATTACAACCTACTAGATATACATGAAATATAGTAATGGAAGGTGAAGCAATAAGACAATAATAGTTTGCTTCAGCTCTTCCATTTATTCCTGGAATTAAAGATCTTTAGAAAAAATTATCTCCTTCCAACTTTACAGATGAGAAAACTGAGGCTTGAAAAGGTTATGATATCAACACAATGTAACACTCAAATCACACGATGGATTTGCTCACATGCAATATAGTAATTTAAAGGATTGTTTTTAACCAACCACACCTTAGGGTTAAACATAGGGTATAGGCTGTGAATAAATAGTAATTTTTACACCAATCTCATAGCCTTAAGTATTGATAGCAACTACCATAATCAATGGCGGTGACTGGCTTACTTTTCAGTATGTGGATGAAGAGGACCTGATGAACGCCATCAAGGGCTTCAGCTCCGTGACCAAAGAACGCACCACATTCACTGACACCCACCTGTAAAGGATGGAAACTTTCAAGGTCTAATGGATGGATACAGCATTGGCAACCCATTACTCCTGGGTTATCACAACATGAGTGCTGAAAAAGTTTCTCAACTCCACAACTATGTAAAGAAAGGAGCGCCATTTTCTGACAAAGATTGAAGAAGCGGTCTGAAATTAGGAAAAATAATTACCGAAAACATTGTTTTGTGCTATTGTGTGTATGATGAAGCGTGTAACTTTCACTTGATTTCGGTGGTCATGCCATCAGTTAATGACTTACCAGTGGCAATATAGGATGCTTCCCAGTTGTTAAGCCAGTGGTTTGCAACTATATTTTAGCATCTGAGGAAGGTGAGATTTGGAGGATGGAGTTTGGAAGCCAGTACAGGTAGAAAAAATCCATAAAACTAATTTCAAAATAACCAGGAAAAAGTCAGGCTGCAGGTATGACTCAAGTGGTACAGAGTGCCAGCCAAGCAAGCAAAGTTATAAACATAAGACTTTGATTTCCTACTATAATACAAGCTCCTCTAGGGAGGGAAAAATCACTGATGAAATGTTTCTGGTTTGACAATGAAGCAGGTATCACTGCTGCTTCTTTCTGTTTGCAATTTCAGGGCGGGAAGAAGCCCATGAGGAATAGCTATATGAATCATGAGAGCTGCAAGTGAAACCTAACCTCAGGTCATGTCAAGTCAGAAACAAACAGCACTGCAAATACACATTTAGCTAAAGATTGCACTTAACTAGGGTTCGATATTGACTCTGCCTCATGCATTTTAGTGTTCTTTCATTCATCTACACTTAGAAAATTTAAAGAGTAAACACCTAACTTGTCTCGATGCAAACACCTCCACTATCAACTAATGCTTTTGTTTCACATATTTTTACAAAGCTTTGAAATTCCAATTGGTGCTTTCACAAAATTCTGTCATTTCATTGAATGCCAAGGACTTCTGACATTTTCAACTCAGCACTACTGTTCTACTCACAACAGTATACATGGAATTAAAAGAAGTAAATTCCTATTTGTGTACCTTGCAGTTTTGAAATTCACATAAGCATAAAACTATACACATGTATGTGTGTGTGGATATATACATTTATGTGTCATTGTAATATGAACTATAACCTCTTCATTTTCAGATCTTACTACTTGTCCTAGAGTAAGAGTTGGCTACATCTTAATACCATGTCTATCCTTTTTTTAAAAGAGAGTATCAACTGTATGAGTTTCATTGTGATTATTTCCATACATACCTATAACGTAAACTGATCAAATGTTATTTGGCAGTATGGGTGTTTGAATGAAGGACCTATACTTGCTAGAAGGTATTTTACCTCTTGAACAATATCCCCAGACTATCAGAACCAGTATCTATGATTCATAAGTTCCCCCTTTGGATTACAAAGTTATTAATGGAAGTAATATGGCAAAAAAAATTTTTTCAAGTCATCAACATATTTAACTTCTTCCTAGAAAACAATGTAGGTTTCCCCTTCATTTATTCTTAAGAGTTTTAGTGATTCTATGAAATACCTTGAAGCTTTCTCACATACTATAATCTAGTCTGATAGTATTTTAAGCAATTTACAAAGTAAGGAATAAGCTCACTTCCTCTGCATGAAAATCATGAACTACATGGTCCCACACTCAAAGAGAGTTTCTGGGGGGTACCACAGCTATCCAAATCTGTGGTAGAGTTGTTCCTCAGACTCACTCCTGGACAAAACTTGCCAACCATCTGTCAAAAACACAGACCAGTATTAAACTGTTCAGCTTTGTCGCAACTGCTATGAACAAATCTGAAACTTCAACAAATCATGTAGATTAGGTAGTGGCTGCACAAAATTTTTTCTTGCCAAAAATTTTATACTTTCTGAAATGGAAACACAGCATTGACTAGTTCACTGGTCTTCACTTTTATTTGCTGATCCTGGATCAATTAGCTGTCTAGAGTTAGGGCAAATGAGCTAAGTGAGCTCTGTCTGCAAGTGAGCTACCTGAAGGATAGAGGGAAGAAGTGGCATTTTCTGATCATTGATTTGCTCTTGTATCCACACTTCTGGTGAATTCACAAGACAGGGCTCATGGTTGTTTTTGAAATTTTTAGTACTTTATTACTGTGTACTTCATAAAGCAGTTATAAAACTATAAAAATAGAAAACAGGGGATTTCTCTTGCTATCCATTTACTCCACTCATCTAGTAATTAAACTAATTCAGTCAGTGATCTCATTTGCATTTTTAACCCTACAAATCAGAGTGGAGAGATGCTGGTATGGCTTCACCTAGAACCCCACCCTGTCCAATACTCCAAATCTTATTTGACTCCTAAGATTCTGTTTTACTAGTTTAAGTGGTATTACATGCCAAACTACATAGACCATGTAGCTCTACACACAGTAGCTCCACCACAGTGATTTTTGGTTCAAGAGATCTAGGGTAGGGCTAAGTAGTGTATCTGGATTTAACACCTCCAAGGTGTCACTAAGAACCAGTAAAACTAAGCAACCTGGAAGAAATCCTGTACAGAAGCAATATGCTCTGCACAGGGATGAGGTCCCTTGACTTCTCATTCCCCCCTAACACAGCAAAAAACAATTGGTCTGCAAACTCTTAAAATCTGTTCTACATCTCCTCTGACTACTGGCCTATCAACTGCACAGGCTACACTCTCAGCTTAAGAACTAGCATGCTTTGTCATTCCTAGCACTAGCTATTTGTAAAGAATACATAGTTATGTTTTTAGAAACTGTAGTAAGAATTGTTTACAGATATAACTTCCAGTAAGTGAAGACTTTTAAATAAAACTCTGCTGCAGTACCTTATACTGATGTAAAGTTTGTGTTGGCCTCCATATAAAAATGATTCCACTGAACAACCTGTAAACAAAACATAGGCCAGTGAAATAATTCAGTTATAAGGAACTTAATTATGTTACAAATGAATAATTTGTTCCCAATACACTAATACCATGTATATTAGCCTAAAAATGGTTTAATAAATACATTAATGTGAATCAAGTTTCATTTAGTGCATTTATGAAAAATACTCTAGTGTAAGCACTTTAAGAAAATCAGACATTGTGGTAATGTTCTCAAGTGGTAATGTTCTCAAGCACTGTTTAAAATTAAGTGTGGACTCAAAAGAGTCCTATGTAAGATTCAAATTCAGCAGGACTGGGGGCCGGGAAGGTGGCTCAGTGGTAGAGCGCATGCCTTGCATGCCAGAGGCCCTGGGTTCGATTCCTCAGCACCACATAAGCAAAAAGAAAAAAGCCAGAAGTGGCGCTGTGGCTCAAATGGTAGAGCGCTAGCCTTGAGCTGAAAAGCTGAGGGACAGCGCCCAGGCCCAGAGTTCAGGCCCCATGACTGGACCCAAAAAAAAAAAAAAATTTAGCAGGACCCTGGGTTCTTTTATCCTGAGGATCTCAGTGCTAGCATCTGCAAAATAAGAACAATTCTTAGCAGAGTGTTATGATAATATAGGATCTAGAATCAGCACAGAATGACGGAAAACCCTTTGACATAAGAATTATTGTTTTCATTTTTCTACCAAAATGTAAACAAAAACTAGTAGAGATGCAGTTCAACTTTTTTCTCCTAGTCACAACACCCTTCATGATGCAAATGTAAAGAAAAAAATTCAAGCAAGTGATAATATGCTCAAACTTACAAGGTACCAGCGAGAACTCATATCTCTGCTTTAACACCAAGGTTTAAAATCCTGTACATGAAAGTAACAAACAAGAGTTAACATGTAGTATAATCCACAGATTAGTTTGACTTTTTATATTTTTACTATATGGTAGTATATACTGTCTTTTTTTAAATAGTCTTTTATTCCTAGTAAATACTGTTTCTTTAATTTTCTTACCTGCTCACCTTTCATAAAAACATGAGTAAAAAAAGTGGCGAGATATAAATATAGGAGTAAGGAAAATGGGTGAAAGAACTAGTCCTCAGTGATTCTATGATTACAATTTGGCTAAACCTTCATTTATAGCCCTTTAAATTCTACCTCTCTTATTATTATAGAAAGAAGAAAAAACACAAACACGTAAGAGAAAGGTTACTTCAAACAGATTGTTCATTAAATAACTAAAACCTCATTGCTTAATTATTTTTATTTGGTTTAATTGATAAATAAATACAAGAGAATTTTAAGACACTGACAATATAGTAAACTTTAAAGAATTTCAGTTTTACTCACTTATACTTCTTAGAATGGAATATATACATTATTCATCAACAAATGCTATTCATCAACAAATGCTTAATGTGGTTTAAACTTACATTCACTTTATTTTCAGAACTTGAAAAACAATCTAATTAAATGAAGGATATAAGAAAATTATTTCTTTTCCTCTGAGAATTTAAAATAATCTTTTTTACAAGTTAAAACTTTTAATAAAAAATTTAGAACTATAGTGCCTAAGTATAACAAAATTGCTACAGTTATGTATTTTGATCATTAATATTGAAAAAAAACAGATGGTGGCTCCTAATGCAAGGGAAATTAGTAACTGAGAATTTTCCCTTCTGGGGACTCAAAGTTTTGCCTTGATTATTATTTTTACTTCACCTTTTCAAACACAATTGCTCCAACTTAGAAGAATGTTTACATAGACTTTTAGCCTAGAATATTGGTTATACATGCTAAGATTTAAGAACTCCCAACAATGAGATTTAGAAAATGACCCACAATTAAAATGAAATGATCCTACACACATTGGAATGTGTTATTCCATATCATTAGTGTTTTTGAACTACATGATATATTTTTTCACAAACATAGCACCTCATCAAATTCCTGGTAAATACTTTGCAATCACAATAAAGGTTGGAAGCCTAAGCTCCAAGAAGAATCACATGATTCACTTAAGAAAGCATTCCAAGACATGGCTCAGGCATATGAAGATGAAAGAATACAGTCAGTTCTCAGGCATAAGATTAGGAGTAAAGACAACAAATCAACAGAGAGGAGCTAAACATTAAAGTGGACTCCTGCTTTACAAATGTTCTCTTAGACATGCTTGTGAAACTTAAAATTACAAAATGTAAAGAGGTTATGATGGTTGTATCTCTTTATTTCAGGTAATTCTGCTAAAAAGATACTAAATGAAGTCCAATTTTAGTTTGTAAAATTTTAGTGTAAAAAAAAAATCCAGAAAGGTTTCAATTTTCTTCTGGATGTAATAAAATTATCATTCATTTTGGTAAGTTTTCACAAGCTGTACTCTTGGCCGGGAGAATCACTTTTTTTATGCCGAGGAGATGGAGTGGTCTTTGTAGGGGATGGGGATGCGGTACCAGGAGAGTCAGTTCCACCATCCGAAGTGCTGGGTGAGGACGCCAGATGAGGAACTTTCTTTCTTCCGAGGAATCCTCCCCCTTCAAATCCGCCTCTCTTCCTGAATTCCACTTTGTTTTCATTTTCATCCTCTGATGCTCTTTTCTTGGATTCTGAAAAACCTTCTATTGTTTTATGCGCTTCAGGTCCACTTTCTAATTCTTTCAGACTTTTTATTTCTGTTCCAGGAGACTTTCTCTCAGATACATTACATTCTCCTGTTGCCCCTTTCATTTCAGCTTGTACTGGAGCCAAGTTACCATTTTCAGGGACAGCTCTTTCCACATTTCTGTTCAAATTAATTGTCTGGAAGTCCCTGTAACTGTGAAAGCTCTCAGTCCTTCTTGCCCTGGCTAACAAAGGACTCTCTCTATAAGGCCTCACAGAGCCATAAGTAGCTGCTTCGTGAATTGTTTCATGGTGCTGGAGCTGGAGGCTGAAATACAGGTTTTAAGAATTAAGAGTTCAAATCTCACTTGACTTTCTCTGGAATATTTCTCATTAACTAGGTAAATATAAGGTGTTTATATCTATATTTCTTTCTATAAAAATACCTATCAGATAGCCTACATATACATTTACCAGTGTAAATAATACCACAGACATATATTCATTCAAGCCACACTTTAAACAGCTGTCAAAAAGATGGAAAAAAGAAATAAGCAATCCATCTACCATTTATACTTGTTCCTCAGTTTTCATTTTGTTGATATGCTAAAATAAAAGGCATACTATATCACTATATCAAGTATGTAACGCTGTCCCTTAGGCAATAGGCACAGTAACGCCAGGCACAGGAGACCCTTACTGTCCACAAGGATGCAGTTCCACAGAGAAACCACAAATGCTCAGGATTCAGAGAGCTCAACACTGAACTGCAGAGGTTTGATTCATTGCTTCCTGTAACATGGCCCAACTTCCGCTATGATCATAGTGCTTTTCAGAATCTAAAAACTTCATTTCATCACTTAAGTTCACCACATTAACTTCGATCTTGCCTTTTAAAGGCATATTTTCACAAAATTAAGGGCCAGGGAACAGTAGGTCTCACAACAACTTAAACACCATCAACCAGAAGTGGGATACAAGAACTGAGTTGCATAATACAGATAGAATAATTCCAAATTTTTGTTTTAAGGTGTCTTTTTGTAAAATTTATTTTTGACTGGGTTTGATCAAAGCTTCATGAAAATAAATACATAAAGAAGGAATAAGGTTCTTACTGCTTCCCAAGGAGACATGCAATTTTCCTAATTTTGAGTGAATTCTTTTTTTTTCCCCTCCCAGAGCTGAGGACCAAGCTGAGGGCCTTGGCACTTGCCAGGCAAGTGCTCTTCCACTGATCTAAATCTCCAACCCCTTGAGTGAATTCTTGATCACAATAGGCATTCTAACTGGAAGTAATTCTCAACTCAGTTAAAATGAGGCAAAAATGAGGAGGGGGCCTAATTCAACAGAATCATTGCTTAGTATTTGTAAAGTCCTGGGTTCATTCCCTAGCACTCACTCTCACAGAGAAGGGGAAAAAAAAATCTTTACTATGTAAAGGATAAAATATGCATATAGATGAGAAATGCATTAAAATGTTAAATATTAAGTACCAAAGTAAAGTTTTAACTAAATACATACTACAACAAATATAGCTTTTGTAGCATCTGTAATTAGAATGCATCAATCTCCCCCAAAGCAATCAATTCTTTAACCTACCTAGAATTTGATTCTCGTAGACGGCTATGCTGAACCACAGAAGTTGCTGGACTAATGTTAGGAGTAGCACAACGAGATGTGCTCAGGTCACACTGGTCTAGTAATTTAAGTAGCTCTTCTTCAGTTGGACCTCCTACATCTGAGGAAAACAAACACTCCTTAGAATCACTTATGTCAAACTTGTACTTAGGTCAAGCATCTTTCTCAGGGGAACCTACCCCTATCTTCACTTTTGTTCACCATATCCATAGCAGTGGTCAGGTCCCACATTTGAATGCTGCCATTTGTATGGCCTGTAAACAAGTAGCGCCTTGGCCTTGAGCCCATCCTACTCGATCCCTCACATTCTCTCACTGTAAATGAGGATATTGTAGTACAGTCAACAGCTTGAATCTCACATATTCTGCAAAAAATAGTAGATGATTGTAAACTATGGGAAGCAATAACATTTTACAATCAAGATTTTTCATTAACGGCAATGTTAGAGTTGAATGAGTATCTAAAGCAGACTTAAAGGGTCAGACAAAGTCAATAGGTAGTGCAAGTCTTGCTTCTTTGGGAAAAGGTTCTTATACACCAATGCTTTATTTAGCTAACTGAAATAAGGCAAATAATTAAATCACAAAACCTAAAAAGTCTTAATGAGGTTTAAAAATGAACCATGAAAAACAAAGCTGAAAGCAAGCAGTCATGCCAAATCTTGAAAAGTCACTAGGACTTAGGTGAAAAGTTTAAGATATGAAACTAGGAAAAAAAAAAAAAACACAGATGGCCCGTATATGTTCTTTTAGGATCTTTTATCAAAGCATATTTAAAATAATAGGTAACTCACTGGTTTTCAAATATGATAAAAATAACCTGAACAATTATTTATTTATTTTTTGGTTGGTCATGGGGTTTGAACTCTGGTCCTAGGTGCTGTCCCTCAGCTCTTTAGCTCAAGGCTAGCTAACTCTACCACTTGAGCCACAGCACCACTTCCGGTTTTCTAGTGGTTAATTGGAGATCAGAGTCTCATGGACTTTGATGCCCGGGCTGGCTTTGAACCGTGATCCTCGGCCTCCTGAGCAGCTAGGATTACAGGCGGGAGGGCCCAGCTATGAACACTTATATCCATCCTGATAAATGAGGAAACCAAGGGAAAATGTAAGCAAATTATTTTCCCCAAAGTCATATAGTCAGTCATATGAGAGCTAGCTGAATTGTACTGCAGTGAACTTCACTTCTTCAAAAGTGAAAAAGATTATTTGAAAACAAAAATTACTATTAGGTAATCCACATACGCTGAGGTATTGGTAGAATACCTGGCAAGTAAAACAAGTCTCTGAATTTACCCTAGTATGAAAAAGGAAGGAACAAAGAAAGGAGGGAGGAAAAGAAGGATTACATATAGTAATAGGCTATGCAGGCTATGCTAGTCTCACGCCTATCTTAAGGGGAAAAGTTATTAGTATTGTACCACTGAGTATAACATTTGCAACAATTCTTATTGTAGTTATCAGGCAAGGTAGATAGATCTCTTTTGGTCATGGGGCCTGAACTCTGGGCCTGGGCACTATCTCTCAGCTTTTCAGCTCAAGGATAGTGCTCTACCACTTGAGCCACAGCACCACTTCCGGCTTTTTTTTGCTTATGTGGTGCTGAGTAATCAAACCCAGGGCCTCATGCATGCTATGCAAGCACTCTACCACTGGGCCACCTTCCCAGCCCCAGTAGATCTCTTTTTTAAAAAAAAGTTTTTTAATTCATAGTTTTTTGTTCATTGATAATTGTTCTTACTATTGTTAATGGGATGAATAACATTTACTTTTGAACATTTGTAAACTGATTTATAAAACTAGATTCTTTATTTTAAAATAAAACAAATCAACTTTACACACGCATAAAAGTAAGTATGAATTTGCTTTTGCTCCTCTAAGGGATAGATTCCTTAGAACTTTTCTGTCAAAAATTTCCACAAGAAGTGTTCTTCCTTACTTTCGAATAGAACCCTTTCAATTTTGCTTCTATTAAGAGTCTGAACGTTAAACAGCAAGCTTTGGTTCACAACAGTCACTTCAGATGGTTACTTGTATAACTATAGTTTTCCCAATGGAATCATAAATTTAAAAATGGAAAGATATAATTTTAGCATACACAAATAGTTGATTACAATACACTTCCACTGTCTAAAATAACAGAAAAGAGGGGATTAAAATTGACCATTGTAAGTGTTATACCAGTTTTAATAAGCATTTGGCAGGTTTGTTTTTAACCAAATATACGCTGAACACTAAACCACAGTGATTTATAACATTTTTGAGATAATAATTTGGTCTCATCTACATTCAAGCTTCTAATACATTTTCTTAAATTAAAAAACAGAAGGCTGTCAAAAAGATAACTTAAGTACATAAAAATCAATTTCTGGAATTAATTCGTTTTTTGGTTGCTAATAACTACAACATACAATGAACCCTGATGGAAAGAAAATTTATCATCTTAAAGTTAAGACTTTAAAACCACCAACAACTTCAGCAACATTCAAAAGAAAAGCAGCTTATTTAATGAATGGTGGATAGGAATTTTACTTAGTTGTTTAACATGCCAAAAAAAAAAACAAAAAACAAACTTGTTTTGAAAAAGAATTGTTAAAGCTCAAGCTCAATCTGAGGCGGCAAACAATTTTAGAGGAAGTAAAATTTGAACCAGTGCAAAAGAAAAATGAAAGCACCCTGTATTCTGTGACAGTCAGGGTCATAAGATATTTTATATTTTTAAGTCATTTTATCCTACAATATATTGTCAGATAGTTGAACTTTGTTTCGTTTAAAAAAAAAAACAAAAACAAAGGTTAAGGGACATGACTTAGCGACATGACTTTACACAGATCATAAAAGGAAGTGCAGAACTAGTTTATCTGTCTGACATTCACTTTGCCATATTCTTCGCTTTAAGATTGATTAGAAGTCATTTCTAAAGGATAAAATAGTGCAGTGGCACATAAGGGAAGCAGGCACACTGTGCAAATACTGAGAACAGTAGATAGGATTCCCTTTTTGAGAATACAGACATTTTTTCTACATTAGAGAAGAGGGAAGGAGAAATGGTATAAAATACAAAATGAAACATGGGTATATTAAATTGTGCGTCCCATAAGTCTTTAACTTGTCATTATTCTTCATCAAGGTTTAATATTATCTTTGTATTCTATACAGGGACATGCTCAGATAATCTGTAATTTTTTTTATCTGAGAGATGCAAACAATGCACACAGAATTGAATGGAATTGGACAGAAAATATTTAAATTCTAGTCCCTCTTGAAAGAAATCAAAGGTTTAAAAAAAAATTAATCAGTAATTGTATTTGTCCATGATAGAAGGTCAATGTGTTACTGTTCTATTATATCACTAAGTAAAGATTTTAAATCTTAGAGAATAAAAACTAAGTATATTTTTAATATTAGCTTAATAATTAATGAATGTAACAAACTACAAATGTTTTGAAAGAAATAAAGCAATTTCTTAGTGTAAGTATAATTATAATAAAGTGTTACCTTTTCCCAGTAGATGAGAGTCTTACAAATAGTTTGTTCGTGATGGGAACAACCTTCTGGATAAACACCTGTTGGTCATCTCGTTCTCCAAATGGCCCTTGATCAGAAAACAGCAAATAAAAAAATAAATTTTAACTTGTATCACTTTACCAAAGGAATATCAATACTAATACCCAAGTCTCAAAAAGAATTTCTTATGCTATAAAGCTAGCATTTAATTCCAAGTCAAACCACATGCAAAACAGAATGATAAAAGCACTTCAATATGCATTAAAAAGTCTTAAGATATACATAGTATTTCTTTTTTTTTTTTTTTGTCAGTTGTGGGGCTTGAACTCTGGGCTTGGGCGCTGTACCTGAGATCTTCAGCTCAAGGCGAGTGCTCTACCGCTTGAGGCACAGCACCACTTCCAGTTTTCTAGTGTTTTATTGGAGATAAGAATTTCACGGACTTTCCTGCCTGGGCTGGCTTTGAACGGTGCTCCTCAGTAGCTAGGATTACAGGCATGAGCACCCAGCTAGTATTTCAAATTTTTATTTTAGCACTAGGCTTTAAAAGCTGGATGTGATAATTTCCTTAAAGCTATATATTAACAGGACAGTAAGACTTGTTACTCAGATTTTCTTTTTCCCTCTCTTGTTTTTGCTTAGATTCTTTTGCTGGAATTATAACATATTACTAGAAAAATATGCTACATTTTTTCTTAATAGATATTATAAAGCCATTAAAATGACTGATTATAAAACATTAGCTCTTTCTAGCTTCAAATTTTATTTCAGTAATTAAGAAGAAAAACCATTAAGTATCAAATGTGTACACCATCAACATTATTTACAAAAAGAAGTAGTTTAACATTTGAAGATGGCATTATGTAAATATGGAAGTGGTAAGATAAATATTTTGCTCCCAATTTTATAGACAATGAAAAAGCTTTAATAATAGTATTTTGAGAATTCATAGAACCTAAAATGAACAAAACCCATGCTAAATTTCTGATTTCAATGAAAATGTCACATTTTAGATTCCATTTTAGATTTGTAATGTGGATAATATATTCCATTTGAAATGCCTGGAAATATCTGAAAATTCTCACCTATGTCATTTCCAGAGGAATAGCTGCCATGGCTTTCGGTCTCCTCCAAAGACAGTATCTTGAATGAGGCTAAAGGAGTGGAACCTGGCTGAGTAGAGATCATGCCTCTGAATCGTGTCACTGTCCATGTTCGTACATGATTATTATCTGCACAGACTAGGAGAGAAGGTGATTACAAATGATTACTAGCTACACATCACAAGGGTCCACCAAAATACTCTTCTAAATTCATTTTAACTTTTTCATTATAATCTCCATTAACAGCCTATGGTATCTTTTAAGAACCAAATGACATATTTACCTTAAATTTGTTGTACCTAGCTAAGAAGTGACAAAACTGAATACATTTTACCTTGCTGAAAATATATCCTTTTTATGGACAAACTACACAGTGTATAATTGCCACAAATGTTAAATAGGTCCACATCAGGAGTTACTGAAAAATTACTATTAGCATTTACCAAATATGTAGCAAGCAACTATTTACTCTCACTCATAATAACATTAAATATTCTATACTAGAACTGAGCATTACTTTTGTATAAGTAAGTATATTGTTTTTTAAAATGTTATTAGCTCTGTTTTTTTAATGAAATATATAAAATGAAATTTCTTCCAATTTATATCCATTTTCCTTTCTATTTTCCCTATCTGAATAAGTACTGTTACTAAAAAGAAAAACCTATACCAAAAATGTTATCACTAATATAAATAAATATACTGATTTATCACTTATAATAACTATAGAAAATCTGTTGTTACTCATTAATGAGCTTTTATTCATTTGTAAATTCTAGGATAGGATTTAAGACTCATATACATACTACTTCCTATTGAACAAATGAGTTACATATTGTAAACCAAACTTTAGAAAGAAATTTAATTTTCACAAATAGCAACAAGTAACACCTACACAGTTTTGTTCTTATGTAGCAAAATTCTTAATTTTTAAAATGTCAATTTCTCTGGTTTAAAAAAGGGAGGCAATACTTATTTTTAAACTGTTTAATCAATTTTATGAAATTAATTTCCTGATTTTATTGTTACTATTAAGTTTACTGGGATTCAGAAAAACAATTTAAATAATATTTTAATAAATTAGTAAATTAATATTAGGTAACCAAGGCAAGTTTGTTAATTATTATATGAAATCTTAATTTTAGGCATTAGAACACAGTTCAGGAAAAGAACATGATTACATTGTTGCTTATGTCCACCAGGTGGCATAAGTGGGATTATATAAAATACTCCAGGTTTTGGATAAGTTCGTCATTTCTCTTGACAAACTTAATTGCTGAAATTTCAAATCTACAAGAAAATTTTTATATTATAAACAAAGTTTATTTAGTAGTCATTCTTTGGTATTACATACTACAATACATTGTAACCACTAAAATAATAACTGTTATTAAGCACTGTCACTTATACATCATAAAGACCCTATAAAAAAACATATCCTGTCATAGGTTTGAAATGCCTCATTTTACACATTTATTCAGTATCTTTTACAAGCCAAGAGCTATGCTACAGTGGAAAACACAAGTTCCTGGAGCTGTAGAACTTCTATTTTAGAATAAGGATAGATGTTGAGCAAATAAATACCAAGTGAAGAAAACGGAAAACCTCTAAGAAGAAAACAAATGATATAGGTTGACCCACAACAATGAGCCATATAAGACACTATGTTGAAAACGAATTTTACACAGTTGGGGGGAGTGGAGAGAAGAGCTGGGGAGGTGGGAGGGATGGTAGGGGAAAAACAAAGAAGTGGGTAACAGTGCTTGATAGGAAATGTACTCATTATGCTACTCATGTAACTGTAACCCCTCTGTACAGTATCTTTATAATAAAAAAATTTTTTTAAAGAAAACAAATGAGCTCCTATTAAGAAAGCTATTACTGGACAGAGGTTTGGCTAAATGGGAGTGGTAGCCAAGAAGACCTCATGGAGGATATGTGAAATGACAATGACAAGAAGGCAGCCAGACAAGTTACCTAGAAGGGAAATATTTAAAATCTAAAAAAATCAGAAACAAAAGTTCTAAGTTACAGAGGCAGGAACAAAAGAAAGTGGATAGGAAGTTAGGAAAAAAGTATGGCATAAATAGGATCTAGAATACAGATAAGCAAAAAGGCAAGTCATGGTAGAGACTATGGTGGTACCAAGACAGCCCATACAAACAAATCCATGAGACTATTATCTCCAATTAACCACTAAATGCCAGAACAGCCTTGAGTGAAAAATTGGAGAACAAAAGACACGTTATACTTCTGAAGTTTATTATACTATAACCAGGCAATATCAAAGAAATCTTTGAAAACAATCCTAGGACTTCTTCAGTTACTAGATCTTCCTACAATTTCTTTTTTGTTGTTGCTGTTTGACATGGGGCTTGAACTCTCGGACTGAGCACTGTCCATCAGTTCTTCAGCTCAAGGCTAGTGCTCTTAACACTTGAGCCACAGCACCACTTCCGGTTTTCTGGTGGTTTACTGGAGATGAGTCTCATGGACTTTTCCTGCCCGGGCTGGCTTTGAACTTCGATCCTCAGATCTCAGCCTCCTGAGTAGCAAGGATTACAGGCATGAGCCACCAGCGCCTGGCTTTTTCTACAATTGCTTTTCCTATTTAAGTATCATTTTCTCCAAAAAAAATACTCTTCAAATTTAATTTGTAGGCATATAGAAAATAACAGAGCCAACTTTCACAGAGAGAGAATTTGTTCTCAATTCGAATCATTCATTACTTTACCGGACACAAGATGCTTCTCTGACAGCATGATCTTCGTGACAGGGCTTCGGTGAACTGTGAAAGTCTGAAAAAGCTGAGGACCTGACCCAACTGTCTCTGGGTGCTGTACAATCACACGTACTGCTCCAGAGCTTGTACCATAGGCAATCTCGATCCAGTTACCACTGACACCTAGAGAGGCAAAGGTGAAAGGCAGTTATTAAGTAATAATAAAATGAAAGCTGTCCTTGAAAAACTTCCCTATGATAAGTGAGACTCAAGATTATCACCAAAACTACTCAGTAAAGAAATCTGAAGGCTTCTCTAGCTACTTTACATCATTATTTCCTTATTAGTATCTTCCTAACCTTCACTTCAAAATAAAACTTCACCATTACATAGTATATGGGAACAACACACTGAACTTGTACGAATTTCCATGTCTATCAACCGAAACTAAGTTATAATCGTCTCCTCCTTGATCACCTTTCCCGGTGTCTGAGATACAGTTGGTACTCAATACAGTTACAGAATTAGTAAATCTGCCATGCCAAGACTGCCATTGAAACAAGGCAGTATTCCTAAAGCAGCTTTCTAAGCTCTGGAGTAAGGAAGGGTACAGTAGTACACATTTATAATCCCAGTACTCAGGCGGAGATTGAAGCAAGAGAATCTTGATTTAGAGCTAGCCTGTGCTATGTAGTGAGACTGTCTCACAAAAACCAAAATCAAAACCATAGCCTATGGAATAAACACAAATTGCTTACATCATACTTATCTATCTTGCTCTCAGGAAGTCAGGATTACAAATGGCTGTGCCCAGACCAAAAAACAAAATTAAAAGTAAGAGGGATCTCAGCAACTAACATTTAAAAAAAGTAGAATGAGTTATTTTTCAAGGAAGATCAATGTACAGAATTTTTTTCCATAATAACAGTCTACTAAATACAATTCAGAAGGGAATATTTTTAATTTCTCATCCCAAAATATGTTGGTTTACTGGTCATTTTCACTTTAGTATAAAATAAAATACTTATTTTAGATTAACAGAGCTGAAATCCTTAGCACTGAAGTTCTCAAAAGGATCAAATTAATTTTACCCAGTCACATAACAAACTAATGAATAAAAACCCATTTCCACAGGAGCTTTGGGAACTTATCGTGACTACCATCGACTCACTTGTTTTGGGTGTGAGGTAAACACTCAGAGCAGTAATCGCATCATTGGAAGGATCGTGGTAAAGTTCAGTAACAAGAAGATCATTATCCTTCATTCGCAAAGGGAACTTCTGCATATCTAACCAAAAAGTTTAAATAGCATTATAAAATAATATTTTCATTTAAAACAATATAATTTAACAAGTATTGAAATAGGAACATTGTCAGTGTCTTACCTATGTAATATATTGATCCATTGTTACATCCCAACAGAAGGAATGACCCAGCAGTGTCATAACTAGTTATAGGAACAACATCCTGAACCTATGTAATGAGATTTTTATCAGATGTTAGAAAGAAATCAGTTTATTTTCTGTTCAATTTCCTCAAAACCTTGTTTTGATAAAAACAATACTCAATTTTATAGGGCTCAACAATTTGACTTTTTTCTCTTTTTTTAATGTTGGTCCTTGGTCTTGAACTCAGGGCCTGGGCATTGTCACTGAGAAGCGGCTAGGGCGCAAGGCTTTGCTCAAGGCTAACTCTCTACCACTTGAGCCACAGCTCTACTTCTGGCTTTTTTCAGTACTTAATTGGACATAAGAGGCTCATGGACTTTGTCTGGCTAGCTTCAAATTTTGATTCTCAGATCTCAGCCTCCTGGGTAGCTAGGATTATAGGGGTAAACCACCAGTGCCAGCTAACTTTTTAAAGTACATATACATAAACACCCATGCCCCAGGGAACTCAGAAAGAACATCATCGTAGTTTCTTTTAAAGAATTTGTTAACATTGTATTCCCACATCACAGTTCACTTTTGAAGTCAGCTGTATTACCCTCTGCCTGCTTGAGATCACTAGATCATAACCCACTATGACTGGAAGGCCAAGTCTGGCAAGACCATTTCTCTCATACTTCCTCTATAAAAATTTTAAAACCCAATCAAGTCACATGGTAAGAGGCAGAATTAGAACTAATAAACAGAGCAAGTAACAATGAAACAGTACTTGATCCTTTGATAATGTATTTTAATTTTTTTCAAAAGGCAGAATTTCCTTTTTTTTTCTTCATATGAATTTTTTACCTGTTTTCTAGAAAATCACAGGCAAAAACAAAAAGATCTCCTAAGTGTGTGGGAAATTTTTTCAGGTACTGAGCCTAAAAAGCAAAATCCGTTCTTTCAAACAAATTCATATAGTGAGAAGACAAAAAGAAGGAGTTTACTACATCAATCAAAAAGTAACTAGCAAAGGAAGAAAGGAAGGGAGGGAGGGAGGAAAGGGATAATGTTAAGTAAAATTAACTGAATCTTCCTTCCTCATAGTTCAGGCCATGGGGCATATGTAACTACACAGATGACATTTAAATGAAATAGTAGTCTCCAAGTTTTACATACAAAGGTCAAAAAGAGATGTCCAACATTTTCTTCACTTCTGTATCTGTAGGAATTTGGAGGGTTATGAATTTTGAGCTTATTTATAAAAAAAATGATTTCTTCTAAAAATGTCCATGTGCGCTCACTTATAAAAGTGTCCCCCATCTGGTTTCATGTCTACATCTAGAAACAAAAATGGTCCTAGATGATTTTCTCAAATTGAAATACAATTCACATTATTTGTACTGTTAATTTGAATATTTTGCTTTCAGTTTTTCATCATGAGTTTTTTTCTCTTTTCCAAGACATTAAACAAATGTCCATTTTTTTTTACTATAAGGTTATTAGATGAGCATGTTTTTTGACAGAAGCTCCATTTTTACCTTCCCACAAAGCCATGACTATTCTTGCTCAGACCCTAGAATCTTGACAGATGCCATGTATTGTGTGTCCACAAATAAATGAAGCATTTAATATACATATTATATATACACATATAAATGGTTTTAATATTCATATCTAGTCTTTTTAGACGCAGAAAGAGGAAGAAGCTTGAATCAGCCAAATGAACTCCCTTACTGCGCATTCTAAGTGATTATGCTTAGGACTGTGGTCGGTACATAATAGATGCCTAAAACTTCTTTCTTAGATTGCAGAAGTATTTCGGAATACCGATTCAGTGTAAATTTTATGTGTAAAGAGGGGGATCAAATGTAAAAAGGAACAAGAAGCTGAAGTTGAGCAATTCCTTCATTTTTCTTTACTAATTTACCAAGTTTCAATATTTTATTAAAAATGTCTAAGTGAGAAACTGATATTAAAAACAAATTTTTTGGTGGGACATAATGGTATAGGCCTAAAATCCCAGACCCTTGGGAAGTAGAGATTTAGGAACACTGAGGTTCAGCCCAGGCTTCCCCTGCCATCCCCCCAAAAAAGCAAGATCCTATCTCAGCAAAAAAGCTGGGTATAGGAGACATACTTGTAATCCCAACTAGTAAGGAAGCATAAATAGGAAGATCATGGTCCATGGCTATCTCCAGACAAAAAAGCAATACCCTATCCAAAAAGTATCTGAAGAGAGAAAGCCTCAGAGTATTACTCAAATAGTAGAGCACTGCCTAAAAAATGCAAGACCGTAGGTTCAAATTCCTGTACCACCACCACCACCAATAACAAAAAGAATTAAAAAAGAAAAATTTACAATGTATTTTTTTTTTTTTTTGGTTGTCGTGGGGCTTGAACTCTGGGCTTAGCCGCTCCCTTCTGCACTTTTAGCTCTTCAGCTCAAAGCTAGTGCTCTGCCACTTGAGCCACAGTGCCACTTCTGGTTTTCTGGAGATTAGAGTCTCACAAACTTCCCTGCCTGGGCTGGCTTTGAACCATGATCCTCAGATCTCCTAAATAGCTAGAATCATAGGAGTGAGCCACCACCGGTGCCCTGTCTCTTTTAATGTCTTTTAAATGTAAATTCTTTCTCCACTCTCATTATCTGACTCAAACACTTGGAATCAAAATTGATCATACAATGAGCATAAAGGGTTATTAAAACCCTTAAATTATCTACATATGTAAATATCTAAATGAGTATAAACGCAAGGGCTGCCCTGAATGTTTTTTCTGTGTTATCTGTGGGCGGAATTATTGCCAAGGGACAAATGAGAACATTTTTGGCTAGTGTCACAGCAGTCATGAGAATCAGCCTCTGGTCTGCTGTGATCTGCAGATTCAGATCAAAGCTGTGATTTCACTGCATACCATCTCTGCAATGCACTACAGAGAAATCCAGCTTCCGGGTTACAAGGCTTATAATGGTCAACCTTCCTAAGGTCTTTCTGACACGTGTAACAAATCTACTTTGTCAGATATGGTTTTTCACTTCATGCATACACCAAGCAAGAAGCCTGGACTAAAAGTTTAAGACTATCTGAAAGATTAAAACTTGGAGGATTGGGGGGGGGGGGGGCGTGGGGGAGGATGGGAAGGGATGGGAAGGGGAAACAAAGGAGGAGGCTACAATGCTTGATAAGAAATGTACTCATTATCTTGCCCATGTAATTGTAACCCCTCTGTACAGTATTTTCACAATAAAAAAAGATATAAAACGTTATTATTTTAAAACTGTTAGTTTAAAAAAAAAGTGCTGAAGACATGTTCTTTCAAGTAAACTTTAGCATTTTAGAAGAAACTACAGCCACTGAAAACTCAGAAGACACAATTAGCAAAATGGCCCACCTGACAGAAGAACTTCCATAAACAAATAGAATTCCCACTTCTCTTTAAAGAAATACCATCAGCAAAATCTTAATGAACAAGTTCTTTTGACCTAAACCTTACAAGAACCACATCAGTCCCTCCTAGACTCACTGGGCCATATTTTTATGCTAAGCATATAATGCATCCAGTTACACTCTGTGGAGGAAGTCCACTCTAGTTAGTATCTTTTCCCCAAACACACACAAACCTGATTTATCTTTACTGAAAACAAAGCCTATCTTTCCTATGAAACAATTCTTTTTTTTTTTTCCTGTATTGTTGGTGGGGGTGTAAACTTGTTCAACCACTTTGGAAAGTAGTATGGAGGTTCCTCAAAAGACTCCACATAGAGCTCCCCTAGGACCCAGCAATCCCACTTTTGGGCATTTACCCTAACGATCACAAACAAGACCATACTAAAGCTACCAGCACAACTATGTTTATTGTAGCATTATTTACCATAGCTAAGATATGGAACCAACCCAGATGCCCCTCAGTAGATGAATGGATCAAAAAAATGTAGTATATATACAATGGAATTCGATGCCTCCATCAGAAAGAATGACATCGCCCCATTTGTTAGGAAATGGAAAGACTTGGAAAAATTATATTAAGCCAGGCCCAAAGAAACATAGGTCCCATAGTTTCCCTTATTTGCAATAACTAGTATATGTCTGAGACAAGCAGAAAAGGTCAGATAAGATGATGATAGGCGAAATGAACCCCAAGATAAGGACACAAGTTTTTTTTTTCTTTCTTGCTATTGTTTCTAACGTATTTATAAGGTGATGGTTTTGTTGTTTTGTATGTCCCTCCCCTACAGTATACCCCGTGTTTTCACTGTATTTGATGTTCGTATAATTTGGGGAGGGGAAGGGAAAAAACAAATTATTTAAATAGGGATATAGGTGGACCCATTGCAACAATGAGATGCACAAGATGCTATAACCAAAAACAAACTTTACAACTTTGGGGGAGGGGGAGGGGTAGTCATGGAGATGGGAGGGCAGGGATGGTAGGGAAAAAACAAAGGAAGAGGCAACAATGCTTGATAAGAAATGTACTCATTACCTTGCTCATGTGATTGTAACCCCTTTGTATAGTATTTTCACAATAAGAAACTTATTTAAAAAAAAAAAGAACCAATTCTTTTAATTGAAAACCATTTATTCTCTCACTACCTGACCCCACATTTCTGTTACGAGATCTCAAGAACATTTTTCTAGTCTCTCATCAATCATGATGACACATTCCTGCCTAGACTGTCACTTTCAGACTGACCCATCACCTTTGTGAGAATCTTAGCACTTGGATTAGCTTACTTTTATACCATTTTCTACAAGTGGATATTCTAGAACTTAAATATCCACACTGAGTCCTATTATACTTCGCTGACCCCTACTACAATTACATCATTCATCATTACCTATAGGAGATTTGTCCCAAGACTTCTGAGGATATCAAAATGCTTGGGTGCTAAAACATAAAATGATGTAGTATTTGCATAGGACCTATAGATATCTTCTCATCTACCTCTAATTCACCTTCAGATTAACTATACTAGCTAACAAAACAAACTATATTGTTTAACTGTATCATTTTTAGGATAAAATGACAAGAAAGAGTATGTACATGTTTGATACAGGTGGGATTTAAAAAAAAATTATTTGCATCACAGTTGACTAAATCTCAATGTGCAGGGACATTCCCTTTACATTGGAGGGTTTACTCTTTTATCGTCAAGTCAGTTCAATAGGTGATATGAAAAGGCTCTACCACTGAGAACTATTTTCCAGCTCTAAAAAGCCTACATTAAACTTCTGATAATATTCTTCCTAGTAATTGTCATTCGTTTCAAGACCAGTCTTCTTAACTTCTTTCTAATCCCTGAGATTCTTATATCTTTTTCTGCCTACTTGACACTTCCTTACTACTACCAATTTCAGATATCAAAATTTCAATAAACCAGATATCATAATTTCTCAACGCTTTCTGTGTTATATCCATTTGTATTAAAACTATAATTCTGAATCAAGTTGATAGTTTTTTTTCTTCTCTCTTTCTAAATCAATCTGACACCAATCCTGTCATTTCCAGAAATTTTTTTCAGATAGGCTGACCTTTGCCATCTCTGCTACCATTGTCACTAGTTAGTTCTCTCTGCTTCTTCCACTAGATTCCTTCATCTCAAGCCTGCTATTCACTTTAGAATGGTAGCATTCTAAAACGGGATCCCTGGTGTCTTAGCTGTTCCTCTTTTCTTCAAAATCAAGTATTCATAATTTGCTAGTCTTTATCTCCTTACTCAAGTACTTCAGAGCATTTAGCTTAGTATCTTTTTACAACAAGCTATATATTTCAAGCAGATCTCTGCCTCCACTCAAGAAATGAAGTTTGGGAGCTGGGAAGGTGGCTCAGTGGTAGAGCGCTTGCCTTGCATGCATGAGGCCCTGGGTTCAATTCCTCAGCACCACATAAGCAAAAAGAAAAAAGCCGGAAGTGGCGCTGTGGCTCAAGTGGTAGAGTGCTAGCCTTGAGCTGAAGAGCTGAGGGACAGCGGCCAGGCCCAGAGTTCAGGCCCATGACCGGTCCCCCCCCCCAAAAAAAAAAGAAATGAAGTCTGCCTAAATACCATGTTCACAGCATGCAAGGTAGGACACTCAAGGAAATGAAGAGGTGCCAAGTCACTGTTGAAAAGCACCCATTTTCCAAAGCAACATAGATTCCTTGAATAATAATCAAATATCTATCTAGAAACAAATTTACCACCAATTTCAATGTTCTGAGAAACAGTGTGGACTCTAAAAGGAAAAAATAGATATATAAATAGCCTAAGTTTCACAGTATTTTCACTGCTGCAGTATGCGTTAATTAAAACTAACCTGCCAGTGCTGAGTGACAGCATTCCACACCCCCACTTTCCCAGTGTGACTCGTGGCCACCAACTGGTTGCCAATAAAGAAGAGGGCATCCACGGGAACACCAAGGCTGAACACTCCTTAAACGACAAAACAGAGAAAGAAGCTAAACTATCACCATTTTTAGGATTAGTCAAATGTAAATTAAAAATATCTCCCAGGGGGCTTACTTGAACCTATTTTCATTTCTACAAATACTGTGCTAGATCTGGGGACAACAAATGAGAACTTGGTCATCTTTTAGCAGTTTACAGAACTCCAGAGCAGAGAATCTGTTGTAATCACACTGATAAAAAAGCATGACTTGATATCTAAAGCTGTGGTTGTCAATCCTAATTGATCATTAAAACCATCTGGAAGATTTATTTGCTTATTTATTTAGTACGAAAATGTGCCAGTCTGGGGCTTATTTGGCTTTTTTGTTCAAGCCTGGTGCTTTACCACTTGAGCCTCACCTCCACTTACCACCTGGGAATTAAAAGTGAATAAGCCATGGGAAGAAAGAGAAGATGACACAAGTAAAGGAGATTGTAAAGAGCAAACCTTACATATTAATATAAAAGAACCAAAAAATAGATAAATAAAAGAGCCAAGTATGGCTAGACAAAGAATTCCAGGCTCACCTTGGAATGGCATCTAATCGCCTTATATAGTTGTCTGTCTTTAGCAGAGCAGTGTGCAAGGAGTCAATAGACTATGGATTGAAATACTAGCTCTAAAAGTATTATTTTTCACTTTCTGATTCTTAATAATCTCACCTACAAAATACAGTTCTAGCTCAATCTAATAGTGAGGGAGAATAAGCCACACATATTAAATACTGTTTCATGGCTGATGTGCTGGTGAACATCTATTTAATTGTAGCACTTAGGAGGGTAAGTGAGGAGGACTGTGAGTCTGAGGACAGCCTTGGCTATCTAGTGAGTCCCAGACAAGCCTTGGGCTCACAGTGAGATTCTCTCTTTAAAAAGAAAAACAAATTGTTTTATATAGATTTCTACTCAATTATTAGCTTGCTTATTTCAAAAAAGAAAAACTATGTGCGTACCAACATATATAATTTTGTTAGCATTTAGTTGAGGAAAGACCCATAAGGCCTTGAACAATTCAAAGGAAAGAATTAAGGATAAGTGAGGTGCATTAACATAAGACAGGGATTGCCAGGTCCTCTTGAATCTTACACCGATATATATTATGAATTCATCCTCTGAGGACTATTCTATATACAAAACCAGTGGCAATAATCAGAACATTTTAAATTCTCAACTAGCATTGAAATAGGCATTTAACAGTAAGAAAGACAAGAGGATATATGCTGGTCAGAAAAAAAAAAGAAAAACAGAAACAAAAAGCACTGCTGGAGCTGAGCACTGGTGGCTACTAAGGAGGCTGAGATCTGAGGACCATGATTCTAAGCCAGCCTGGGCAGAGGAGTACACCAGACTCATCTCCAATTACCCAACAGAAAACAGGAAGTGGTATTGTACACAAAGTAGTGGAGCACCAGCCTTGAGCAAAAGGACTCAGGACAGCACCCAGGGCCCAAGTTCAAGGTCTATGGGGGGAGGGGGAGGGGGGGGGGAGTACTGCTGGGAATATCTTCTATCTTCCCTATATACATATGAATATAACACCTCACTCAGCCTGTCAACCAAAAAGACAAAACAAATTAAATACAACATACCAAAAAAGCTAATTCATCTGACCACACTTGGATAAGAAATAAAACTTCCACTTCCAAGCAGAAAGAAGAAATTATTTCAAATTATATGCAATTTTAGAATTCTTACGTAATATTATTTGAATTATGAGGCCAAATAATTTTTCGAAATCTCTAAACTAAATTCAGGGCTGAGGCCTGTATGAAAGGCAGAAACAAAACCAGGAAAACTAACATTGATACTACTCTGGAGAAGGATGGGTTTCTGGGCAATCAAGAAAGACATTGTGAATCTTCTCATTAAAGTATTATTCCTGCTTAGGCTCCAGAATCTTGACCTCTACCCACAGGAAAGACAATAGTACAAATAATAACAAGTTCCTTTCTTAAGGACCTTATCAGTAAAATACTGCTTATAGCAAATCCAGTACAACTGTCTTATGTAAGTTATACTGAAGACACTTTAATCACTAAGAGAGCTCTATTACAGACATACAAACCCCAACAATTTTCTTTGGATGATGATGGCAAGTTCTGAAGAACATAGTTAACAAAAAATGATTTCTTTTACAGATCATGAACAAATTTCTATTGTACCATCTCAAAATATTAGCCTTTGAAAACAAAAATTTTGATTTATAAAAAGGCAACTTAAAAAAGATAAAAAGTAAATCTCTACCAATTTCCTTTCTGTATAATTAGCATTGTACTATTATTAAAAACTTTTAGTTGGGCGGCAAAGGCTCACACCTATAATCCTAGCTACTCAGGAGGCTGAGATCTGAGGATTGCAGTTCAAAGCCAGCCCGGGCAGAAAAGTCCCTGTGAGACTCTTATCTTCAATTAACCACTCAAATGTTGGAAGTGGTGCTGTGGCTCAAGTGGCAGAGCACTAGCTTTGAGTACAAACATGCTCAGGGACGGCGCGTATGCCCTGAGTTCAAGCCCCACACCCACAAATAGAAGAGAAAAAAATTAAGTAGCCACCTTTTGTCTAAAATTGTTAGAGAGGACTTGTCCAGCTCCTTATAGAAAAAAATAATATCCAGTTATTCCCCACTTAAAAAAAACTACACAAAATGTAGGCGCCTGTTTTCAGGCACTGACTGAACAGTATGCAGCAGAGGACTTGACAGAGGACAGAAACATGTGAAAAGCACCTCTTCACTGTGGTGTCCTGGCTAAGAGAACTTTCTATCACCGCATAGAGAGGTGAAACCTAAGCAATCAGTGATGGGTTTCCCTGAATTCAGGAGGCAGAAAACTGACACTAGAATCTTATGGGTGAGGTGCAAGGAAATTCATTCTTCTCACTGACTGGACCCTAGAGAGAAGCTGTGGCAACTCTAGCTAACAGTCCCGGGAGTGTCCGTGTTTAGAGTCAATTACTCCCAAACGTCCACCTATCCTATACAACACCAACATGCAACATGAACTAAATTCTTCCTACCAATTTCACTTCCACTTCCACCATCTTGCACACTCCACAGGATAATGCTACTCTCTGAGGCAACGGCAACCATCTTGTCTTTGTCTCCATGAGGACCTCCAACCACTTTTGCATTCAAAGCCACTCGTTCAATAGTCCAATCCAAATATGGGCTTGTGAATACTTGTTGCCATCCTGAAGATTCTTTGATTCTGTTAAGAAATAATAGACACCTAAATTAGACTCAGTAGTTCAGCAAAAAGAATGCAAATCAGTGTACCAAAAATAATTAGGAATTAATCGAGTTGTATAACCATCTTCATATTTAGTAAATATAAAATTTTGATATGTAAATTTTATCTCTGAAATGCCTGATGTTTATACCCAGGACAAATGACCATTTATAAAGAGATTAGAGTTCTTTTTTTTCTCAAAAGAATAGGGTAAGTTACCTAAAACATTTTGAAAACTCAAGACAAAGATGGCTATATCTTTCATATTTGTCCACAAAGTCTTACTGTCATCTTCTATGGGTATGAGTGAACAAGAATCAGAATTTTAAAAGAAATTTTATAATCACTTTCTGGTATTAAAGTTACTATTGCTAACTGAAAGGCATGCCTTGATCTGTTTTCTATACTTCAGTCTTATCATTGCCTAGCTAGGCAAACCAAAATTAGAAAGTCCTCCACATTCTTTAATTCTATGGAGCAATTAAATAAAGAGTGGGGCTCTGAAAATTGGTTTGCAAATTCCAAAATGTAAAACTGAATGGACTACTGGTTCCCTAAATACAAAAGCTAATGTATTCTCTCTTTTTTTTTTAACCAAACAGAATTAGTTTTCTTTGATGATTAACTGTATAAGGAGATATTCTGTTATAACATTTCCACACAGACATAATAGTGTGCATATCCTCCATCACTCTCCCTTATCCCATTTTCCCTACTAAAAAACACTGCACTGCTCTATTTCCTTTTTCATAGCAATTTTTATTGTGATTGTAATTACATAAATTTCATAAATTTCTACAGTATCCTGAGATAGTGATACTTAAAGTCACAAACACATTCTAACCTTCATGGGGCAAATTGTCTTTATCATAGCCTATAAAGTTTATGAGTTCTATGAGCTTTGACAATACAGTTATTTCTTCCACATCGGGTGATATGGACATTTCTTTCTTTTTGCATGGTGTCAGCTGTTTCCTCTTTCCCGCTCATTCCCATTAATATATTCTTTAATATTTAATTTCTCCAATAAATATACCTCTCCACTCCTAGTGACCACTGTGCTCTGACTTTACATCTTTGTAACCTGCATTCCATATCGAGCATGTTTTCATACATTTACAGCCTACTTATGAAATCATAATGATGAATTGACTATTAAATACTTTCAAAGTTGCACTAATGATGTAAATATAAATGTAATCTTCTCTGTGTTCTTCCTAAAGAGAATTAAGTAAAAGATGGAGGAACAAAATTGTTTCCTTACATACTACTTTCCATATTTTGAAAAAAATCAAATTTTGGGAGCTTAAGGTTGTAGTTCAGTAGTAGACCATGTACTTATTAGCATGCATAATGATGAGGATTCTATATTTAGCTCAATAAAACAAAACTTCACCAAAAGCCTTAGGTATTCATAAAGGACCTAAATAACAATACTTCCACTCAATTTCATTTAAGTATGTATGCTAAAGTACAACTATGATTCATAGAAAAAAAAATCATTCCACCTCCTTGATTTGGAGGATTAATGATGTTTTACCTAAAGCTTCAGAGCATAAGGAAAGTTTATTCTTCCTAAGCATTTTAAGGTTGGTAATTACCCCCTTTCAGCCACTAGAGGGAATCATATATTAAGATAAACATGAAAATAATTCCAAACTAAAACTTGACAAACATTAGGAAAGAAATGTAGATATTTTTACTAAAACTTAACAAACATTAGGAAAGAAATGTAGATGTTTTTAGAGACCGTCCATCTGAGCACACAAGACTGACAGCACTTCAAGAAACACTATCAACATGCTTCTTTTGATGTGAACAAGTGCTGAGTTCCTAACTTAATTCAGTTAAGAGATGCAGGATTGATTTCATGAGGTAAATGACATGATCTTGTGATCACCAATTCAGGAATATAATAATAAAACTATATGTAACTTAATCTTTGGCCAAGCATGTATTTCTAGTTAATCAGAGTATTACAAGATAAAAAGATGTTTTAATCAGGATAGCATATCTAAATAATTCCTCACCTCTTTTCCTTTTCACATCACATGGGCATAATACCAAAGCATCATATAGTAGCTATACAACACAGTGGTCAAAACTAATCTCAAGTCTGGTACTGGTGGCTCATATCTATAATTAATGACCCTAACTATTCAGAAAGCTGAGATCTTAGGATAGAAGCTCAAATCCAGCCCAGGCAGGAAAGTATATGATACTCTTATCTCCAATTAATTACCAAAAAGCTGGAAATGGAATTGGCTCAAGTGATAGAGTACTAGCTAGCCTTGAGCAAAAGAATCTCAGGACAGTGCCCAGACCCTAAGTTCAAGCCTCAACTCTGACACCAACAAATTCAAAGAATGAACAAGTAACAGCACCATCTATTTTTGTCACTCACTGTGTTAAGTTCAAGTGTCCATCTCCAGCACAGGTATAAATTCTACCACTAGAACCACTTCTGTGCTTCTATACTAGTCTCTACCATCAACATTATTTCTTACCACATATAGTGGTCTGAGAAATCTAACCTTTCACTAACAAAAGACCATCACTAGCTATATTATCCTTCATTCTTTTTTAATCTCAGAGAACATAAGAACAAGTAAAAGCATACTATTGTATAAAATTCACATATTACAAATCCGACACCCTACTTGTGCACACAACTGTACGGTCTCCCTACCTTACTCCCAACACACAGTAGTTATAACCAGCAGTCTTACTCTTCCCTACTAAAGAGTATAAACAACTGACTCACTATAGAAAGGAAACTTTCATGTATTAATAATCCTCTCTAATGTCATTTAACATGAAGCCAAATAACTCTCAGAATAATAATACAATAAAATATCACTTATTACACATCACCTGTAGCACACAGCAAAGTGCGCATATGCCGCTACAATCCAGTTGTGGTGGCCAGCCACTATCAGCACCTTTCGTGGATCCACAGGAAATCCTGTTAAGTTTAGAGAAAGAATATTTTACTTTGTAAAACAGGTTGACAAATTGTGGCCCACCAGCCAATTCCAGTCTTCTTTTTGTTTCAGTTAAGTTCGTTAGAACACAGTCATGCTCATTTGTTTAACTACTGTGCATGCTAGCACACTACCACAACAAATGTGGGTAGTTCCAACTGAGACTGTATGGCCTGTAAACATTAAAATTTAAATTCAATCTCTGCCTCTTAACAGAAAGTATGTAATCTTTGTTCTGCATAAGCAGAAGATCACATAACATTAAATAAAAATGATATGCTAATTCCGCTTTCTAAGATATAAATGCAGGTTCAAAACAGACATTAAGGGGTTGGGATCATAGCTCATCAGTAGCAAAGGGTGAGTGCATGTATGTCTAGCATGTGAGAGGTCCTGGGTTCAACCCACAGCACTACTCAAAAAAAAAAAAAAAAATGAATAAGGCAAAACTTACAAATTCAAACAAAAAAAATGCAGAGTGTCAATGAGAAATAAACCATGTTTTCTTCTTGCTGTATGTATGGAATTTTTGCTTACCCAGCCTAACAGTTTCTTCTCCAGTTCCAGAGAGAACAGGCTGTGTACCATTTCCACGGGCTTCTCCTTCTGCAGAATTTAGTCCATTCCTAGAATCAGCAGAGGATCTGGCTGCATTGTTTATTTTACGACTAGGAATACCTAAAAAGGAGAGAAGACAAATTTATTTCTAACTTAACCTTCCAAAAATGAAAACTATTACATTATAACAGAGAAACAAAAAAATGTGAAATCTTCAGATAATAGTGGAAAAAAATTAATTATAATAAAAAAAAGAAGATATGTTTCAATGAATTTGTGATATTTGCCACATTATAATAAATAAGATTTACCATGTATGTTCCACTTTTACCTAGCTTTGGGTTACTAAGTCAATAGATCATCAATTCAAACAGTCTGTGAACCAGTGTTTACATTTACGTAGTTACCATGTGGCAGGTTAACTATACTTTCAAGGGTCTGAACTCAGAGACTCATGCTAAGCAGGCACTCTACCACTTGAGCTATTCTGCTAGTCCCTTTTTTTTGGGGGGGGGGGGGAGGTCCAGTCATGGGGCCTGAACTCTGGGCCTGGGTGCTGTCCCTCAGCTCTTCAGCTCAAGGCTAGCGCTCTACCACTTGAGCCACAGCGCCACTTCTGGCTTTTTTCTTTTTGCTTATGTGGTGCTGAGGAATTGAACCCAGGGCCTCATGCATGCAAGGCAAGCGCTCTACCACTGAGCCACCTTCCCAGCCCCTGCTAGTCCCTTTTTCTATCAGTTATTTTCTAGCTAGGAAGGCCTGACTTTATCCCCATGTAAGCTTAGAATGTAACCCTATTTGTGCTTCCCTTTGTTCCTGGGGTAACAGGAACATACACTGCACCCAGCCATTTTGCTCTACTATATACGGCTTGACAGGTATGCCCAGTCTTTGGCTAAGATGCAGTCTCTCACAAACTTTTATGCCCAGGCTAGCCCTGAACTGTAGTCCTTGCATAACTTGCCTCTCAATGCGCTAGAATTACAGACTTGAGCCACCATGCCTGGCTTCATGGAGAGTCTTTTTAAGTTAAACCATGCTTAGAAACCCACTATTTTTTCATTTGTTTGTTTATGTGGTGCTGAGGAATCAAATCCAGAGCATCATGCATGCAAGGCAAGTGCTCTACCACTGAGCCACCTTCCCAGCCCCAGAAACCCACTATTATAGGCAAAGGCTTAAGTCTCCTGAACAAAGCAGGGCTGAGGAAATACTGACATCCCTAAAGGGCCCCCAAGTTCTACAAAATGAAGTCTGACAGCCAGCCCCTTACACACAAGTCAGTGTCATGAGATCTTTTACTTCATAAAGTGTATCTGGTCCATTACAGGAAAAGTTAGTGAAAACCTATCCTAAAACAGGAACGTATAAGACTTCACTTCTGAAGAAAAAAAAATCCTAGCTGTCGATTTATAAAAAGAAGCCAAAATCAAGGAAGAGTCTTCCTTTTTATATATTTGCAAGAATTTCTTAAAAGACTGAATAAAGTAAAGCCAAAATACCTGGTGGGGGCAAGTAGCCATGAAAAAGGACACTGCCACAGGAGGACCGCTCCAGCTCTTCACACAGAAGCAGCCTTCTTACTAGAAACATGTCAAAGCAAACTTGTCAAGAGTACATGCAAACAGAAAAATACTGCTCCATTTTTATTTTCTCTAGTTAAAAAGGATAAGAAAAAAAAAAGAAATGGTCACATTAACTCAAAGTTGACAGTATCTTTTTACCATGAGCATCCATACAAACTAAGTTCTGAACTCCTCCAACAACAATTAGGACCTTATAGAAAACACATTTAATTTGAGCAATGTTACTGCACAGTCAAATTATAAACGTAAACTACTGAGATAAGAACACGTACCTATTCATCTACTAAGGGACATCTGGGTTGGTTCCATATCTTAGCTATGGTAAATAATGCTGCAATAAATATAGTTGTGCTGGTAGCTTTAGTGTGGTCTTGTTTGTGATCATTTGGGTAAATGCCCAAAAGTGGGATTGCTGGGTCACAATGGAATTCTATGCCTCCATCAGAAAGAATGACATTGTCCCATTTGTTAGGAAATGGAAAGTCTTGGAAAAAATTCTATTAAGTGAAGTAAGCCAGGCCCAAAGAAACATAGGTCCCATGGTTTCCCTTATTTGCAACAACTAGTATATGTCTGAGTCAAGCAGAAAAGGTCAGATAAATTAATGTTATGAAAAGGAACCCCAAGATAAATATTCAAATGTTTTTTTCTTTCATGCGATTGTTTCTAACATATTTATAAGATTATTTCTTTGTTGCTTTGTATGTCCCTCCCCCCACAGTATAACCCCTACTTTCACTGTATTTGATGTTGGTATAATTTGTGGAGGGGAAGGGAAAAAAACAAATCATTTAAATAGGAATACAGGTGGACCCATTGCAACAAGTCGTTATGTGGAAAAACGAACTTTACAACTTTGGTGAAGGGGGGGAATCAGGTGAGGGAGGTGGGGAGGGGGGATGGGAAGGGATGGGAAGGGGAAACAAAGGAGGAAGCAACAATGCTTGATAAGAAATGTACTCATTACCTTGCCCATGCAATTGTAACCCCTCTATACAGTACTTTCACAATTAAAAAAAAAAGAACACATACCTAAAGGGGTGATTCCATAAAATTCTGCTTCGTGTCTGAGTACATTAATACTCACTCCCCTACAAAGAAACAAATGAATGTACGTTCTTTTAACAGTGGCAACTTAAGATTATCATCTGAAGCAAAAGGAAGAAAATAATAAGTTATGTGGACAATGCTATAAAACCTTAAAGCTTACTTTTCTGTTAATATCTATTATCTAATATCCTTAAATCATAAAGTCTAAAATACGCATGTGAATTCACCATTTTGTCATAAAACCATTTTTATACTTAACCTGAAAACCATTCATATACAGATGACTTAGCTAATACAGGTAAACAACCAAGAAGAATCTCACAAGATAAAGACCAGAATGCAAACCATTCTTTTATGGAATTGCTTTTAGTTTATTAGTACAATCATTTCTACATGTATTTAATCTGAGCCTTGTGTATAAGCTTTCTAAAGGTTTGGTTTACTTCTGACTTATGAGCTTTATTCCTTCCACAATGCTTAGCGAAGTACATGTACAGCCATGTAATATGAAATATGTGATGAATGAATAAAAGAAAAATAAAAATATTTTTAAAATTAGTTTAGCAAGGACTATCTTCAATCAGATGAAGATGATATAACTACATACTCAGACCATTAAGCAATAGGAAAATAAAAAGTAAAAAAGTTTAAAATACTAATGATTAATTTTAGTTTTCAGTTATAATCTGCCCTTAAGATTTTACACATTCCCTGGCCTTAATAAATAAGTGTAACTGTGTTATTAACCTGTTCTCATTTGTGAACTGACTGTGACTAGTTTAATGTAAGAATGCTTAAAATATCCTGATTCCATTTCAAAATTGTTTGTGTTAACAGAACACAGCACTATCAGCAAGGTAGCTCAGAACACAGATTACATTCTTGAAGAATAAGTCCCTCTCCTAGGGAGGACAAACAAGTATGGGCAATACCAAAAACTTTATGCAAAGATCTAGAACATAGTTATTTGTTTTTGGTTTGCTTTTTAAAATTTATCTCTTCCCATCTTTGTAGAAGAGACTATTCAAAAAATTTAAATTTGCTAGGCTTTTTTTTTATGTGTATATGTGTGAACTCAGGGCCTGGGCACTGTCCCAAAGGCTTCTTTGATTTTGTTGTTGTTGTTTTACTCAAGGATAGCACTTTATTACTTGAGCCACAGCTCTACTTCCAACTTTTAGCTAGATAATTGGAGATAAAAGTCTCATTGACTTTCTTGCCCAGGACTGGCTTTGAACCAGGATCTTCAGTCTCAGTCTACTGAGTTGTTAGTATTACAGGCATGAGCCACCAGTGCCTGGCTAAATTTGGTAGGCTTTTCAAGTTTAAAAAAAGAAAAAGTCCAGTAATGTGTAAGAAAAGCAGTCAATAAATACAGACATTAAACTAATCCCTTTCATGGTTGATAAAATACTGTATTAGTCACATGACTTCCATAATAAAGTGATATGGACAAAAATAATCTTATTCAAGAATTAGTAATATATTTAATATATTTCCTACCTCCAAATAAGTCCACAATACAAAAAAATTCTCAAAAATGAAAAAAGAAAAAGCTCCACCTTCTTTTACACATTTAATAAACATCTATTTTGCATGTACTATATGCACTCAAGGAAAATAGCAGGGAATAAATCAAACCAAACTGTCTCTGCTATAGTGAGCTTGGTTTTTAGCGAACATAAGCCAAAATAATCAAATCATACAAAGAAGCAACTAAAATTATCACCTAGATCTCTACAAATTGTATCTCAAAAAAATAGTAGCATGCCTTAAGAACAATAAAATACAAATTACTGCTTCCCAATAAGAACAAATTGTTGAAACAATCATTCAATTAGCTACACATGCACACACACCAAGAGAAACATAAACAGGCACATACAAAAATCATGCAGTAAACCCCTACTGTACATCAAACATGGTTCTGAGTTTTGGCAATATGTGCCAGTGGCCCTTAATTGAACTTAGTCTTGTGAAGACATACCTGTGAAAAAGGAAGTGCCTAGAGCAAGTGCTGTGGTAATGATGGGACAGGGCAAAGAACATGCCAATAATCATGCTAAAGACCAGGAAGATGCTAAATGTTGTAATAGAAATTAAGCAAGGACCAGATTATAAACAAAAATCTAAATCTTAAGTCCCCTATGACATCACAACTAAGGGTTTTAAATAGAGTAGCAATCTGATCTCATACATATTTTCAGAGGATAGTAATAGTTCAATATAGAAAATGAAATGAAGGGCCAGGCACCGTGGCTGACGCCTGTAATCCTAGCTACTCAGGAGGCTGAGATCCGAGGATCTCGGTTTAAAGTCAGCCTGGGCAGGAAAATCCATGAGACTCTTATCTCCAATAAACGACTAGAAAACCGGAAGTGGGGCTGTGGCTCAAGCAGTAGAGCATTCGCCTTGAACTGAAAAGCTGAGGGACAGCGCCCAAGCCCAGAGTTCAATCCCCACTACCAACCAAAAAAAAAAAAAAAGAAAAAGAAAAGAAAAGAAAATGAAATGAAATGAAGGAATACAAGGCATGGAAACTGCTCGAGAAGCTGTTGGGGTACTCTCACAAAAGAGGTGATGGTGGCCTCTACTCACTGGAAGTTTAATTGAGGACACAATCAAAATAAGTTTGGCAAATATCATATGTTGTTATTTGTGAAATAAAAACAGAAGCTGATCACATAAAAGTGCGGAGTAGAATAGTTATTAGAGACAAAGAAGGTAAAGGGAGAGAGAGGAGTATAGTGAACAAGTGATGATAGATAATTGGGGGAAACCATTAATGTTACATAGCACAATAGGGCAACTATAATCTACAATTAACTACACACTTCAGAAGGGTGTGAAGGTTCCAAGCCCATAGAAATGATAATATTTGACAAAGGTGTGGGAAAAGGGAGTAATAAAATAATTCTGATAGTTAAAATAGTTTAAACATTTAAAATAATTTTGGAGCAGTGGCTGGTAAGAGTATCAGCCAGGAACAAAAGAGCCCAAGTGAAGCACCAACTTCAAGCTCTAGTATACACACACATACATACATAAATACACACACACATACATATATACACACACACATACATACATACACATACATACACACATACACACATACATACATGCACACACACACACATACATACACACACACACATATATACACAGAAGATAAAGAAAAATGGTATCTGAAGAAACAGAAATGCTAACTGCCCTGATCTGATTATTATACATATACTGGATACATGAATGTAACTATAAAAGTGAACATCATAAATAAGTACATATATTATGTCAATTTAAAAAAAGGCTCAGAACACATTCTTTATTCATAAAATATACTCAAAATACACAGAATGCACTCTAAAAAGGATTAATTTCTTACCTTAAATCTAGTTCTTTTGTCCGAAGAAAATTTAAAATGGGTGCAAATGCAGCTGGATCTCTATCAATAAATATCTACAAATGAAAATGCATTTTAAATTTTAAAAAATCAATGTTTACCTTCATTATCTGAAATACTAAGAAAGAACTAAGACTGAATTGTTTAAATATCCTACTTCAATGATTCCATTCTTAAAATGTTTCTAAATCAGAATGTAGTTGTAATTCTGCATTTAATTTGACAGTGTCCATTTTCTTATTTCTACTCATTGGTATTTAAGGGGAAAAAGACACCTAAGCAAATAATTTTATCTGAAAATTTAGAATTCAAGAAGTCCTTTGAAAACATTACAAATACCTTACATTGTAGAATCTGTTGGTGACAGTGACTGAGATAAACTACAGATAAACTAAAAAATCCAAAAAGTAAGGATTTCATGCTACTATCCAAATTGTAAGAGAATTAATTACTCTCACAACACTTTTACATTTACAGTTTACTACATCAGTTTACTCAACAGTTGGGAAAGGGTGATGACAAAAAAATATGTATTATTTAAACTAACAAATATAACACCACAGCATATACACAGGAAAGTAAAATCTTTAAGTGGGAAATACATACCTGATAGCAATTTAAGGCAATGTGTACAAACACTATTTTGAGTTGATTGCAAGAGGTCTAACCATAACTTGAAAACCATTTAATGCCACCTTAGCCAATTAATTAGATAGGGGAAGACTAGCAATAATAAAACTTTTTATACTGATCAAATATGTATTTACAATTAGTAAAATTCTTCTGTTTGTATTTGAGTTCATCAGAAATTGAAGAAATGTCATAGATGTGTGGAGACCTTACTACTGATGAGGATGTTTAATAAACCCATGTGGATATGTTGGCTTTATTACCTTATTTCATCTGAAAGTGTTACCACAGCAAATAAACATGATTGTCTTGCTGTCTCCAAACAAAGACTTTGTGAGTATCTGAGCTGCCACCCTCATGTTGTTGCATGAACTATTTTTTGATTGAAATTTTAGAGGCCTATACTTTCCTCTCTATGCCATTACTAGTAAGTTCATAAGGCTATTTCCCAAAAAAAATTTTAAAAGGTAGTACCTTATTAATCTGATGTTTCTTATTCTGTCCATTTCTACTATTGCCAATATAACATTATATCCTACCATTTCTTTAATCATGAATACCTAAAATTGCTGCATACAACAGCTCCTATTTAGGAGTCTCTTTTGCTTAGATACATTAAACATGGCAAGAAATATATATGTATACACACATATGTATGTACATGTATTTATGTATATTATATTATATAACTTTCATTTAGTGATGATTAAAATGCTAGTTTTCCTGTATTCTTACTCATTGCATAGTAGGGATTAAACATCAATTACATTAGAAATAAATATCAACATTATATACTCACAGCACCAGTTTCATCTCGAAGTGTTGAAATTCTTCCACTCAGCAAACTAGAAGCCATTAAAATAAGAGTTAGTTTTTGAAATCTAAGCATGAATAGATTCTTTTTTTATCATATGTCTAAAACCGATACAAACGAGTTTTCTGTCACTAACTTAAAATATTTCTACTTTAGCCAGGCCTCCTGGTGCAAACCTATCATCCTAATACATAGGAGAAATGAACATAGGGTTCCAAGCCAGACTATGCCAAAGAGCAAGACTTTTGTCTCTCCATCAAAACCAAAATCAAAACGGGTCTATTTTAAGCATTAAAACTTAGAAGCCAGGTATAGTGGTTTACATCTCAAATTCTAACACTCAGGACACAGAGGAAGCCAGAGAATCAAGAGTTCAATGATAGTAGGGGCGACTATAGTAACATTATCTCAAAAAAAAAAAAAAAACACACACACACATTTTCCTCATTGGGTGTATGTATACGTATGTGTATGTGTGTGTGTGTGTGTTTGTGTGTGTATGCATACATGTACGTGTGTCCATCCTGGGGCTAGAACTCAGGGCCTGGGCACAGTCCTTGAGCTTTGGCTCAAGGCTAGTGCTCTATCAGGTGAGCACAGCTCTGTGTCCAGCTTTTTGGTAGTTTATTGGACTTTTGTGCACAGGCTGGCTTAAAACTGCAATCCTCAGATCACAGCCTCCAGAGGAGCCAGGATTACAGGCATTTTTCATTCAAAAAAAAACACCCTTTTTTGACAAGAAAAATCAAATGTGTAATATAATAAAGAATTATATAAATTACCTTGAAAAAAAAGAATCTGGAATCCACATAAGAGTCTGCCTTGAGGTACTAAATCTGCAAATGAAAATTACTTAGTATTATAAATGAGAACAAAATTTGAAATTTCAGTATTAACTTGTTTTAATATGCTGGCTAATGATTACAGCCATAACTATAGGTATATAAACTTTATTACATTTAACATATCTAAACTTTACTATTTTCAATTCAGAGCAAAGATTATTCCAAGGAGGTCTCAGCAAAATCAAATAATTATTTCTCCACCTTATAATATTTCATAAACACAACTGTGGTTCAGATTCTCTCATCTCTCCAAACTTTCTTTTTTTCCTGTAATAGCCAGGAGTCTAATATCGCTAAACAGCTGTTCACTGTCTTGTTGATGTCTTTACCCTAGCCTGGTCGGTTTCTTCAGGTCTCAATCCACCTTTATTGATACCATTAAGGCCTACCAAAGCTGTAATGTTTTCCCAAGTATTCTAATTCATATTACTTGTTTTCTTTTTTGTTTTTCAGTACTGGGGTTTGAACTGAGGGCCTCTCAAGGCATTCTACTACCAAGCCCTGCCAGCCCCTTTTTTGCAGTGGTTATTTTGAGATAAGGTCTCAAACCTTTTCCCAAGGATGGTATTGAACCACAATTCCCATGATCTCAGCTTCTAGATTAGCGAGGATAATAGGCATAGGCCATTCTGCTCATTTTATATTACTCATCTGAGCTCATATTAACTCCATTACAAATTATGCATTCAAAATTATTTTTATATTTACCTAATAGTTGGGCTATCTGCAAAAGTTGCTTCATTCACTCAAAAATCTCTCAGCAACGCTGGGTAATGATGGGTCATTCCTGTAATTCTAGCTGCCTGAGAGGGTGAGGTTGGAAGGATCAAAGTTGGAGGACTAAAGTCCAAGGATAGCCTGGGCAAAAAGTTCTCGAAATCCCTTATCAACTGACAGTTGGGCATGGTTGTAAATGCTTGTCATCCTGAGATTCTTTACTGAGATCAGGAGGATGGAGGTTTGAGGCCATCCTGGGCAGCAAAGAGTCTTAGGGAAGACTCTATCTCAATGGAAGAAGTTGAACGTGGTGCATGCACGTGTCATCCCAGCTATAACAGCAAAGCTAAAATTGGTGGATAATGATTCAGGCACTACCCAGGCAAGAACATGTTGCTTAGCAAGCCTGAAGTCCTGACTTCTAACCACAATACCATAAAGAAAACAAACCACTCGTTATTTTGAGGCTAACAACCACTTGATTAAGTCTTATTATCATCAATTCTGGGGAGAAGGAGTTTATCAAAGTACAGGTAACAGACTGGAAAAACAAATTACCAATGAATTTCATAGGTCAGTTTAAGTGTTAAGTAGTTTCTTAGGCTCACTAATCTGATTTAAAAGGGAGGCTGAGGCAGGAAAATGGATAATTCCAAGGTAGTCAACTGGGATACATCAAGTTCAAGGACAGCCTAAGTTGTACAGTGAAAACAAAAGAACAAATGAGAGGAACTAAAGCTGTATTCAATAAAACATGAACATCTTTCCCATATATAATCTCTAAGCAAGCAAGACAAAATAGTCACAGAAAATTTACCTGACCAATTAAATAAGGGAAATCAGACAGGTAAACTGAAAGACCTCAAGGATCACCATAAGAAAGATTCACTGTTTTGCAACATCAAAATAATTCCAAAACAATCAATGCCCCAAAAGAAATAAGTTGGCCATAAATAACCATGAAAAGAAATCAGAGTAGGAACATCAAGTGAGTGAGAACACTGTCTTTAGTAACACAAATACAAGACCTGTTTTTGTGAGCTCTATTCCATTGTTGCATCCATTACCTGCAATATTCTCATATAATGGTGGAGGGTGGGGGATTCACGTCCTATATTAGGAGGCATAAATCTTCATGATTGGTACGTTCAGCATGCAGTAACTTTGTTTTGCAGGTAAAAGAGGTAACAAAGAATGAAGTATTACTGTTTCTTACACTGAATTTCCTAGCCCATTCAGAAAGCTGAAGGATTAAAACACTCCACATGGTTGCCATTTTTTCATTTCTTAAAGACACCGGTTAGGAGTTGAGATGTGTAAAGGCTGTCTGTCTGTCTGGGAGGCTGTCCGGGACGTTTATCCCCCACTGCGCCTGATGGTCAACGCACCCTTCCTTCCAACACAGACAGCTGGGCAAACTCCCTTTTCTGAGAAAGGTGACTCATAAGTCATGGCAAGTACACAAAAAACTGCCTTTTCCCTCCCAGTGAGCTTCATCCAAAGCACACAGAGGAAGCAGGGAAGGCCTGAGCGAGGATGAAGAAGGCCTTTCAGTCCGTTTGCAGGACCAGCATCCACAAAGGTCCCCAGAATTAACTCCTCGACCGCAGGTGGTGGTTGTTGTTGTTGTTTGGGGTGGGGGAGTGGGCAGGGAGTCACACTACAAGTAGAAACTGAGTCTCAACTCCAGGCCCCAAGAAGTTCCCACAGGCAACCACGCCCCACCTGGGCAGGCTTCGCACCGAAACTCGTGCGCCCAGGGAACCTTGGAAAGCAACTCGGTGCGTGAGTGCACGGGGGCCGGGCGAGCCCGGAGCGAACCCAGGACACGACAGGCTTCGGCAGAGACGGCGCCTGAAACCCACCCGGGGGGCGCGAGCCCAGCCGGCCCAGCCCGCCGGCGCTTCCCCGGGCCGGCTTCCCCGGGCTTGGCTTCCCCGGGCCGGCTCCCCCGGGCCGGCTTCCCCGGGCCGGCTTCCCCGGGCTTGGCTCCCCCGGGCCGGCTTCCCCGGGCCGGCTTCCCCGGGCTTGGCTTCCCCGGGCTTGGCTTCCCCGGGCTTGGCTTCCCCGGGCCGGCTTCCCCGGGCCGGCTCCCCCGGGCCTGGCTTCCCCGGGCCGGCTTCCCCGGGCCTGGCTTCCCCGGGCCTGGCTCCCCCCGGCCCGGCTTCCCCGGGCCGGCTCCCCCGGGCCTGGCTTCCCCGGGCCTGGCTTCCCCGGGCCGGCTCCCCCGGGCCGTCTCCCCCGGGCCTGGCTTCCCCGGGCCGGCTTCCCCGGGCTTGGCTTCCCCGGGCTTGGCTTCCCCGGGCCGGCTCCCCCGGGCTTGGCTTCCCCGGGCTTGGCTTCCCCGGGCTTGGCTTCCCCGGGCTTGGCTTCCCCGGGCTTGGCTTCCCCGGGCTTGGCTCCCCCGGGCCGGCTCCCCCGGGCTTGGCTTCCCCGGGCCCGGCTTCCCCGGGCCGGCTGGCCTTCCACACCGGCATCCGCTCGGGCCCGAGGCTCGAGTCCCGGGCGGCCGCCCAGCCACCAGTCCCTCACCAACTCCAGGCCCGCGCGCACCCCGTCCCGCCCCGGTGGGGCCCCCGCACGCGCCCGGCGCCCCGCGCCCGACCCGGGGCCTGGGGCTCACTCCCCTGGGGTCCCCGGGCTTTACCCGGCCCCCGGGACTCACCTGGTCCCCCCCACGTTCAGCTGCACGATCTCCCCGCTGCCCGCCGCCGCCGCGGCCAGGCCGCCGCAGGGCCCGCCCGCCATGTCGGGCAGCTCGGGGCGCGATCGCCGCGCCGCTTCCACCGCCGGGGCCGCGGGGCCCGGAGCGGGAGGCGGCGGCGGCGGCGGCGGCCGCGGGGCCAGCGGGGCGGCGGCGGGAGCGCGGGAGGCGCGCGGGGCCTCCTCCACCTTCCCCGGGTCCGGTGGGACTCGCTCGCGTCCCCCTCGGGCCCCTCCGGCTCTCGCGGCCTGCCAGCCGCCGGGCCGCCCGGGCCTCCCCTCAGAGCGCGGCCGCCAGCGTCGCCGCCGCCACCGCCTGGGCGGCCGCCGCCGCCACCGCCAGCTGCCTGCGCGGAGGGGTCACCGCGCGGGACAAAATTACGCAGCGTTCGCCTTTCGCGCGTGACGGCTCCGGGGAGGGAGGAGGCGGGGGAGGAAGGGCGGGGAGGGAGGACTGGGGGAGGGGGGGGGAGAGGGGGCGGAGCTTCCCGACGCCCGGGGAGGGGCTGCAGGGAGGATTCGGGATCGCGTTCCCACCCTGGGCCTGTTCATCTGGAGGGAAGGCCAGGCTGAGCAAACTGTCCTGAGCGTCCTTCTGCAACGTGGCCAGGGACAAGCATAGAAAAAGGTAGACGTTGATGCCTAAATGCTGTGAAAATTGGAGGAATTGAGCACCTTGGGATGCTTTACCTAAACGTCCATTCCCATCCCCACCCCCCCTCCCCAACCCGGTTTTACTTTTTGATTTTTAATTAGTCAGAAAGGAACCAGACAAAGCCCCAAAACTCTTGGGTTAGTTAAATGTCCAACCACATGTTCTTGGAATACAATATACATTTAACTGATGTGAGATACAGGTAATAGACACAATATCAGTATCTTGCTTCTAACATTGGGTATATAAGAGCCCAAAACCTTAGAGACCACTACATTATATGTTTTACGTGTCTCACCACAATAACTGGTATCAGCTAATAAAAGTCAATGATGTTTCAGAGGTCACTAGTTTGTGGTGCTGAATTCTCAGCACAAATTGTATTTTATTACAGTTTTACTGTTATAGTTCAAAATAATAACCTATAAGATGGCAAGTTTTTTTTTCAAAATGAGATCTATAAGATGGTACGGTTTATTATTATTATTATTATTTTAATTCTGATGACAAATACCAGTGAGATAAAATGCTTTACCCAGGTTTGGCTTAAAAGAGGAGAGCAATACATGTAAATATAAGAGACATACTATTTACCCCTGTTCATGATGATAAGCCTAGTAATAATAAATGGTTAATTTGGGTTTATCAAGGGTTTTTTTCCCAATATTTTCTGTCATTTATCTTCACAACCTATATTATGACTATTTATAAAACAGAAAACTTTGTCTTGAAATGATCAGAACTCTTGCTGAGGATTACACGGCTGGGATGTGGCAGAGCAGGATTTTGTTGAACTCAGGGCCTCTGTTACCCACCCATAGGCTCTGCATGACACTTCTCATCCTCACTTCAGAGTGGCAAGATTGGTAACTGCCAGAGGAACAAACTAAGAATCTTTCCTGTTTTGCAGTCCTAGTTGTCTTTGCCTTCACCCATACTATATGGACTTTAGCAGGAAGTAGAATCTTGTTTTCAAATTCCTAGGATAAAATTAGGTGGTAAAACCACCATTTAATTTCCGATAGGCCCATAACTTGAGAGAACTACAAAGAACCCTTGCTAGCCACTATTTACCTTAATGATTTTAAGGAACAAGTTGTGTTAGCCCAATGAGTCCCTTCCCATAGCTTAGCATGCTCCTTCCCCTTCCCATAGCTAAACATGTTCCTTTCCTAGGCAACACTAGGCCCATTTAGTAAAAGCAGTAAACAACCAGCCTTCAACCCTCCCCCCCCCCCCCTTTACCTTGAGATGGCACTCCTCTGGGGCAGCTACCACCATATAAGGCAGCAAGATCCCTTAAGAGTGACCTTCAGGTCTGGGCAACTGCAAGGCCCCTTATCTACTACTACTTGGGCAGCTGCCATAAATCCTAGCCCTCCATGATGAAGCCCTAGACCCACATGTCCACACTAGGGACTCCACCTCCTAAACCTTAGGTTATACAAGGTCACTGGACATAATAGCCAGCACTTCTTCTCTCTTGTGAGAAGGGTTTTTGCCGGTCACTTTACTGGCAATAAACCTTTTCTTTGTTCTTTGTATCTGGATTTCTGCTTGGCTTTACTCTAACAAGAGTACTTTACTCTTACTCTAACTTTATTTAAAAATCGATTTTTAAAAAATTATATTGATGAAAACCAATGAGTAGGCAGCAAGTAACAAATCGAGAGGGGCAGAGACAATGACTGGAAACTTGCCTTTGAAGAAGACACTATCCACTCATCAAGCAAAAATAAACAAATGGAGCCACCAGAGGGAATAGGCAATCTATCTAGTGTTTGCTGTCACCATTGTTATTGGCAACATCTTCTAACCCATGCCAAGTATAGACACACCATTGGGTTGGGGTATGACTCTAATACTGTACTCCACACACCAGCTTTTAACCTTGTAGGCTGAGACTGCAAAGAATAATGAGGAAAGTTACTCCCACACAACTGTCAACATCTAAAAGCAGACTTTGGAAAAAGGGAAAGGACTTGAAGTCTCACCAGATTTCATTCACCAAACCTGAAAAAATAAATTTACAAAGTGTTTACACTCTGAATGGAGAGTTATAATGGATTACCTATAAATTGAATAATTTGGTGCTGTGTCACCTCTTTTCTCCAAGTTATACATGTAGAATCTTCAGTTAGAGCTTATAGATTATGAAGAATGTGATCATCATTACCTGGAGAAAATAAGTCCCAAGGTTTTTCCTCAACACCCCAAATCTTGATCACCAGAAATACATCTAAATGAGTTAAGCTGATCATCAACAGTTAACAATTCAAATATGTAATCATTTGTTTGAAGTGCTTGGTTTTTTTTTTTATGTTCAAGATAGAAAACTTTTCCATATTATCCTGCTGTGCTTAATAAAGCCTTGCTAAGTTTTCCTTTGTGAAACACCTCAAATTTCTTTCTGTCTTGGATGGAAAGAAATTTCTAGATCCTGTGATTTTCATGGAAGCCGAAAGCTGAATCAAGGGATCTCCATTATCCCTTTCCCCCACCCCACCACCACTTTATTTCTTATTGGGTATTCTTCCTTGTCATCTTCCTTTCTTTGATGACTGGTTGGCTCTGTTGATTTGAGCAAGACTGGCACCCAGTTCCACCAGCAAGTTTGCAATTTTAGGAGAAGATAATGCAGTGCGAAATAAAAAGGAGCCAATTGCTTGGGATGTAGAGATTGGGAGGATTGTAGTTATGGCCAACCAGAGCAACATTTTAGCAAGACCTCCCTTTTCGATGAACAAGGCTAGGTGTGGAAACATGCACCTATAATTCCAGTTATGTGGGAGGCATAGAAAGGAGTGTCATAATCCAAGCCCAGCTCAAGGCAAAAAAGTATGAAATCCTATCCTAAAAATAACTGAAAACAGAAAAGAACTGGTAGCACGGCTCAAGTGGTAGTGTTGTAAAGCAACTCGATCACAAGAAGCCACATTTTGAGAGGTTGAATTGGAAAGCCAGCAAATGCAGACGGACTCCTGTCATAACGCCTGCAGCCCCTTGATTACATTTAACACTATCAGAAAACTAAGCCATGAGATCCAGGGAGGAAAGAAAGAGCAGAAAAACAATATTATCAAACCAGATCAGTTCAAATGGCAAGTTGAAATGGCACGCCATGTTAACCAGGAGGAGCACTAGGAGACAGAGATAGGAACAGAGGCATGTTGCTTGCATGGTGTACCTATGGCCTGAGCCAGTCAGGACCTAAATAGGGTCAAGTCAGAGGGCAGGGTCACAGGGAGCTTGAGAGTTCGAAACTCAAGACTGGCAGGCCCAGTAACCTATTATCCAAGTCCCTGCCCCTGCCTCTAGGAATGCCCATCACCTGGGAGGTGGGACTTCCTCGCATCTACCATGAAGACAAGATGGCACCAGTTAAACCCAATACCCTATCATCTGTCATGTGGATGATACTGGTTAGATTCAGCATCCCTACCAGTAGAATACTGTCTAGGAATCCCAAGATCTTTGGTTCAACCCCGCAATGTGATAGAAGAAAGAAAGAAACAGAAAGGGAAAAAGTAAGACCTTTTGCCCAACAAGAGAGATGTGAACAGAAAGGTCCAAAATGGTGGATATTTTCCTGGATCTATTTGTACCTCCAGAGCTAAGCTAAGAGAGTTCCGCTTGACCCTTTCCTTGAACACATGGCTACATCACCTAACAACTCCTAATCTTTCTGCTCCTTTCTTAACAGAGAGAGTGATGGGAATCTGCTTTGTTCCCATAACCCAATATTGTCCCCATGGCTTGGCCCACTGACTGCTCTTCAGCCAGAGGATCTTCCTAAAATTCTCCAGCCCAGTCTCCAGCCCAGAATCTTAATCTAAATGTGAAATTCCACTTTCCCATCCTCACCCCTAGGTGATAGGGACCTGAGAGACCAGGCAGGAGACTTGCTGAAGCAGTAGGCTCTCAGAGCCAGAACTGTACCATAAACTTATGAAATTCTTTGAACCCACCAACTATCTTCGACCCTGCCCCCACCTGGGGCTTTACTTAAGCCCCTCCACCCCTGCCTCCATTATGCCAGGCATCCTGTCTCCTGATTGTCCTCAAGTCTCCATGGCATCCCCCTTCAATTTTCCAATAAAATTGATCTGGCCCATTGAGGTTTACTGCTCTTCCTTTACTTGAATACTCTCCTGACTCAGTTTCCTAACAGAGAGAATGGAGTTAATGTATGGTATGGGTATGCCCTATACAGAGCATTTATTTCTGGTTGAGAAATTCCATCTGCCATCCATGGCTTTATACTGGGGTTTCCCTACTTATTCAAAGAGATTGTAACTTACCACATTTAAAGAAGAGAATCTGGTGGGAAATATGCTTGTTCTTAGTGCTTTACTTGGTACTTTACTTATTTCCTGCTTCAGTCTTATCTCCTGGACTCTTCCAAAGGTATCAGTCTACAGGAAGTTTTTGTAAGTAGCCTACAGGAAGGCAGGCAGGCCTGAAGACTAAGCCACATCCCAAGCTTGGAGGCCAGAGAAGTGGCCAAAGTGGAACAGGGTTAGATACTGGCAAGTTGAGAATTCAAACCATCAATAAGATACCAGGCAGTGAATGGTCTGTAAGTCATTGACCCCACCATCCTTGGCTAGAGCATGACCCCATGTCTGAGGTTCACCATAAAAACAGCACCAAATTTGTGGCTGCCAGAGTACTCAGCAACTAGGAGCTATCCAGTGTCTTTGGAGCATGGCTGAGACCTCTGAGCATAGGACATGAGGCCCACAAAACTACATTTCAAAAAAGAAAAGAAGACTATGTAGGATATGAAAGAGGAATTCAATAAAGACATGGACATCTTGAAGAAAAATCATACTTGAGTTTAGAAAATTAAAGGCTCAGGAAGTCAAATTAAAAACACTGTGAAAAGTCTCACTAATGGAATGGATAAATTTGAAGACAGAATATCAAGGCTTAAGGATAACACATATGTAATAGAACAGTTAAATGAAATTGTTTTAAATTAAGAAATATGAATGAAACATACAAAACCTCTGGTATACTATTAGGACAACAAGAACACCAAGAACCGTGGCACAGGAGGAAAAGAAGTAAAAGCTACAGGAATAGAAAATATATTCAATAAAATAGTAGGAGAAAAGTTCCCTAATTACTTAATGCCCATCTAGGTATAGGAGGTCCTTAGTGCACCCAACATACCAGACCAGAAAAATAACCATCCCCAAACATATTTAGTTAAAATAATTCTGGAAAATCTGAAGTCTACATAGAGAAAACTGAATCTTGATCTCTATCTCTTATCCCATACTGATGTCAATTCAAAGAGGATCAAGGATCTTAATGTAAGACCTAGAACTCTGAAACTATTACAGGAATATAGAAAGCACTAGAATATTCTGGCATAGATAGTAATTTCCTGAATAGAACATGAATAGCTCAGCTAGTAAAAGCAAATATTGGCAAGCAGAATTGCATCAACCAAAAAGCTTTTGTACTGCAAAAGAAGGAGTTACTAGACTGAGGAGAAAAACCTATAGAATTTGAGAAGAATTTTTTTTGCCAGTTATATATCTGACAATAGGTTAATAACCAGAACATACCAGTAACACAAAAATCCAACAACCCAACTAGTAAATGTACAATGAAATAAACAGACAATTCTTGAAAGATATATAGATAGCCAATAAATACATGAAGAAATTCTCAACATCCTTAGACTTAAAGAAAAATGCAAAATCAAAAGGGCATTGAGATGTCATCTCACTTCAGTCAGAATGGCCATCAACAGGAACACAACCAATAGTAAATGCTTGGTCAGGAATGCTTAGGGGAAAATTTTCATGTACATTGCTGATAAGAATGGAAGCCATTATGGAAGTCTGTATGGAAATTCCTCAAAAAACTAAAAATAGAACTACCATACTATCCAGTGATACCACTTGAGTATATTTACAGAAGAATATCTACCTGATACAACAGAGGCACTTGCACAACCATTGTCCTTATCACAATAACAATCGTACAACTATATAAAGAACCCAAATGCCCTGCAACCAATGAATGGCTCAAGAAAATATAGGACAAATCAACAATGAAGTATTAGTCAGCCATAATGATTGAAATTATGTCATTTCCAGAGAAATAGATGGAAGTGGAGAACATGATCTTAAGCAAAGTATGTGAGATTCCAAAGGACTAAGGCCACAATTTCACGTCTTCTCTCCTATGTGAATGCTACACCTAAAAGATACACATAGAAGTAATTACACACAGGTTCGTGTATAGATGTATAGAGACCATGCTGAAGATGATGGGAAGGGCAAGCAATACTGATAAACATAGTATTTGTGAATTAAAATAGAGAAATAAAACTCAATGAAGCTGTTGAATAATATGGGTAGTGGGGATGAGGGAAATGAGAGATAAGTGAGGGGGGGTAAGTGAAACCCCTTTGAACAATTATCATGCAATAAAGAAATGTACAGAAATGAGAAACAGGTACTTTCTGGTATGGAGTCAGTAGTAGAAGGGGGGAAGACAAATGGAGAGGGTGAAGGAGGTTGAGCATAGCCAAAAATACTTGACATACATTTTGTACCTGAGGCATGTGAAGGTTATTTTGGGAATCAGGAGGGCGATGAGGGAGAGAGAGTAACAGCAACCAACATCCCAGTCATGCAATCGTGTGATCAGAGATGGAGGAGCATGTTGTGCATGCAAATATATTATCAATCTCTGTTATGTGCTACGCTTTTTCTTACACTGCCTTTAAACTTTAGTATGGTGCTGGTGCATAATTACATTTTGGTACTTATAAGTAATCTTGATATTTTTCATATGAAAATGAGTTATACATGGTTTGAATAGATAGTATTTTTTTACTTTTTAACCCAAGAGAGTTTTGTAAAAGATGTATATCTATATATGTTTATGAAAAGAAATAGAAATTGAATTTGAAAAACCATCAAAATAAGCCATACACAGAAAGTTTCTCATGGCACAACTGCACACACACACACACACACACACACACACTCACTCACTCACAGCTCAACACATAAATGGTTTCTTGATTCTGTAATGCATGGATGCCACATCATTTTCTATCTCAGCCAAGGTATATTTGTACAATATTCCTTTGGACTGGTGTCCCCACGTGAAATCAACCCCTTGGTAGCTGCACGTAACCAGTTGAAGATTGAGGAATAACATCTTTTAAGTGCTCAGTCATCAAACTTTGGCCAAAATTTCTGCATTTCTATGATTTTTTTAAAAAGTTTCCTAGCTCTTAGGTAATGAAAAACTGTAAACTTTTGCAAAGAATTTGCAACTTGTCTACAGCAATACAATGTAAATCCTTAGAGAACCATTTACAAAGAGGAGAGAATGTAAGTATTTCTCCACTTGCTAGCTATCCATCTCCAAATAAGGACCAACTAAAACTCGTTACCACCCATAACTTAAGAAATAAGATCCTCAGAAATATCAACAGGAAGGAATTTGAATCCTTTCTCTGCACAACTGTAACTTATCCCTGTGCTTTTTTTCTCCATGAAATTGGTTACCAATGAGCAACCCAAAGAATTAATTGTAGTAAACTACACATAATATGAAACTTACTATCTTAGCAATTTTAAGTGAACAGTCTCAGTGTTTGCGGTGTAAGTATCTCTTTTATCTTAGGATACTAGAACTGTGTGTCCATTCAACAATATCCCATTCTTCCAGCCCTTAGAAACCATCCTTTTACCACCTGAGTCTGTGAATTTGACTAAGTTCCTCATGTAAGAAGATCTGCATATGTCTGGAGGAAGAAGGCAGAGGAGAAGCTGGTGGTTAAACAAGCTCTCTCAGAGAAAGTAGTTTTAGTGTTCCAATGAATAGTCCTAGCCTAGAGAATCACACCAAGTGTGCCATCACAGTACAGAGTTTGGCCAGAGAGGAAAATCCAGGTAGGTTGGTCAAGGAGACAGATCTGAGCACTTGCTGGTGTCCACAGCAGCTGCTGCTGCTGTGTCCACCAGTGGCCACCATATCAACAGAGAGAGCCTGGGACAAAGGCGCCAGATGCTGTGCGAACAGATTCTACTCACCACTAGCAAGAACTGACAAGGAACAAAAATCCTCATCCTGCTGATCGCAGACCATGGACAGCCCAGAAACCAAGAGGCTGGTGTGAGTACACCCAAGACATCCTCACTCCTTCTCAAGGAGCAGCGGTGGGAAGGTAGCCCCTCCCCCTCCACAAGAGAAGAACTCCATCTTTGATACTGACAAAGGCCCAGCTGGAGCAGCTAGCTCCAACTCAGGTCTTGGAAGAAAACAATAGGAGCTATTCAACAGGTCACAGGAACCAGATCTGACCTTCCAGGCTCAACTCCACCCAGGGGAAAGTTGCCCTTCCCAGGCAGAGAAAGCTCTGCCCCTGGAAGAATGACTACCTCCACTGGTTAAACAGAGCCAGAGGCTACCCCTCCCCACTGCAGCCCAGGCAGCACATCCAGCCTCGTCACAGCAACTCCAAGCTAGAAGAAACAGCCATCTCTCTCTTTTATGATACTGAAAGCAGATCTCCCTCCCACTGAACTAGTCTGGGAGGAGGATCACAAAGTCCTGGGTAAGGCAGAGCTTTTTTCTGCCTGATCAAACAAACTGACTTAAGAAACCAATCAAGCCACAGAAAAACCAAACACCACAAGCAAACTAGAGACTCCACCAAGAGACTGGTTACAGACACAGGGGAATACAAGATTTCCCCCCCCCCCCCACACCCCCTGTAAAAAAAAAAAATCAAAGAACTCTTTTTTCTACCTAATTAAAAAAAGAGGTTTCTATTTTTTTTCTTCCATAATTTTAATTTTAGGTGTGTGGTGTGTTTAAATTTCTTTTAACCTTTTGATCCTTTGTGTATGTGTGTGTGTGTGTGTGTGTGTGTGTGACTTAATTGATGTTCTGCTCATCCCCGGATATATACCCGTCATCAATTATTAGACCTTATCCTTCATTGTGTACATACTCAATTCAGAAATTGATTACTCAATTCACAACCTCTTAAGCTTAACTTCTTTAATAGTAGTATTATATATTTATACCTATATAATTTTTAAGTATTCCATTTTTTAATTTTTAATTTTTTTAATTTTTCCTTTTTATCTCTCTCTTCCTCTCATTCTATCCTTTTCTTCTATCAGTATTATTTCTTTATACTTACATAATTTTAAGTGTTTCATTTTTTTAATTTAAATTTTTGTTTTTCATTTTCTTGTTCCTATATCTTTCTCCTTTCATTCTGCTATTTCCTCTCTGAGATTAGGACTTGGTTAAATTCACTCTTTCCTTTTACCTCTTCACATCCCTCTAATCCTATTTTTCCCCACATTTCTCCTTAAACCTATTAATTTCTGGTCTGCTGAATCCCTCTTTGATGTTCTTAGCCCATTAATCTACAGTTGTTTGATGTTGAATAGATAGTATCTGTTGAACTAGATTGTATCTGCAGTCATTTTGACTGTGCAACTACAGGACTGTGGTTGATGCTTGCCTTAAAATGCTGTTCTAGTGTGAAATTGTTGTTACTTTCATACCAAATGGGCAGAACAAGCCTGAGAAACAAGAAAAATGCAAGTCAAGGTATCTCAACTCCCACTCATGATAATCAGGTGACAGTACAGTTAATGAAAAATCCAGAGGAGAGTTCCCAAAAAGCTCTACAAACACTACTGGTAAACATGGTGAATGAAAAGATTGAAAACCTGCAAAGGAGTCAGTGTAAGCATGATAGGGAGCAAGACGTGGCTAACCAAAGATTAATACAGAAACTTCAGGAGCATGATGAGGCTAGCCAAAAATTAATACAGGAATCTTGTGAGCTTGAGGAAGCTACACAAAGATTAATAAAGGAATTGCGTTAGCAGGCTGAGAACAGTCAAAGAGCAATACAAGAATTGTGTGAACAGGCTGGGAATAGTCAAGGAGTAATACAGGAATTGCGTGAGTGGGATGGGTATAGATAAAGATCAATAGAGGCATTCATGGAATCCAGACAGTTGAAGGAATCCAGGAAGACCACAAAGATAATGCTGAATGGAGCCCATCAGAAGGAAAGGGAGTCCAATGAAACCATAGCCAATCAACTAAGGGATTTGAAAATAAATACCGAACACCAAATTAAGGAAGTAAAGAAGTGCATATAATACCTAAAACAAAGCTCCAACAAAGAATTTGAAGCCATCAAAGCCGACCAATTAGAAGGAAAGGAAATAAACAAAGTAGAAAGTCTTGACAGTAGGTTAGACCATGCAGAAGATCGAATCTCTGTGATTGAAGATAGCCTAGATATTATAAAGAAAGAACATACAACTATCCAAAACAAATCCAAGAAATATGATAGGTCTATTCAACATTTGGAAGACACCATCAGAAGGCCTAATCTGAGGATAGTGGGTGTAGAGGAGCACTTAGAGCTAGAAGTTAATTGTCTAGGAAATTTATTTAACAGATTCCTAGCAAAGAACTTCCCAAACATGCAAAAAGATAGGCCTATTCAGATACAAGAAGCTTTTAGAACCTCAAATAGACCAGACCAGAACAGGACATCCCACCATCACAATATAATCCACACAGGATCAATTCAGACCAAGGAAAGGATCCTTAAAGCTGTCAAGGAGAAAAGATCAATCACCTATAAAGGGAAACCAAGTAGAATATCCTTAGATTTCTCAGTAAAGACAATTAAAGCAAGAAGATCCTGGAATGATCACACCCTAAAGACAAACAACTATCAACCAAGAATACTATACCCAGCTAAACTCTCCTTCATAACTGAAGGTCAAATAAAAACCTTCCATAGCAAAGAAAAACTGAAACGATATATCTCCACCAAACCAGCCCTACAAAAGATACTTTTTTTTTTGGTCTGGTCATGGGGCCTGAACGCTGGGCCTGGGCGCTGTCCCTTAGCTTTTCAGCTCAAGGCTAGTGCTCTACCACTTGAACCACAGTGCCACTTCTGGGTTTTTTCTTTTTGCTTATGTGGTGCTGAGGAATCGAACCCAGGGCCTCATGCATGCAAGGTAAGTGCTCTACCACTGAGCCACCTTCCCAGCCCTACAAAAGATACTTAAAGATGTCCTACACATAGAAAACTCACAAGAGCACAATATAGGCCAAGAAACCATACCCAAACTGTGAATCCAAGAATCATAGGAAGAACCCAGTTGTCACTGCCCCCAAGAAGGTGTATATAACATGGCAGGAACTACCAAACACCTCTCAGTCTTAACTCTAAATATTAATGGACTTAACTCTCCAATTAAGCTACATAGACTGTCTAGTTGGATTAAAAAGCAAGATCCTTCTATCTGCTGCCTTCAAGAGTCACACCTTGCCCATAAAAACAAACATATTCTGAAAGTGAAAGGCTGGAATAAAATCTACCAAGCAAATGGCCACCATAAACATGTGGGAGTTGCAATTTTAATAACAGATGAAATAGACTTCAAATTAAAACTAGTGAGAAGAGATAAAGAAGGTCACTACATACTAAGTAAGGGATCTCTCCTTCAGGAGGATATTACAATTTAAATATCTATTCACCAAACAATGGAGCACCCAAATTTATCCAGGAAACACTACTTTCCCTCAAATCTCACATAGATCCAAAGAAATTAATTGTTGGAGACTTTAACCTACCACTATCCCTACTAGATAGATCAACCCAGCAAAAACTCCACAGAGATACCACAGATCTAAACAACTGCATAGATCAACTAGATTTAACAGACATCTACCAAATATTTCACCTAGCAGCATCAGAATACATGTTCTTCTCAGCAGCACATGGAACATTGTCCAAAATAGACCACATTTTAGTCACAAAGCAAACTTGTCCAAATTCAGAAACATTGAAGTTATGCCCTGAATTCTCTCAGACCACAAGGGAATAAAATTAGAATTCAACACCAAAAGCCACCAAAGAAAGTCCTGTAACACATGGAGGCTGAACAACACAGTGGGTCATGGAAGATATTAGAAAGGAAATTCAAATGTTCATGATATTCAACAAAAATGAACACACAAATTACCAGCTCCTCTGGGACACAGCAAAGGCAGTACTCAGAGGCAAGTTTATAGCTCTGCGTTACTACATCAATAAGTCGGAGAGATCTGAAACCAACAATTTAATGAGACATCTGAACTTATGAAAAAGAGCATCAAGATAAACCCCAATCCATAGATGGAAAGAAATAATTAAAATTAAATCAGAATTAAATGAATTAGAATCCAAAAAATATCATAGAAAGAATCACTAAAACAGAGTTGGTTCTTCAAAAAAATTAACAAAATTAACAGACCCTTAGCAAATGTTATCAGAAAAAGGAGAGAACACACCCAAATAAATAAACTCAGAAATGAGAATGGAAACATCACCACAGAAACAACCAAGATTCAGAACATTATAAGAGAAAACTTCTGAAACCTTTATGCTAATAAATTTGAGAATCTGAGAAAAATGGACGATTTCCTAGCAAATATCAACATGCTGAAACTAAACCACGATGAGTTAAACCAACTTAACTGGCCCATATCAAGCATCAAAATAGAAACAGCAATAAGAGACCTCCCATCTAAGAAAAGTACAGGACCAGATGGTTTTACAGCGGAATTCTACAAGGCCTTCAAAGCAGAACTCACACCAATACTCCTCCAACTCTTCAATGAAATTGAAAGAGAAAGTCCACTACCAAACTTTCTATGAAGCCATCATATCCATCATCCCAAAACGAGGCAGGGACTCATCAAAGAAAGAGAACTATAGACCCATTTCTTTGATGAACATTGATGCAAAATTTCTCAACAAAATTTTGGCCAATCGACTTTAACAGTTCATCCAACAAATCATACACCACGATCAAACAGGATTCATTTCAGGGATGCAAAGCTAGTTCAATATATGCAAATCAATTAATATAATTCATCACATCAACAAGAGCAAGGATGGTTATCTCAATAAATGCAGATAAAGCATTTGACAAGATCCACCACACCTTTAAGATGAAGGCTCTGGAAAAATCCATGGAACATTCCTCAATACAATAAAGGCTGTATATGACAAACCTATAGCCAGCATTATACTTAATGGCAAAAAACTAAAGCCATTTCCTCTAAACTCAGGAACGAGACAAGGATGTCCACTCTCTCCACTTATCTTCAATTTAGTATTAAAATGCCTAGTTACAGCAATAAGACAAGATGCAAACATAAAGAGGATCCAAATAGGGAAAGATGAAGTAAAACTCTCCCTCTTTGCAGATGACATTATCTTGTATTTAAAGAATCCTACAGACTCCACTCCCAAATTACTTGAGCTGATTCGAAACTTTAGCAAGATAGCAGGGTATAAAATTATCCCTCAAAAATCAATGGCTTTTCTGTATGCCAACAATGAGAAGAGTACAGCTGAAATCAGGAAAGCAACTCCTTTTGTAATAGCCCCACAAAAAGTAAGATACCTAGGAATTAACTTAGCAAGAAGTAAAGAACATCTACAATGAAAACTTTAAAAACCTGAAAAAGGAAATCAAAGCAGAACTTAGGAAATGGAAAATCCTCCCATGCTCCTGGATCGGAAAGATCAGCATCGTGAAAATGGCAATACTTCCCAAGGCTATCTACAAATTCAATGCAATATCTATCAATATTCCAACCTCAGTCTTCAATGAAATAGAAGAGGCAATCCAAAAATTCATATGGAACAATAAAAGAATCTGAATAGCAAAATCTATCCTTAACAGAAAGACTAGTGCTGGAGGAATATCAATACCAAATTTCAAAGTCTACTAAAAAGCCATAGTATTCAAAACAGCTTGGTATTGGCACAAGAACAAGACCTGAGGACCAATGGAATAGAATTGAAAACTCAGAAATGAACCCTACAGCCACCTAATCTTCGATAAGGGAGCGGAAATGGAAGAAAGACAGCCTCTTCAGTAAATGGTGCTGGCAAAATTGGTTAATCACCTGTAGAAAACTAAAGCTAGATTTTTTTTGGGGGGGGGGGGGTCCAGTCGTGGGGCCTGAACGCTGTCCCTCAGCTCTTCAGCTCAAGGCTAGCGCTCTACCACTTGAGCCACAGCACCATTTCTGTTTTTTTCTTTTTGCTTATGTGGTGCTGAGGAATCGAACCCAGGGCCTCAGGCATGCAAGGCAAGCGCTCTACCACTGAGCCACCTTCCCAGCCCCCAATGGGGTTGAATCTTGTAAGCATTAGCAAAGGATTTCTCACCAAGAGGAGATTTTCCTGGGCTTCCTGGGATATAGCTCTTCATAGGAATGCGGGTATTGGTTTGGAGCTTAGAGACCAGATGCATTCTGTGTGACCTTCTCCAGTGAAGAAGTGATAGGAAGCGTATGCTAAGGACATTTTTTGAATCTCTTTGAATGCACATCTTTCTGTTGCATAGAAAAGTGATTACCTTTGGAGGGAGCAGAAGGTGGATGAGATGGGGACCGTGCTACTACATATAACTTATTTTGAGCTTGCATATATTGAACTTAATTTAAATCCATAGGTGTTTGCTACACTGTTAGACTATAGACACAAAGGATGAACTAATGCAGCAATGATACTCACTAGACACTGTGTTGGAAATGACTATACAAATGGGGTGTGGAGGAAAATAGGGAGGGGTAAGCAGGAGAAAATGAAGAAGGGATTAACTGTTAAAAATATGTACTCAATGCCTTACTTATGTAAACCCCCAATTCATAACCTTTACAATAAAGACATAAGAACAAGAATATACACACAGAGAAATGCATACACACATAGAAGGAACCATGCATTGGGTATTAGTATCATGAGAGATAAACATATGTAAAGTTTAATAAATACACAGCTCCATTTAGGGAATCTTATTTTTTTAAGAAATTACCTTCTTGAGACTCAATAAATGAGATGTAAAACTAAAGTCCTAAATTTCAATATCTGAGGAGAAAATGTACTTTTAGTGAATAGGAAAATATTTTTTCAGTGCGTAAAACTCAGATTAATACATTAATATAATGAATACAGGTAAGTGAATCTTTCAACTTGACCACTAGATGGTAGCATTCTCCCAGAAATTGTTTAGTACCCACACTGCGGGAGCCTTCGATTTTGCTTTTCAAAGGAATTACACTATTTGAGTTCTCCTTTGAATCTACCATATATCATTTAATTCATTTGTATACATTTGCCTACCCCAACATACTTACTTAAAAGTTTATAAGCTAAATCTAGCTTCCACATACAATGAAAATAGGCATGTTTTGTCTTTCTGGGCTTGACTTACTTCATTTAACCAACATAATATTTTCCAGGTCTTTCCATATTGCGAATATGGTTACAGTTCTATAACAGGATAAAATTCACAACACAGCTAACATGTAGGAACAAACATGTTATATTGTATATTTGCCTGACAACTGTAAAATACACGCTTTTAAAAAACAACTCACCAGGGGCTGGGAAGGTGGCTCAGTGGTAAAGCGCTTGCCTTGCATGCTTGAGGCCTTGGGTTCGATTCCTCAGCACCCATAAGCAAAAAAAAAAAGCCAGAAGTGGTGCTGTGGCTCAAGTGGTAGAGCGCTAGCCTTGAGCTGAAGAGCTGAGGGGCATGGCCCAGGCTCAGAGTTCAGGCCCACGACCGGACCCAAAACAAAACAAAACAAAAAACAATTCACCAGTCTGTTACCAAATGATATAAGATGATTTGAGAAAAGCCAATTTATTTCATTTTTCATTGGTAAAAAAGAAAAATTTAAAATGTATTGACATAAAATGGAGTATTGAGAAAAACCTAAAGTGAGTGATATACTCAACCCAGAGCACATAATCACTTCTCAAGTTCTAACCCTTTTCTTGGCCTGAGCCTGGAATTTCCTTACGATTGTGTCTAGTGCTGTGGACTTGGTCTTGGTCACTTTTTATCTCTCTTGATCATCAGGAAGAAGGCGACCATCCCTTTGTGGCTATTTCTGCATGGCTGCAGTTCCTGTACTACCAAAGCTCTATCCTACTGTCCAATGGCTTTTGTAAATTCTGTGTCTTCCAACCTCTCTGGGATCTTTGGAATATAGGCACTGGGCCTATAGTCTGGCAGTCGTATCTAATACGTATTGGAAAATAATATTTATTTGCCAAACAAATAATGCTATACCTTGGATCAATATATTGTTTGACCAAAAACTCATCAAACAAAATTGTCATGTTTATTTTCTTTATCCATCTCTAGGGTTACCCCATAGCTTCACAGATAAAGGTACTGAAACCACCCTTCTGATAGGGATGAGTGATGAACTCAGTGGTAGAACACTTCCTAGCTTGAATAAAGTTCTAGCTTTGATATCCTGTACTCAAAGGAGCAAAAAAACCTTACAGATAGAGTTTCAATGCTTTGGGTTCATTTGATGATTTTTGAATGTGGAAAACATATTTAAAATTAGTTGCCTCTGTGATAATAATGTAGTATAAAAAGATGAGGTTAAAAAAATCTTCAGGGGCTGCAATGTGGCTCAGTGGTAGAGCACTTGCCTAGCATTCATGAAGCTCTGGGCTCAATTCCTCAGTACCACATAAACAGAAAAGGCCGGAAGTGGTGCTGTGGTTCAAGTGGTAGAGCGCTAGCCTTGAGCAGAAGAGCTGAGGGACAGCGCCCAGGCCTAGAGTTCAGGCCCCACAACTGGACCCTCCAAAAAATCTTGCCCATGTAATTGTAACCCCTCTGTACAGTATGTTCACAATAAAAATAAAAAATAAAAAAACTTCAGAAATCTCTTGAAGTGACTTAACAATGAATAGCTAATATAATGAGTTATAGAAACTGAACAGTCTTAGCAATGCATGAAATATACCCAATGGTGAGCCAGGCACCCATGGTTCACATATGTAATCCTTGCTATTCAGGAAGCTGAGATCTTTGGATCACATTCAAAGCCAGCTCAAGCAGGAAAGTCCATGAGACTCTTACCTCCAATTAACAAAGAAAAAGCTGAAAGTGGAGCTGTGGCTGAAGTAACAGAGCACTAGCTTTCAGCAAAAAAGCTTAGAGACCAAACCTAGACCCTGAGTTCAAGTTCCAGGACTGACACACAGAGAGAGAGAGAGAGAGAGAAAGAGAGAGAGAGAGAGAGAGAGAGAGAGAGAGAGTTAGGAAAAGAAGGAAGGAAGCAAGCAAGCAAGGAAGGAAGGAAGGAAGGAAGGAAGGAAGGAAGGAAGGAATCCAGTGGTAACGCTTTCTAGAAACTTTAATGAAATTATGTTCAACTGTTTCTCAAAGATGAATTTCTTTTGTTGTTGTTATTTTGTTTTCTGTTTTGGAAGTAGTGGACTTTGAACTTAGGGCCTTTCATTCTCCAGTATTTGAGTTCTCTCTTGAGCCTTAATCTAACCATTTTTGAAAATCAAATGGATCTCAGGTCTCATACAGCCAGATGCTTTGAAAAGCAAACCATCATCATTTCACTGCATACAACACTTGAGATTTAATAAAAGTTCACCTAGTATCAGATCTACTGTAAAATGTTATTCAGCCTCTCCCTCCCTATCCCCTGCCCAGGCTTCAGATTCTATTTTACCACTTGTAATAAATACATTGTACCCATGGAGAGCTTCCATTAGACCAAGAATACAGTTGCAGCCCCAGTGAGCTCCTACAATAGGAATTAAGCGACTTATATGCTGACACAAAAATCCTAATTTTGAAAGAATACTTTCAAGTAGCTATGTTACAAATTTTGTGTTAGGTTACAGTTAAGTCTTTACTGGGAAGAGTAATTATTTTTATTTTATTATTAGAATAGTGCAAACTAAAATACAAAATCAAATCTGCTGATTGTTTAACTTAAAGGTTTATCCAAGTAGATACACAGGCTGGTCAATTTTGGTTATACATGTTAATGTAGCCATGCTCCCACTATATTATCAAAAATCCTCCTATTGTGGTGGTAGCAAGAAACTAATTAAAAACAATGAACATTGTTAGTGCTCTGCAGTCCGTAAACATTTATTCGGTGTGCTGCATTTCATTCTGTTGATCAATGCTCTCCAAAGCCAGGCAAGGCAAATATTTCTTTCTCTATTACTACAAAAGGAAAAGACGGGCCGCCGGTCTCAGGCCTGTAACCCTAGCTACTCAGAAGGCTGAGATCTGAGGATTGCAGTTCAAAGCCAGCCCGGGCAGGAAAGTCCTTGAAACTCTTATCTCCAATTAACCACCAGAAAACCAGAAGTGGCGCTGTAGCTCAAGTGGTAGAGCATTAGTTAGCCTTGAGCTGAAGAGCTGAGGGACAGTGCCAAGGCTCAGAGTTCAAGCCCCACGACCGACAGAAGAAAAGAAAAAAAGAACCTACTAAAAAAGCAAGTATTAACTGGTGACTTTAAGGTACTTGTTTAACAGCATATAACCAATCGCGTGGCAGGGTTTGGTTTGTAACCCAGATCTCCCGAACCCTAATTAAAACTGCTCAATCATGCACCAGTAGTGTGAACTTTAGCAAATTTCTTATATTCTGTAAGTATTCATTTTGTCATTTTAAAAATTGAGACAGCAAAGCTGGGTGCCGGTGGCTCACATCTGTAATCCTAGCTACTCAGGAGGCTGAGATCTGAGGAGTGCGGTTCAAAACCAGCCTGGGCAGGAAAGTCCAGGAGACTCTTATCTCCAATGAGCCACCAGAAAACCAGAAGTGGCTCTGAGGCTCAAGTGGTAGAGCACTTGCCTTGAGCTGAAGCGGAGGGACAGCACCCAGGCCCAGAGTTCAAGCCCCATGACCTATCAAAATAATAATAATAATAATCACTGAAATTTCAATATGCCATCTGGTTTAAACATAGTAGTAACTAGCAACCATGCTTATTTTCAGAGAACTTTTCAAGCTAAAGACACAAAAGATTTAGAGTTTTATTTTAATTTGTTCTATATAAACCCTTTTTCAATCTTCAAGGGTGGAGGAGGACAAATTAAAAGGTCTTATGTAATTACCACCTACTACCACAGTGGGGCACCCTTTACCCACTTAAGATTTGTCATTCCAAATTTTCTCTGTAAATTGTGACTGGTCAGGGACAATGACTTATTATACCTGGAAAATTCATTGTGTGGTTGTGCTTTTTTATGTAACAAAATAAAGCATGGTCCTAATTATTTTAGTCATTTGCTACAGAAACAAATATGATCATAGTAGTCCCCAAATGATTGAGAAGTCTAAAATGTCACCTTGGCATTCAGTAAACACCATAGCCACTTGCTTTAATGGTGTAAGTGTATGATTGCACTTGCAAACTCAAGAAGCTTCCAGAATGCTATTTAACACTCTTCACCAACCCTGGCATATCCACCTGTGGTCTTGGTCTCCAGAGGTGCTGTCTTAATAACCTGTCACAATTGGACAAGTGAAATGCAGGATCTATCAGGCATAGGAATAAAATGACAGCTTTAAGGATTGAACAACAAACACTGTTTATAGTGAGGGCTCATTATATCCCAACTGCTGGGATCCATGAAATTCAAATGTGACCCCAAGCCTCTGTCAGTAAGATGTTGTTTAGAAGTAGCTCAAGGATTTTTTTTTCCCCCAGAGCTGAGAACCGAACTCAGGGCCTTGCACTTACTTGACAGGCAAGTGTTCTTCCTCTGAGCTAAATCCCCAACACCAAGCATTTTTGTTTTTTAAACAAAAAAAATTCTCCCATCACAGACAAGTCATGAATTCCAAGCAAGAAAAATAGACGAGGACACTGGGAAGGTTTAAACCATTCTGGACATGAGAATACACAGGCTTGCTAGAGGATGGAGCATCTGCAGGAGAAACGAATGGGAGATTCTTGGGTGGGGTGGAGAGGCTGGAGCAGCCCTGTATGTCCCATTCTGCCTTGTCAGGGGGAGGAAAGCATGTGGAGGCCTACTTGTACTTATTTGGCTCTGAGAAACTTGTAAGACCCAGGTATTCAGGCTCTGGGTACCCCTGTGAGCATCCATTCTAACAAAGACTGTCAAATGCTCAATATGGAAATCACATGCTTGTGTTCCTAATTTCCAGTAGGAGAGGGGAAGAAAAAAAAAAGCATAATAGAGGCATTGAATATGTCCTAAGTATATGTATACATGCATAATTATATGCATGTATAGAAATAAAATGAGACTCTTTACTTTGTAGAGATAATACCCATTAAAACATTATTTACAGAGCATTTGATATGTACTATTTTTTAAAATTATTTAGTTAATGAATCTTAATTCTTTTTCTAAAATATATCATTTTATTTTTATTATTAAGGCATTTTACAGAGGAGTTAGCATTCTTAAGTCAGGTAATAAGTACAATTCTTTTTTTTTTTTTGCTTATGTGGTGCTGAGGAATCGAACCCAGGGGCTCATGCATGCAAGGCAAGCGCTCTACCACTGAGCCACCTTCCCAGCCCATGAGTACAATTCTTTTTGGAGCATATCACTCCTTCCTCAGTTTCCCCTTCCTGTCCGGCCCACAAGTTGCATAGTTCATTTTCCACATAGTGACCGTGACTGCATTTGTTCACCTTCCCTCCCTCCAGAATCCTAATTCTTACAAACCCCTGAAGGGGGTAGTTATCATCAACCCTATTTTATGAATTAGAAAAAATAAGGTTGACTCATCTCTCACAAACTGAGATCATCTGACTTTAGGACTCCTGTTTTGAAAACCATAATCCCAGGCATTCAGACTCCTTTAACTGCAGTGACCCTGGCAGTTGGTAAAGGTCGGAAAGATCACTGAGTAAATGAAATTGGTTCTGAGTCTAGGTAGTAGGAGAGGGGGACACAGATGTGGAACGAAGGAGGCGAGCAACTTAACAATGAGCACACGGTCCTTCAGTCTCTTGTTCTGACTACAGAGCAGCCAGGCAGCAAAGTAAGCAATGTTCAGGTCATAAGGTAAGACTGGATGGGAGAGACACCTCCACAGAAACTATTCTTTCTATGGCATATTCCTCCAGTGGCTTCCCTGTGACCGGGCTACTTCTGAAATGTCACTTTGTAGTACTGTTTGCCTTGTAAGTTCTGCTCCAGCCTCACAACTGGAAAATCTAGAAAATCCTCTCTAGTATCCTCCTTTGCACATGCTCTTATCTCTGCCGAGGATGTCCCTTCCTGAGACAGCAGGTTGGTGTCTCTCTCCACTCTTGTCAGTTATTGGGATTAGATTAATCAGTGAGCACTTCCACTGCATGTAAATAACAATGGCACACTACTGCCTACCCCCTCCTTCATTACTGCCCTGACATTACAATGGAGAAGACTGTTGCGTGGAGTTGGACACACCTGAGAGCGAGTTGTAGTGAGTCCAGAGAATCAAACCCCCGAAGCGTTGTCATCATCATGTTATTTTATTAGTGAGATTCAAACAGAGAAAGAAGAGAATGGAAAGCAAATTGGTAAAACGGGAAGTTATTAAGGAATTAAAGATGCGGTGAACTTGCGAGGGAGATTTATTCAGAGTGACAGACAGAGGGGAAAAAGTGGTTAGTTGGAACTGGACATTTCACAGTTCACTATTTAAGAAGTGAATCAGATTAGATAGTGATGAAGTTCATGCAACCATGACCCGAAAAGGAGGAAACAAATTCAAATTGAAGATCTTGAGAAGGTGACCTTGCTTAGCTGTCAAAAACTCAGCTTTTTCAAATCAGACACATTTAATGAGTGCCTTTGCATACAACAATTGAATGGACATAAAATCTTCATCTTTTAATCAGAAAATGGGAGATAGACTCTATTTGCACAGCTCTTTTAAAGATTGATAGAGAGCTGCAATAGCGGTAGAAATTGGCTTGCTATTTATTATTATCATGATTACAGTTGAGTGAGTTGAAGATCTCTATTAGAGACCTTGAGGCACAGTCAAGTTTCGTCAGGTGATAGAAGAAGCCAAACCAGGATAACTCTAAACCAGGAACTACAAATCCTCAAGGTGGCCAAATGGACTAGAGAAGTTGGAAATGAAGCTAGCAGTTGGAGGTATGAGGTTCAGAGAAGGAGCTATTTGTTACATGAGGACAGATACTACAGCCTGGAAGCCCCACTTCAGTAGGAGCCAGGAAATAAAGGCCAGTTCCTCATAGCCCTGTGATCAGATAGAGCAAAACCAGCACAAAGCTAGGGAAGAGGGTGTTGGAGGAAGGTGAAAAATGGAATGAGAATGGTACTGGCGTGTTAGCTAGTAGTGAGCTTACCATGTATTTGGATCCTGTAGATTAGGGGATTTAAAAGTATGAAAAGCTGGGGGGGGGGTATGATTGGGTGGGGGGGAGGGGGGAGGCTGGGAAGGGAGGTGAAGGGTAAACAAAGGAGGAGGCTGCAATGCTTGGTAAGAAATGTATGCATTTTCCTGCCCATGTAATTGTAACCCCTCTGTACAGTATGTTCTCAAAATTAAAAAAAAAAAAAAGTATGAAAAGCTTCCCGCTGAGAAAATTGTAGAAAAAGCAATATTCCACATTTTGAAGAAGTAACAAAAAATCAAGTGAAGGTTTAGACCAATACAAATTTGCATTTTCAAATCTTTTAAAATATTGTGTTGATTTCCTTTCTTAAACTGCAACAAATAGAGAAAGAAGGAAGGTGGAAGGAAGGAAGGAAGAAAGGAAAGAAGGAAGGAGAGAGAGAGTGAGAGAGAGAGAGAGAGAGAGAGAGCGCAAAAAACATTAGGGATTCTACCTTAGTCTTTGAATAGCTCTCAGTCAAAAAAATTGTGATTTGACTATTTTTTGACACAGGCTAAATCCATCCCAGAAATCAAATCCTAAAATACTTGGAGAGGTCGATACAGTATTTATTGAGGGCATTTTCCCTCAAATTTCTCTGAATTGATTCATAAATCCCAGCTATTAGGTGAATGTAAAGGACTCATGAGCCATTATATATGCAGAGCAAGAAGTAGTTAACTTCAATAGTCTGAGAATACCAGAAGTTCCTTACTTGAAAATAAAAATCAGTCAACTAGTTCATGTGCAAGCCTCTCTATAATAAGAAGTTACAGAAAGTATAGATAGTTTTTTTTCTCCCTGTATAGAAGGCCCCATAATCACTACTGTTATGTATTTTATTCAGCCTCTTCTCTTGCCATTTAAATCTTGTTTCTTCTTTCTTTGAACAAGTAGAGATCTAGAACCAGTCATCGACATCTTCTGGATGTGGATGAGTTCCTGGGTGCTACAAGGTTAGCAAGTGCTGTAGTCTTCGGGATGTATAGAGTAACAAAACCAAAGAAAGCCTTCAAGACTCCAAAGACTCATATTCCTCTTAGAATGACGTCACTCCAAAAACAAACCTCTTTGGAAGTTTTTCCTTTAGGAATGTTTTTAGTACATTTATTTATTCATTCATTTATTTATTTATTTATATCTGCTGGTTATGGGGCTTGAACGCTGGGCCTGGGCACTGTCCCTGAACTCTTCAGCTCAAACTGAACACTCTACTACTTGAGCCACAGCACCACTTCCGGTTTTCTGGAGGTTTACTGGAGATAAGAGTCTCACAGACTTTCTTGCCCAGGCTGGCTTTGATCCTCAGATCCACAGATCTCAGCCTCCTGAGCAGCTAGGATTTCAGGCGTGAGCCACCAGTGCCTGACTTAGTACCTTTATTTTTCAAATATTTAAAAAATTTATGTTAGTATTAAGCAGTTTTACAAAGAAGCTATAATTCCCCATCATACATCTGGATCAATGTCACCCATTTCATCATTCTTCCCCATTTCTCCCCTCCCAGCTACACCTTCAAGTTATGTAGTTCAAGTTGTATATAATGTACATTGGATATAACTGCATTTTACATGATGGCTTTTGATTTTATGTACTTCAAGGTGGAATGCCACATTAACAGCTATTATGAATAGATACCACTTTTTTGGGTCCGGTCGTGGGGCCTGAACTCTGGGCCTGGGCGCTGTCCCTCAGCTCTTCAGCTCAAGGTTAGCACTCTACCACTTGAGCCACAGCGCCACTTCTGGCTTTTTTCTTTTTGCTTATGTGGTGCTGAGGAATCAAACCCAGGGCCTCATGCATGCAAGGCAAGCGCTCTACCACTGAGCCACCTTCCCAGCCCCTAGATACCACTTTTATATGTTGCAGATTGCTAATTTTACAAAAGAGAACATGAAAATCAGGAAGGTTAAAAAACTTCTCCAAGGTAACACATCTAAGGAGTAGAAGATTCCAGATTCCAAACCATGCTTATTTTTGTCAGCTGTATGCTGCCTGTGACTAAAATATTAATGGCTTAATAAGAAAGTAATGACTGCTGTTATGCTAAATGCGGAATTGTGAAGAACAAACAAGTTTTATGGACACTAAAACAAAAGTTGGCTGAGTGGAGCAGGTGCTTACATTGGATGACCATCTTCCCCTTATTATGCCATAATGAGGAGAAATGCACCCTAACCTTATTTCCAAATATTGTCTTTCCAATTTGATACTGGGAAGTCAAGATAATTGGAACATTTATAATGTTCATTAAACATTTGGATCTAATTTTATAGCACTTAGGAAGTAGAAAGGTTGGCATCAAGATAATAATTTTCAAACTACATTCAAATCGCCTCAAGAACTGGGGAAGAATTCCCATGGATCTATAAACAAGGCCCTGGAAGCCAGTGTCCTTTCTTCCCACTGCCTCATGGCACGTGAAAACATGTGATTTCTCTCAGCACTCCTCATCTTCTAGAGCTGAGTATGATTCCAGGCATCAGTCACCAGCTTCCGATGTGATATCCCAAGTCATTTCTCCAGAGCTTTTATCATCCTCCCAGCTACCTGTCACCCTGAGCTCTGAATTTGGGATTTCCACATGATTTGAGGAATTCTAATTTTAGGTGATGACTCTTCAAGAATTACGTCAAGTAACAAATTCAACCAACAAGAATTTGTGAGGATTAAAGTTCTCCCTCAGGGAAATTAAAGTAAGTTCTAATTACAATATATTATTAGTGCTGTTTCTGCAGTCATTTCACAGTGAGGTAAATTAGGCCATTTTGGGGGGAAATTTCCCTCTGTCTTTAAATCACATTGACATTCATATAATCTTATAATAATAAAGTTCATATAATTTTTGTAGATATAATCCTCACGATACCTAGATACATATGCTTTTGGATGCATTGTTAAACACGATGATTTAGTAATTCTTTAGATGTAAAGATAAAGCTGTTACAGGTCATTGAAAAAAACCAAAACTTCTGTTTTGGTTTAACATCTCTGAAAGAAAAGTCAAACATTCTCTAGTCATGATGTTGTCTATGCTGAAAACAAAATACTTTTTGCTTTACTGTCTACTTGAAGTAAAACACTTCAGGACTTGACCTTTCTGTTTTGAGATCTATAAGCAAATTCAGCTGGTGTCAGGAATGAACAGCAGAGAGAAGACAGAAAGTAAGGATAACAAGAGAAAATGGCAGGTGACATTTAGAGGAGACAAATGGAGAGCTGGAATTCAGTGATGAACATTGAGAATGGAGTTAACCAATACTGCATTTTTTTTAAAAAAGAGAGCTAATGTGACATTGTGTTTGGAGACCTTTATTATTTAATAAAAATCAATAACATTATATTACTTATTTCGAAGACTGATAAAGTTAAAAGACAAGATCAGAAACGGAAAAACATTTTTCTACCTGATTTTTTTTTTCTTGGGAATTTTTTTAATGTGTTTTTTTGGTTTGGTTTGTTTTTGTCTGTCATGGGGCCTGGGAGCTATCCCTCAGCTCTTCAGCTCAAGGCTAGCACTCTACCACTTGAGCCACAGTGCCACTTCTGGCTTTTTCTGCTTATATGGTGCTGAGGAATCGAACCCAGGGCCCCATGCATGCAAGGCAAGCACTTTACCACTGAGCCACCTTCCCAGCCCCTCCCCCCTTTTTTTTACATGTTTTGGCCACCAGATTTCAGGCACTGAAGAAGTGGAGGCCATATTTGTAGGCCTTATATACATGGCCCTGGATGACAGGCCCATTGGAACTCCTAACTGGTAGTCAAATTTGACTATCACTCTTGTAAAGGAATTATAATGTTGAGTTGTCATAAATCACAGGTACTATCTGACTGAACTTTAGGGACGTCCATAGACTAAGAATTGTTTAGTTATGCTCAGTTAATCCCCAGAGCTGAGACAAAGAAGAAACAATCACTGTTGCTTTATGCTCCTATACTTGGGGTCGTTCATTATAGAAAACATTGTAACTGCACCTAGCCAAATGAAGGCTCTTCAAATAAATGCAAATGCCTTAATTGCAGCAAATGCATGCATTATTGAGCTTAAAATTCCAGAATATCGTGAATCATGTCAAAATAGAGAGGGGAATATGGAAACCGAAGGGTGTACTTGTAACTTAGCTTTTTTTCTTTACTGTTATTAGGTAACAGTGATAGATTCCTGTTTCATCCTGGCTCCAGCAGCAGCCATTCTTATCTGCTATGATACCAAGGTTTAGGTTTGCAGTAGGACCCCATACCTCCTGATCTTCTTGGAATAGCACCTGCTGGTGTCTGGGTCATCCTAGGGTTACTATTAATTGTTTCCTTTCTTTCATTTTATTCTTAGAAGGGTTCCAGTTTGGGCAATAAATTAAATAGCCACTATTGTCTAAGGGAACTGACAAAAAGATCCATGCACATACTCTGTATGCTTTGACTTTTCTCAAACAAATTAAAAAATAAATCAACAGTGATTGTACAACAGTAGCCTGGCATTGGAGAACTAGTGAACCACATTGGCGAATCATGTCTTCATAGAAGTCACAATGGCTAGGAGATGGCATACTCTTGTCTGGGAACCCAGGGACGTTTGGTTTTCACTGGTGGTCACTGAACTCACAAGGGTTATGCATCTATCGTGATGTCTTGATGTAAAGAAGCATGATGTGAGCTGTGTGTGAAACTCATGGGAATACCAAAGACAGAAAGCAAGATCCTATTTGTTCCAGAAACACTACAGGAAGCTTGCAGCCTCCTTCAGTGAGCTATTGTTATACATCCTTCGACAAACAGCAAAGGAAGAAGAAAGTCTTGAAGTACTAAAACTTTGGAGCTATCATTTACTACTTAGATTGGATTCTGCCGTGCTAAAGCAATAGAAATAAAAGTCTAAAGTCAAGAGAGTTTGCGGAATGCTAAAATTAATCTTGTAGCTCTAGACAACTTTATGCCACAGCAAAATGAGCAAGAATCTCAAAAGTTGTACAGACTAATGCTCTGTTCAGGAAGCTGTCCAGACAGCATTTTATTCTTCTTTAAAGAGCATCCAGGGAAAGACATTTCACTGTTTGCAACTTGGTAACTTGTTCCAAGGTTTAAAAACTTTTACATTTAAAAAAGTTCTGAGAAGACACAGAGTTCTTAAAAAATGCCTTGTATCTATCAGTAGATAGATAGATATAATATCTGCCACTAGGTAGACAAAACTGATACTATAACTCAAGGCCATATTGTTAAAGCCTACATTCTAGTTAATTTTAGAGTTTCTTTTGTGACATTGAAGTGCTCACTCTCATGCCTCCTTTTTTTTACATTTAGATTGGTTCTCATAAATTTTCCAATCAGATATTATCCTAATGTCTCTGCTTCCTTTTGGCAAAGATAAAACAAAAACAACTACAAAGAAACTCATAGGCTCTTGCCTATGCTCAAGATATACATATATGTATATACACATGCATATGTATGTTGTGGGGCTTGAACTCAGGGCCTGGGTACTGTCCCTGAGCCTCTTTGGCTCAAGGCTAGGGCTTTACCCCTTAAGCCACAGCTCCACTTCCAGTTTTTGAGTGGTTAATTAGAGATAAGAGTCTCATGGGGACTTTCCTGCATGGGCTGGCTTTGCACTGCAATCTTCAGATTATTGTTATTATTATTGTTTTTGTCAGAAGTGGGGCTTGGACTCAGGGCCTGGGCACTATTTTGCTCAAGGTTAGCTCTCTACCACTTTCAACTACAGCTTTACTTCCTGTTTTCTGGTGGTTAATTGGAGATAAGAGTCTCTGCCCTGCCTGTCTTCGAACTGCTATTCTCAGATGTCAGTCACTTGAGTAGCTAGGATTACAGGCATGAGGCCTCAGAGCCTGGCTTACTTCATTATTTTTAACTAAATACAATTATCATTGTTATAGGTATGTGATTGCAGCTTAGATTATCTTTCAAGAGAAGGAGTTTCTCAATAGGTAAGTCTGTTGACAGGGAAAGACTCAAATACTTGGCAGCAATCATAAAATATTATCCAATGAAATATACTCATTTTTCTGCTCACAAAAAGGAGTTCATTCAATTCAACTATTTAAGGAATATTTGAGCAATTCCTTCTATAGTTTGAATGAGATAAAGCACTAACATTTCTGTAAAGGTTCAAATATTTTTCAAGATTCTAAAATTACATGCTTAAAAGTTACATAAGCACTTCCTAGACACATCCAGCTTAAAATTACGAATATATGTATAGAAAGTATACACATGTAGAACATAACAAAAGAACTCAACTATAAAAGGAAAGTGCAGTATATCCTATTTTCTGCATTTTTCCTTTTTTAAATAAAAGCAAAACTGATTACACTAGAAGAACCTCTCTTGATAAACAGTGGCCCATGTCTGCCAGGATCCCTGAACGCAAAATGTAGAATCACATGCATTTGAATTTAAATTCTTTTGGAGAAGTAATTCCTTATCTTTAGCACTTTGCATTGTTTTCCTGAAAGCATTGAATAATCTGTACTTTTCTTAATATACTGCACAGACTAATGTTTTAATAATCTGTGCTTACTTCTTGGTATCAGGAGGAGATGATAAGTAATAGAGCTAAGAAAGTGAGGAATAAGAGTCATCCACACTGCAGTGTTAGCAGGGAAAGTGCTTTATCTCTCATTGTTAAACATCAAATCTGTTGAAATCTGTCGACCAGCTTGAAGGTCAACTAGAAATGTGTCAATAAATATAAAACCCAGACCTCACGCTGCAGCACAGTGAAGAATAATCAGAAAACATTCATTTCCTTGGCAGAGATAATGAGGCACTTACAGAGACATAATAGTCTCACCTGATTTTCTTTTTTACAGCTCCAAGTTCAAGGATAACACTCCTCCCTCACTGTGGGAATAATACACGCTTTGTAATAACTTTAGCCTAGGACCACATAATAGGATTAAAAAGGTATGAAATTTGTTTAGAGCAGCATGTACTGAGTTTGCACTGTGAATAGAGACTTTTACCTAAGGCCAGAAAAAAGAATTGTTTAAGAAAGAAATGGAGAAGATGAAGAAGGAGAAAAGCAAATCAACCAGAAGACAGAAGAGACCAGGGTAAGTCTTCAGGGAGGAACTGAATTTAAACAAATCAGAGCCTCTGAAGCATTGGAGAAATCTTCCTCATTTAGCCAGCCTTACTCATGGCCCAGAACTTCCTTCTGGTCCCATTCTTTGTTCTGGCTTATTTCAATCTAAACTTCAGAGAAATCTCCATTTACCGACTTCCTGCTATTATTATCCATTCTTTTCTTAGCCTTTAGAGGAGATTGGAATCATGACCAGACACATAAAGGTAATTTAGAGCCACATTAACAAAAATGAGTCTGTGATTTCTCCTCTTCACCTGTCAGCCATAGTACACATGAATATTAATAGAATAATTTAATATGGTTCTGTTCTTATTGTTTTGTGTGGCTTTTCATGTAAGAGATTTGCAAATCAAACTTATTGGTTTTTTGGCTTTGTGTATTTTGTGTCATTTGGTTTAGAATTTACAAAGTGCAACAGATCCATTCTTCTTTTAAATAAAGATAATTTAACTGTAAAACCACCTTTGATTTATTTGTATCAACAACAAAAGGCTTTAAATAAACATAAATGGGAAAATATGCTAGGCATTACTCATTAATTATTCAGAGACTATACATAATGTCATTGATCATGGGAGACAAGAGATGATAAACTATGGATACTGCCTATGTGATTGAATTTCTACTCGTGTGACTGTGGCATGCATGGCCACAGTGTTTTTCTGTTGGCTTGACTTTGATATAAAAACATAGTCAGGGCTTCCTATATTAGAGGAAGAGGTCTCCTTTGTCATTGGTTTCTATTGGATTCCACTGGTTTCTATTGGATTCCATTGGCTTCCCTACTGGATCATTCTAATGCATGACTCCTTTATAGAAAGAAATATATTTTTTGTCTCATAATGGAAAGTCAGGCCTTATGGGCTGATGATCTATAAAGTACAAGGATATAGTTACTATAAAAGATACAAGTACTTTGAGATCATCTGTTAGAATTGAAATGTCCCTGGCAGCCATCTAGTCCTGCTTTCTCAGTAACTCAGAAATCTCTCATTCTTCCAGCTAGGGATTTTTACAGTCACTTTCAAAAATATGGCTCCAAGTATGGGTCCTCATTCCAAATACATGTACGCATGTTAGGAAATGACACTTAAATGTATTTGAATCCATATTTTTATTCATTCATTCATTTAGCAAATACTCATTGAGTACCTCCTAAGTGTTTAACAGGTATTGTCTAGAAATTGGGAGTCATCAGTGAACCTCTGCCTTCATAGGGTATATATTGTGCTCTTCACACTACTGGATTCCCCTTGGAATAGATTTTAACGTTTCTGAATAACTAGATGTTGAAACATGCCATTCTTGCCAAGTTGGGAACTGTAAAAATCAGAGCTATGTCATCATATAATAGGGTCGCCTTGGATACAAGATGTCACCGGCTCAGTCTAATGTGTCTTGTCATACTTGTTAGCAATCATATAATGGAAGTCAGGCATAGTTCTACTAAATGTCTTGCCTGCCAGAGTCGGTGAGGACATTGTGAAGATTAAATAAGATACCCTAGAGAGAACACTCCGTAGACAAAGCTGCATGATCCTAATGTTGTTGAGGAATGCAGTCTCTTTAAATACACACTAGTACATTTGAAATTAAGTGCCATATGATGCAAGCTAATGAATAAATAAAAATTAAAAGATGATAGAGGCAAAGTGGTGCTGTGACTCAAAGTGGTAGAGCATTAGCCTTGAGCAAAATGAGCTTCAGGACAGCACCTAGGCCCTGAGTTCAAGCCCCATGAGGGACCAAAAAAAAGAAAAAAAAGATGGTAGAGGGATATATAATCGTATATTTTTAGTTTACTTATATTTCTTTTCTGGAAAAAAAACTAGTTGAACAATATATTTTCTCAAGTTTCAAATTTTATTATCCTACTCTACAGGACTTATAACTACTAGATTTAATTTAATGATTTTTGCTTACTGAGAACCATCATGAACAAAATAAAATCCACTTTGGAATAGATTGGTCACACGTGTCTTAATAGGATATTAATTCTTCAAACTCGAGATTTGGATTTTTAACAAGGTGTTAAGGTGTTCTATAATTGATCTCTCCAGCAGGACCCATCCTGTTCACTTCAGAAGCTTAAATTTTTGTGATATTTTGTGACTTATATTGGGCACACTGCTGACTACCTAGGATGTATTATACCACTTAAATCATCATAAATTAAGATTAAGAACTTTTTCTTCCCTTTATTTTTTACCTTGTAAATGCTTGGCTTACTGGGTAGTGATCTTAAAGTTTTATGCATGACTCATGCATAAATTACCTTGTAACTTCTACAGTATGCAATATTGTACTTGATTGAATAGCTGTTAATCTATAGCAAACACAAGCACTGCATGTCACTCCTCTATTTTGAATTTGTTCAGATCACCATGCAAAGAAGCCTGTGGTTATGGAGTACTGAATAGGAAAAAACTGAGGGGAGAGAGACATCACATTTGCTTAGTCCTGGAAAGAAAATACAGGGTCAGACAGCCGAAGCTTCTTTCGTATGGACATGTGCAAGTTTCACAATATTACTAATAAACTTTTCATTGGCAGATTGTCCTGGGCACAGTTACCTGATTAGCCTGGGTCAGGTCGGCAGCCAGCATTATTTCTTTGAAAAAAAAACAGCCCATAAAATGACTAGATCTATGCCCAAAGCTAAACCAACACAATGAGTTCTCAAACTAAATTCTAAGAAAGAATACAAAAATGAGGTTTGATAATTCACAAGATTCATCACCACCAAATTTCACAATGATTAGGGCTAAATTATTTCTTCTACCTTAAGTGGAATTTCTCATAGTATTGAAAAGTAAAATGGCTGTCATGAGTCTGATGAGGATATAGAACTTGGTATGAATTTGTAGGGTTTCTCGGTCATTGTCAGTTTTCTTTTGCCTTGGTCCTTTCCTTCTTGTGATAAAGCCAGCATACTATAAAATGTATCATCTAAAAATGACCATTGTCAGGTGAACAGTAGAGTTACGTTAACTTTGAGCACTTTGTACAACCTCTGGAGTCTTTTCTGTCCATTATAACATTTAATAAGTAGTCAATATTTAAACTTGTCTAGTTGTCCGTAAAAATGCCTCATTTATTTATTTTTTGATCCAGAATCCAACTAAGGTTTAGGACATTGCATTCATTCTCTTTTGAACCAGAATAGGCCTGCTTTTTTCTACTTTTTTAAATTCATTTTTTATCATGATCTTTAAGCAGCTTTACAAAGGGGTTTCAATTTCACATGTCAGTCTGTGCATACAATGCAACTTGAAAATGTCTTCCCTTCCCTCATTCCCCCGGACCTCTCCCAACTCAATTCATCCCCCTCAATTTACCAGGCTCCATCTTTACGTATGTACATTCAATGTTACAAATGCATTCGTCCAACTTTTCTCTCTCCAGTCTTTTGCAAAACCAAATCTGTACACACATTGAATGAAACATCATCCTTCTCAGCCATCAGGAACTAACTTTCTCCTTCCTCTTCCTAGAAACGTGACTAGGAGACACATGTAAACGGATCCATTTGGTATATGTGTGTGTGTGTGTGTGTGTGTGTGTGTGTGTGTGTGTGTGTGTGTGTGACAGACTTATTTTACTTAAAATAACCTCTCATTTCATTCATGCTGTATAAAGAACCAGGCCCTGATTTCAAACCTCAGTGAAACTAAAAGAATGGAAAAGTAATCAGATGGAAGAAGAGGGAAAGAAGAAATGGGAATAGGGTAGAAGAGGTGGATATTTGCTATTTAGGAGGCTAAGATCCAGAGGATTATAGTTTGAGGGCAGCTGGGAAAGCAACATTTACTAGACTTCACTTCCAAAATAACTAGCAGAAAGCAGAGGTAGAGGTGTGGTGCAAGTGGTAGAGCACCAGTCTAGTAAACAAGAGGCCTCAAGTTCAAAATCCAGGACCACCAAAAAAATGAAGCTGCATAGTAACAGTTGTTACTTAATGAGTTCTTTGTATTCCCCAGACCTGGCAGGAAGGCTTATCTCTCCCATAATGCTCATGACCCTAGTGAAGGAGTGCTCGAGAGTTACCATTCACATCTAACTGATGTAGGATGAAGGCGCAAAGAAGCTATGAAACTTGTCGCAGATCACCAGCTAGGACCTGGCTGAGCTACAAATCAAAATCTGATGGCCTTGACTCCAAATGAAATCTTCCTAACTAGCATATGTTTCTGTTTATGCTAAGATTATTGAGCACAAGATCTCAGCTCTTCTGTAGGAACTCAATAGAATGGTTAAATCAAACTGACCTGAAAACAGGAAAGAAAGCAACGTATTTTACTTTGAAAACATCATTCTCCTTCCTCAAAGCTTGTAGTGAACAGTCCACTACGCTGTGTTCTATTGTTCTCATAAAATTCTCTCTTCCTCTCTATGCTCTGCGCAATTTCCTCCTGAAAAACTGTCAGCAAAGCAGTGTTCTCAAACATCATAAGACACTGTATATTGAAAAGGTGACACTAATAGATGTAAAAGAGAGCAATTTGTCTTCTGTTTCAGTTTCATAATAGGCTCATCCCACTGATAGAAGAGTTTATCTAGAAACTCTTTTTCCTCATCTCACTTCTCATACAAAAATAGCATACCTATTCTTACAGAGTGCTCTGGAAATTCTTAGATTTGGAAATAATACTTGATAAAATAAATAAATAATCTATAGTTTCTGAACCTAGTCTATTAGTGGCCAGCCAGGTGCTATCATACATGAACTTACTTTGGAGAGGGTCACTGTCATTTTAAGTGTTTTTTTTTTTTTGTTGTTGTTGTTGTTGTTTGCCAATCCTGGAGCTTGAACTAAAGGCGTGGGCTCTCTACTGTTTGAGCCACGGTGCTACTTCCAGCTTTTTCTGTTTATTTGGTACCAAGGCATCAAACCTGGGGCTTCATGCAGGCTAGGTAAGCACTCCACCACTAAGCCACATTCCCAGCCCTGACTACCTACTTTTAAATGAGGCCTGTGAAGTGCACAGTTTTTGTTTTCCCCATCATCATAAAAATTCTGTCAATAAACCAAAAGAGTAATACAATTTTACCTAGATTATTACTCCACAGATTATAGCTGTGAGATCACAAGCATGTGTTTCGTTGAAGTTTTAGGATCAAGATCCTATAATTTGAGTGCCATTGAAGATCAATACGCAAAATCTTGAACTCTGCTGTGAAACTGAGAGCAAAAAGGATCTTAAAGTACTTATACTTTCTTGTCAAACATGATTTAGGGCCAAGATTTCATATTTTTAGACATCCATTTAGGTACTCATGAAATGCAGCAGCGTTGTGATTATTTTCAGTGCAAGCCATTAATATCGACTACAATTAGTGCTTAGTATTAATATCAGTGGCGATGTCCTGGTTCTTACTTCACCAACTGATAATACCTATCTGCCCTATGGTGCTTATTCTGGTCAGGTGACCATTTCCTGCTACCATATGCCCCATCCATCTGTATATATCATTCACCATTTTATTTTTTGTCAGTTGTGGAGCTTGAACTCAGGGCCTGGGCACTGTCCCTGAGCATCTTTGTGCTCAAGGCTAGTGCTCTACCACTTGATCCACAGTGCCACTTCTGGTTTTTGAGTGGTTAATTGCAGATTAACTGGGTTTAACTGGGACTTTTCTGCCTGGGCTGGTTTTGAACCATGATCCTCAGATCTCAGCCTCTTGAATAGTTGGAATTACAGGGGTGAGCCACTAGCACCCAGATATCATTCACTTTTTGACATTTATTGTGACTCATTTATGAAGTTTGCTTTCGTGTCATGTATAATAGGTGATATTTTCACTTTCAATTCATCAGGGATTAAACCCAGTTTTCACACATGCTAAGTCCATGAGTGCTTGGCTCTGGAAGAAAAGCCCTCTGTGCTATGACAGTGGGCCTTAGTTCTCATTCACACACGTCAACACTTTTTTCAGGTGCCCAAAAGGAAAGAAAGAAGAAAGAAAGTCAGTCTTTCTGGAAGATTGAACTCAGGGTCTTCTGCTTCAGGTGCTTGACCACTAAAACCATATTCTCCGTCTTTTTGCTTTTAGTTTGTTTTTCGGATAGGTTCTTGCATTTACTCTCCCTATACCAACCTTAAACCACCACCCTCCTCCATCCAACTCCTAACTGCTGGCATTACTCAACTGTTACCACCATAACCAGCTTGTTACAGTGCTAAGCTCACACTCACTGTTGCCTGGGCTCAGCTTGAGCCATGATCCTCCTATCTCTGCCTCCTGAATGGCTGGGATGACACATCATCTTTTATTCTTCTCACATTTGTCACCTTATGAAACTTCCCAGGTTATCTTTGCTCAACAACAGTATATTTTATTTAATTAACTTTAGAATGAATATTCTAAAATACTTAAAAAAACTACATTGCTTTTCAAACGAGTTTTCTCTTTCTCGCTTTCTCTGTATGTATGTATATAAATATATATATATATATATATATATATATATATATATATATATATTACCATTTGGTAATAGATTCATTCACTATAAATTGTAACTGTTGGTGTAATAATGTAAATATACACTAGATAATGGGAATACACATAAATGCATCTTAGGCTTTTTTTCTGTTATTTGCCTACCAGTCATGGCCATGTCCATTTCTTATTGCTCTAATAGAATCTTTCCTGAGAAAAGGTAGTTTATAAAGGAAAGCAGTATTTCACTGGAAGGTAGGATGTCCAAGTATATGGCCCAGGCACCTGCTTTGCTTCTGTTGAATGCTTTGTGCTCTGCCATGATATGACGCAACAAAGCTCAATGTCAAGAGGATGTGTGGGACATGGTGTTGCTTTGTAACAACCCATTTATTCGGGCTTCAATATGAAATTTCTTCCCTTGGTCCCCAATTGTGAGGCTAATTTTGGAAGGTAGTAATACATATTTGAGGTGAGCCTAGCTTTGGAAATTTGTTCAATGTGGGTCCCTAGTCCTTTCTCTTCTCTCTGCTTCCTGGCCACTATGAGGTACACATCCTCTGCCACACACTGTGAATGCCAGGAGTTTGAAAATGTGGACCTCTGAGACCATCAATAAGTGATTTCTCTCTATAAGTTGTTTGAGTATTTTATCATAGCAACAAAGCCCAACTCACATACCGCTACTTCTGAGAAAGGTCTTAATACTTCTGTCACAATTGCCTCCTACAGGCATCAATTTCCAACACCATCATAAGAGAAGCCAAATTTCAGCAAGAGATTCAGTGGGTGCAAACCATATCCAAGCCCAGACAAGAACCTTATCCGCACTATCAAATAGTGAAAAATATCTGGTGTAGTTTCCTCACATAGATTATAACTTGAACAGCGGCATAAGAGGGGGCAAAATGAATGGAGGGTAGCAGAGGAAGGAGAGAGGAGGAGGAAGAAGGAGAGGACAGAGGGAGGAAAGGAGAGAACCACGACCTGTATGACATACCAGCTGTCGCCAGTTATCAGACAATACCAAATATTTAATATTTACAAGGCAAAAGTTGGATAATGTTTTCATTGATCTAGACTTTGTTTTACTTTCTACTCTTCAAGAATTATGAGAGCAGGGCTGGGAAGGTGGCTCAGTGGTAGAGTGCTTGCCTAGCATGCATGAGACCCTGGGTTCAATTCCTTAGTACCACATGCACAGAAAAGGACAGAAGTGGCACTGTGGCTCAAGTGGTAGAGTGCTAGCCTTGAGCAAAAGAAGTTCGGGGACAGCGCTCAGGCCCTGAGTTCAAGCCCCAGGACTGGCAAAAAAACAAAAAAAAGTAAAAAGAAAAAGGAATTATGGGAGGAGCTTGCCTTAGCTATTTTTATAACACTTGTACTTGAAAAAGACAAAAAGAAATCTCCATTGGTATGTAGTCATTTTTATTTCTTTAGCACTTTTCAAAATTTAGAGAAAAATGATAGACTTGTGACTATCCCAGCACAGGGTGTAACACAAAGGATATATAACAAATTGCTTTATTGTAGTCAACCATAACTAGTTTCTTTATTCACAAATAAGTCATTGGTGTTTTTATATAATTCTGTATAGTAAAACACTGCTTAAAACATAACATCATGCTTTAGTGGGTCTTAATACATTGGTATCATTTTCTTGAAAACCCTTTGAAATTAAACATAAATGTTTCAAGTAGAAAAATTTAATTTTAGTGAAAGACTAAGCATGCTAGGTTCTGAGAAAACTTAAGAAGTATATAAAACATAAATTTTATAAAATTTATTGACCTCCTATTATGAGCCTGGCACTTTTCTAGGTATTGAGAATGAAACAGACTGGGAAGAAAAGCATCAGCAAACCAGGGCTCACAGCCAGAGAAAAGGCAGTTAATATCAGATGGTACTAAAACCAGATGACAACCAAGGTTTAGATAGTTTCCATGTGTAAATGTCTTCATGGGGAAGGTATTTGAATGGAGAGCTAAAGGAAAACAACAAGTACGGACAATCTGGCAGTACCTTGTGTTAGGTAGAAAGAAAGCTAGATGCAAAGGCCTTGAGGGAGGAAAACACATTGTATGTTCTGTGCATGGGACATTAAGCTAAAAAAAACCAGAGTCAGAAGAAAAGACAAGAATAGAGGATTTGTCAGGAAGTATAACACAGGTTTTCAGTCTATGCTAAGGAGCTAAGGAGTTTTCTCTATAGTATAATCATGAACTAAGAGCCATTTAGCTTAGAAGTGATAAAATGTGACTCAAGGCCTACCAAAATTATTTCTAAAACACCAATTCCTGATAAAGTGGCTTTGTAGGCTCTGAGTTATTTTAAGGAAATAGTCTTCAAACCATTCACTAGCGTTTATGATTGGCAAACACTGTAAGGATTATCATTGCAGTAAGGAACAGGATGTAAGTACTACTACTTTTTATTAATATTCACTTGGAAATTCTAGGTAATAAACTAAACTAAATAAATAAATAAAAGGTCTCAATATTGATGAGTAAAGTTAAAATGGTTATTTGTAGTATGATTGGAGACCACATAATTAAAAGAAAATCAATTTACAAAGTGTATACATGGGACATAACTAATACTTTTAGTTTTCTCTTGGCAATAGGGAAGACTAAGCCTGGGGCTTTACATTTGTTGGTAGATATTCTACTGTTTGATCCATGCCTCCAGCCCATTTTATCTAGGTAGGTTCTCACTTTCTGCAAAGGCGGGTCTGGACTGTTATCCTCTGTTTGCGCTTCGCCTCCTCCCCCATTTTGCTGGGTATGAAAGGTATGTACTACTGTGCCTAGTCTTGTACCTTTCCTGTAGCTGTCGTAACAGGCAGGCACCCATGTGCCCAGCTATTTGTTGAGATGCAGTCTCATAAACATTTATGCCCATGCATCTACCTACCTCCAAAGTATCTAGTATTAGAGGCCTGGGCCAAGGTGCCTGGATAATAGTTTTTTTAAATATATATAATAAATAATGGGAGTATAATATATTTAGAAATACTTCAGCATGTACTTTAGGTAGCTAATGAAGAAAACCTTACATCACATCAAAAGAAAGATGAAAAGAGAGACCATATTCCCAGGTTGGAAACCTGGATATTGTCAAGCTGACAATTCATCTGGAATGCATTGATAAATTTTTTCTCCATTAAGTGAAGGCTAATGTCACCTAGGGACCAAATGACAGAGAGCAGACTAAATATTCACAAAGCCCAGGGGAAAACCTGCGCACATTTTCTACTGAACAGAGGAATGTGTACTTCTGAATACATTACATTGCATGTTTTACATCCTTGGCATTTTTTTTCTTTTTTCCTTTGTTTTTTAGTTGTGAAAATACTGATGCTTGGCATTTTTACCTCGTTTATTTTTGTATCTTTATGAGCTATTTGTACTATGTTCATATTTTCTTTAAACATTTAACACTATCTCTAATTGCCACTTTAATATACTCATATGTTATTTCTATCACATTGTTTATGTCTGGTCGCATAACTAATTTTTACCTAGATATTTTTTGTTACATTTAACAATATCTCTAATTGCCATTTTAATATGCTCATATGTTATTTCTATTGTATCGATTATGTCTGGTTGTCTAACTAATTTATACCTAGATATAGGTTACATTTTTACTATTCCTTAGCATGTCTAATACTTTTGATTAATGGACTATTGGACATTGTATGATATTGTTGAGTGCTAGAATGTGTTATCTTTCTTTTAACTATACTGAACTTTAGTGATTGTCTCTACAGTGAAGATACACAAAGACACCTAGTAAGGACCTACTGTGGTAGTACAGAGAGAGAGGCTGCTGATACATACATCTCTGGCAACACCAGCAAAGGCAGCACAGCTTCTAAATAAGGGGTAGAATTTTTGATGGGAATGTGTTGTTGAGAGACTAAAGCATGGGATGACCTACCACCTTGCTTTCCAGGGGAGGAGAGGGTAGGGTGGTACCAGCCCACTGAAGGAGCACCAGCGTGTCAGATGGCACAGCACAGGGGTTCTGACCTACTTCTTCCTGTCTGCTGCTTTCTTCATGCTCACTTTGCTAATGCAATGGGAAATGTTCCAACTTGATGGGCTGAGTCTGGGGGAAGGTGTGACTTTTGATCCTGCTACTTTGTAAAGATAAACAAAGAAAAGTTGCCTTCCCATGGGGAAAGCTATTCCAGTAGACAGAAGAGGAAGCAGAAAAGCAGAGTGAAGAGCAAAGGGGATGCATGTCTTTCGGCTGCCTGGACAAGAACTAGTAAAAGAAAAAAAAAATGACAGAGAAATCCACCATCATGAACTCCTTAATGTAAGGAGTTTAGTCTGTCCTGAACTAAATTTGATCTTCTAGCTTTGTACGCTAGCACAGAACTCCTGGTTCAGTTACTGGAACTGAAAAGTCATCTTCTGATACAGAAGATGAAGAGAGTGTTGCGAGGAGGTAGTAAGACAGGGCTCAGAAAGCAAGAAGAAAGGAGCAAGACCACATGCCTGGCATAGAATAAGAATCACAATGGGAAGACAAGCTTCACTCCCTACACCCGAGGAGATTTGGTGGACCTACTCATTCTTCCTGTTTGGCACTACCATCTGTTTTGCAGACAAACTCCCTATGGAACACACAGTGGTAGGGATGGCATTAGTATATACATTTGTCCATGGTGACCGAGAAGACCTGTAGTGGGAAAGCACCATCATGAACATCAGCCACCAAGATCAGGCAAACTTGTAGCATATCTCTGGACAGATATTTTTTTAAAACGTGCCTGAGGACTATCATTTATTTATCCACAATGGAAGAGCTTGTCTCTCTTATCTCAGGCACCATTTTATAATACTTTACTAGAAGCATCCTTCGATTATCTTCCGGAACTAGATAAGGAACTAAGTAGTCTTGCTGAGAGCTCTGACAAACCATAACAAGATGAGGGACACAGAAGGGCCCCGCTACTGAAGATCAATATGTTATGTTTGCTGCTTATCTATTAGTCCTGACATATTTACAAGCATAAATTCAGAGAGAAAGCACTACAGCTTTGTCTTTATTATCTGTGTGTTATAAATGCTTTTTCATTTTTATCTTGCTGCCTTGAAGCAACAAAAAATGTCGAGAAAAGCATGTTTTCTTAAAATGCCATTTAAGAAACCTAATCTATGGAAAATTAAACTGGCTATTGCATTTTAAGTCTTTTGCTGGATATTATAGATACATAGTTCTTATTTGAAATGAAAAGAGAAGTTTCTAGAACATCAAAAAACACTAGGGTTTTATGGCTGATTAGATTGAATTTCTTTTAGGAAAACAACATTGCAATTTTCTGAAAATTAGCAAATAGATGAATCCATTAAAAGTCTTCCGTTAAGTGGAGAGAAAATATTTCTCTATCACAAAGAAATGACTGTAGTAAAAAAATGACTATTTTCAGTCTTGCTTGCTGATAGTGTACAGGAAACAACATATTACATCTTTTATTCAAGCTACTTGCTCAGAGAGAGCTTGAATCTTTCTGTCCTTATTAAGACCCCCCCCCTGCAAAAAAAAACTTTTTTTGTCTATTAGATTCTGAAATAGTCAATGTAGAAGAACTGAGCTTGAAGAATTTCTTAGAGATTGAGAATGCATCAATGTCAGCCAGTGGAAAACTCATTTGACCCTTCAGAAATATGTTCTTTTCCCTTTGGAATCTGGACTCCAGTGGGCGGTTTGTAGCAAAAGACAAACTAGTGGGCGTCCAAGAGAAGGAGGAATGGTACAAATCCATGCATTAATGCATTGCTTTGATCTGGCTTTACAAATGATTTACCATTCCATTGGATGGTTCCTCTGGGAATTGGAAAAATGCTTCCAGTGGTTTCTGGCTCTGATTTTTTTCTTCCCTTTAAGGATGACCATCTAAGAACACACCTGCACTCTAGCAAGATTTTGTTCCGGAACAAAAGAGAGGCGGAAAGGAGAGTCATTCTAAAACATTCCAAACTTCTTGGAACATACCACGTAGTCATAGACTCTCTTGTATGTTAGATCATTCCAATCATAATGTCCACTAGTGCCTTTTGGGAACAAGAACCTTTCTAACTTTGGTGAGGGGAAGTACTTATACCAATAGCATGATCTACATCTGTGTGTGTATACATATATGTGTGTGTATATATATATAAATATATATACATATATGTGTATATATAGAACATGGTCACCAGCATGATTTTTTTGACATCAATAACAAAGTGGATTTTTGAAGGTAAATAAGTACAGGAAACTGCTTTTACATTAATTGGAAAAGCAGGATCCAAACAAGCAAAGATGTGCAAAACATTTCTGTTTGAGAGTTGAATGTTTAGCTTTATGGACAAGGTCATTCAAAGCAAACCACACCAAAAATCAAAAAGGAACAAAATACAACACAGATTTCTAGTTGTCCAGACTGAAGGGTCTTAGGCTTCATGTTTAAGCTTAATGGCTTAGCTTGACATAGTTTCATGGACATTGGTAGAAGGGAAGAGACTCTTGGTTCAGAGATGAAGAACAACTTACTTCTCCCAGTAACAGTAGTACCAGTGTCTGCACTTGATGCTGTTTCCTGCCCTGTCCTTCTCATGGAGAGATACTAATGATTCCTGAATTGCAGAAGGACAATTTTGAGCACTGGGCGATGGAATCTTTTAGAGAGGGCAGTAGGCATGCTTTGCTGTTGCTCTTGAGTGAGTCTTTTAACTTGTTTATACTAAAATAGAAGTCAAGCCTACTGTTTGTCTTGGGGCATTATTTCTGCTTTATAAGGCCATAAACCATACTCCTTAGTCCAGTAGGGAGACATTATTACCCAGAACATACATGAACATATATATATATATATATATATATATATATATATATATAGAACATATTTGGAATAATAGTGTAGAACAAAGTAAAGCCCCTGAATTACTTGCAAGGTGTGTAGAAATGTGAGAAACTCATGAAAGATTGCCTCCTAATATTTGTTTGGGACATGTGGTAATTGATTCTTCTTTTCATTCTTTGTGGTAGTAAGGTTTGAAATACACTGGTTCTTCATTACACCACTATTTTGAAGATAATCTCATGGACTTTTCTATTCAGTCCGGCCTTGAAACAGGATCTTTGGGTCTCTGCCTAGAGAGTACCAGGATTTATAGATAGGAGCTGCCCAGCACCCAGTAAATTGTAGTCTTAGCCACTAGCATTTGACTTGAGATGATTAACTCTTCATTTAGTTTTCCATTCAGTGAGTAAGTAGTCACTTACTGATCCAATCAATGAATCAGGCAGGTCCCATGTGTATAGTACTCGCCATCTCTGCCTGAGTCTGTCTCTCTACTGGCTATCTTGGATTCTGGGAATGACAGGAAAGACCAATGACAAACATCTTTAAGACAAAGTATCAAAGCTATCCTCAAGCAACACAGAGCCTGGGGAGAGCACTGAAGTACAGATCACTCCTCACATAAGGGAAATTATTTATGATAATGAGGTTGTATCCTGGAGCAGGGTGATCATCTTATGGGGACTATATGTCTCCCCTTAAGTGAGGATAATAATGTCTGCAGAACTCCTTGCAGAACCAGAACTGAGATAATGACTAATCAGACTTCAGCTATGACCAAGTTTACCTGCTCTGTGGGCTCTGAATCCTCCACCATCCCTCCTTTGCCTCATAGACCTCAAACTTCACGTGGCCCTCTTAAAGAGGGAAGGGTTATTGGACTCTTTTCTCTGTTCTTCTCCACATGGCCCTGTGGGATTAAGGTTTTCATTGGAAGGAAAAGAATTCTGGTTGGAGCCAGCACAATGAGAGAAAGAAGAACCATGAGTTCTATAAATATGAGTTTTAAGTTATGCAAATATTGACTTTTAAAGCAAATTAAGTGGTCTGGTGGGATTTCAGACCGGTATGCAGAATTTAAATCCTCACACACATTTCAGAGTAGAGCAAATGGAGTTAAATGCCAGAAGCAGGGGCTTCAGCCTGTAATCCCAGCTTCTCAGTATGGGAGAATTACAGCTGAGGCTTGCGCAGACAGTAAGCTGGGGGTGATAGCTCTCACATGAGGCTCTAGCTATTCAAGAAAATCACAGTCCTAGGTTGGCACAGGTAAAGTGTGAGAGCTTGTCTGAGAAAATAAAAATAACCTGTAAAATCAAAAGAGCTGCAAATATGGCTCGAGTAGTAGAATACGTGCCCAGCAAGTACATGGTCCCGAATTTAAATACTAGTACAACACCACCACCAACAAAGCAGTGTCAAGAAAGTAGTGAAAGTGTGATTTTTTAATATAGATTATGGTAAGTGGAAGACACCTGCTGTGATTACTAGGGTAAATATAAAAGAGTAATACAAATAGGTATAATTAGTAATTTAATAATAATTGAGAAATAAAAGGAAACTTTAGCCCAAAACAGTGGGAGATAAAGAAAAAGGAAACTTTTGCCACTTTCTCTCTCTCTCTCACACACACACTCTCTCTCTCTCTCTATATATATATAAACCAATTATTTGAGATGAAGTTTACATTTGTTTTGGTTAAAATTAACTTTTAAAGCAAAATGTTTAATTTCAAAGACAAGGATAAGTCTAATGAGACTCATAAAACAACCCCAAAGTTTTGAAAACATTACTGAGTAGCTAGACCTGAACACACTGAATAATGCATTGTGACCATAGAACAAGAATTATGATATCATGTGTGTGTGTTATATTGATTAATGAGTTCAATACAATCCTAGCTACAATTCACATAGGTTTTCAAAGAAAGAAAAGTTCACTGTGTTTGATGTTGGTATAATTTGGGGAGGGGAAGGGCAAAAACAAATTGTTTAATTGGACCCACTTAATTGTTCAATTGGACCCATTGAAACAATGAGATGTACAAGACGTTATGTTGAAAAATGAACTGTACAACTTTGGCAGGGGGTGGGGGGGTAGGCGTATGGGGGGTGTGCGGGGGTGTGCACCGGGGGGGGGGGGAGATGGGAGGGCAGGGATTGTAGGGGGAAGCAAAAACAAAGGAGGAGGCAACAATGCTTGATAAGAAATGTACTCATTACCTTGCTCATGTAATTGTAACCCCTCTGTACGGTATTTTCACAATAAAAAAACTTATTAATAAAAAATTAAGTTGATCTTAAATCTTACACTCAAAAGCAAAGAATTGATAGAGACAAGATAAGGTAAATTTAAGGAACAAACCTGGTGGATTTATGGTACTGGTTGTTTAGTCTTTTTCGTCCTCCCTCCTCCTCCTCCTCCTCCTTCTTCTTTCTCATTTTCCTTCTCCTTCTTTTACTCCTCCTCCTCCTTTTCTTCACCCACCCTCCTCCTCTTCCTCCTCCTTCTCTTCTTCCTCCTCCTCCTCCTCTTCTTCCTTCTTCTCATCTTCTTCCTCCTCCTCCTCCTCCTCCTGCTCATCCTCCTCCTCCTCCTCCTCCTTCTCTGCCTCCTCCTCCTCCTCCTGCTCCTTCTTCTTCTTTCTCATTTTCCTTTTCCTTCTTTTACTCCTCCTCCTCCTTCTTCTCTTCACCCACCCTCCTCCTCTTCTTCCTCCTCTTCTTCCTCCTCCTCCTCCTCTTCTTCCTTCTTCTCATCTTCCTCCTCCTCCTCCTCCTCCTCTTCCTCCTCCTGCTCCTCCTCCCTCATTGATATTGGGCCCAAGTCTCATTTCAGTTTTTGCTACCTAGTGGAGATAAAAGTCTCCCAGATTTGTCTCTCTGGGTTGTGTCCTCAGATCTCAGCTTCATGAGCCACTAGAGCTCAGCTTAGATTTTTAATTTTATTAAAAGATATGAAACAGGATTATGGATAGACATTAGGAAATGATCCAGAAGCAAATTCACACCAATTTGGTCACCAGATTAACAAATATTTCTGTAAGAGATGATCTCATCAATGTATAGCATAAGATCAGCAGGGTATCTAGTGAGGAAAAGATAAAGAACACTGATCCCTACCTTATGCCATCCATCCACAACCATCATGATCAGGTAGAATTAAAAATTAAAAGCAATATGGTTCTTAAAATAGGAAATATCTTTATGCCTTCTAGATAGGCAAAGGTGAATTGAAGAAAAATTTAATAAACAGAAAACCAGCAGCAATAAACATGAATTTATTAAATTTGGTTTCATTAAAATTAATAATTCCAGTTTTAATAATTCATAGTGCAGAGAACAAAAGGCAATATATAGGGAAGAAGATATTTATAACACGTTATATCTACTAGCCAGATTATTTAATTAAGCCTAAGAATAAGAGAAAGACAGGATAGTCTAATTAATGCATGAGAGAAGACTTGAGCCAGGACTTCACACTGGAGTATACCAAGCAGCTAAATACAAGAGGCTCAACAAGGAAATATAAATTAAATATGATAGGATAACATTATGCATCTTACCAGAATGTTACAATGAAAATCTGACAACTGCTAGAGTTGGTGGGATGCTGAAGACCAGAAAGAACCTCTGCATAGTTGGTAGGAAGTCAGAACTAAAATACCACTTTGGAAAACCATTCAACAGTTGGTTGTATCAGTCATCTTTTGGTTACTCTAAAGAATACTTGAGATGAGCAACTTATAAAGAGAAAAATATTTACTTGGGGGTCACAGTTTTCAGTCCACAAAATGTTGATCCCATTGCTTGGGCCTGTGATGAAGCAGCCAATCATGGCTAAGCAAATTTGCTGATGTGATGGCCAGGAAAACAAAGACAGACCGGAGCCCATCTATCCCTTGTGATGCTAAGCCTTGACTTGAAAGTTTCCCATCAGTCCTCAACTCTCTCTCTCTCTCTCTCTCTCTCTCTCTCTCTCTCTCTGTTGGTGCTGGTGCTGTGTTTGCACTCTACCACTTGAGCCACAGCTCCATTTCTGAGTTTTTGGTGCTTAATTGTAGATAGTCTCATGGACTTTCCTGCTTGGGCTATCTTTGAACCATGATCCTCATATCTCAGCCTCCTGAGTAGCTACGATTACAGGCATGAGCCAATGGTATCTGGCCAGCCCTTTCCTCTTAAAGGCCAATGACCCCATGCTAGAGATCACATTTTTACCATATGGACACTGCGGGGGGGGGGTCACTTAATATCAAAATGTTAGCAATAATACACATCATCTTTAGTTAGTAATTCTACTTCTAGATTTATGTCCAAGATAAATGCTCATATTTTCACCAGAGGCAAGTAGCAGAGTGCCCAGAGCAGCATACCCCAGACAGCTAAAATGTCCAGGGATGGGCTTGATAAGGACCTCCTGATACATTTCACAAGTTAGCTGAACAACTGTTAGCCCTTTCAAATGGCTATTGTGAAATCATGACTAAATCTGTCCAATACACCGTGGAAAAGAAGCCAGACTCACAAGAGCACCTATGTATGCCCTTTCTATGGATCCATTGATCCAAACATCAAAAAGTAGTCACAAATTAGATTTGATGATAGAAATTAGTGCAAGTTACCTGTACTAAAAGAAGATATATAAAGACGTATCCTGGGATGGTATGCTATTCAAATGGATGTATTTCCCTTGAAAACTTTGGTCTGTGTACCAAATGTTTATACACTTTCTGCATGTTTTCTATACTTAAGAAACATTAAAAACCGAGCAGGCAATATTATCTAGTATATCTTATCAGTTATGTATTCAAAGATAGTCTAGGACTATTAATTCCTATTGCAACGGAAAGCATTTTTTTAGCATTGCTATAGATAAACAAATTACCTTAGTTAATGTATAATTTGAGAATGGAGGTCTCAAGATACTATTAAATTTACTTCATCTGAATATTCATTAGTAAAATAAGTGTAAATATTTAGCACTATGCAATATTTATTTCAATAATTTAAAAAGAGCAATGTGACTGCTATTTTTAGTAAGTGCATTGTTTACTTCTCATGTTTCTATCATGAGCAGATAACTTCACATTCTTTTTTAAAAAACATGCCTATAGGAAAATGCAATAAGTACAATCCAACTCCAAATTGATATTTTTTTGTCTACTGCAGTTTGCTGTCTGACCATCAATTTGCCTTGGTGTCCTGACAGACACCTGTGCCTGTGTCCAGCCATCATAGTGATGAAAAGATCACATCTCTTTACTTTTATATCAGCTCTGCGCCCTAGCTGGCACCTGCTACTGTGATTTCGTTCAGGGGAGACAGGCATCCAAATAATTAGCTGACTAACTGGCATTGTGAATATTGTTTTCTATAGAAAATAATAGAAGGAAGCAGATGTGAGGAGAGTTTTGGCTGATGTTGGGAAAGGAGAAAGTTCCAAAGAACATCTTATTCTTGGAGTAGAAATAAATAATCCTCCTCTATCTATACTCTCTGCCTAATTAACTCTCCTCTGCTCTGCTTTCATTCCAAAGCCCAATCTCATTAGAGTTGATAGACTTGTTAGCAGTATTTTCTAATCACAACTGTCTCTTTGATTTAGCTTTCCTTTTATCCTGCAGTTCTGCTCCAGAGTCTACAGAGAGGAGACCTCACACCTCAAAAACAACAACAAACAGGGTTAAAGGAATGTGATCTTTAATTATTTCATGTCAAAATTACTTGTACTACATGACCTGTAATGTAAAGATTACCACACAGTTCAAATACTGCTTTAGCAACTATTTTGGATAATACATTTGCAAGTGAGGCCTTCCTATGCAATAGTGTCCTAAGGTTTTATATTTTATATTTATTTTAAATAATCTAAACTCTGTTTAATTCTCTATATATGTTTTCCTGATGAATTTTAAAATAATATTAATGGGAAATATTATAGAAGAGATACCCAACAAAATTTGAGAATAAATAAAATGCTATTCATAATACTTCTTGTATTTTTAAACATAAGGTGCTTTAGTTCATATGTTGACTTTTGCTTTGTTTTGTTTTGTTTTTTACTCACAGTAAACCACATTACAGAGTTGAGGTTTTGGGTGATCTCTTTAAGCCCACAGGGGTCCCTCACCCTTACATTCAGTATAGAAGGCAAAGTTGGAAGGTCATTATCTAGGTTAGCCCAGGGCCTTATCCTAGGACCTTATTCTAAAAATAGGGTGTGGGTCAAGTGGAAAGTGCCTGCCTAGCAAGTATGAGGTCCTGAGTTCAAACTGTAGTATTGAAAAAATGAAAGAGAGAAAGACAGGCAGGCAGGAAAGAAGGAAGGAAGGAAGGAAGGAAGGAAGGAAGGAAGGAAGGAAGAAAGGAAGGAAGGAAGGAAGGAAGGAAGGAAGGAAGGAAGGAAGGAAGGAAGGAAGGAAGGAAGGAAGGAAGGAAAGAAGGAAGGAAGGAAGGAAGGAAGGAAGGAAGGAAGGAAGGAAGGAAGGAAGGAAGGAAGGAAGGGAAGAAGGGAGGAAGAGAGGGAGGAAGGAAGGAAGGAAGGAAGGGAAGAAGAGAGGGAGGAAGGGAGGAAGAGAGGGAGGGAGGAATCATAATGTATAAATTATTTACACAGAGTTGCCAATAGCTTAATTATGTGTGCTTTTGCACTTTGTCTTTTAAGGTTGCATTTAAAAAGTAAAGTTTCAAATTAAAATATTCACTAGTTTTAAATTATCCTTATTTTATATATTTTAATGTTTTTTCTCAAGAATATTTTACTCTATCAATTTTATGATCCTATGGTGAAACCAGAAATATATGCATATAGTTACCCATGTTATATATTATGTTTTAAAATTTTTACTAAAGTAAAATGGGTATGTTGTGTATATATTATATATATATATATATATATATACATACATACATACATACATACATACAATGTTTTGTTTAAAAGCAATTTCAGGGTTTTTTTTTTTTCATTCTGAATAAGCACTTAAAATACTGGTATTAGATTTTGCAATTTTTGCGATTATTCACAAATGTGAATGCTAATTAAATTCCTAGTAATGTGACCAGAGAAATACTGGCATTGGCATGGCATTTCAAAAAATGAATAAAAAATATTAAAATGCTAGTTTGTTATTTTTCTGTAGCAATGCAATCAGAGCAATCATAGAGATAAACATTAAAATGACTAATCATGAGTTTCCATCCCTACTTGTGTTAATTAAAGCCCAAGGCAGCTAATAAACTGGGGACCATAGGGAGTGAACCTAGTTGAAATAAGCCATAAGTGTCTCAGTTTGTCTATCAGCCAGGGGGCAAATTAGAAGAATAGGACTTTGCTAATTTTAAGTGAAATGCTGCTTACTGCAGAGATAAAAACTGTAGCATAATGGGTAAGCCTTAATACTAACTGTTACCTACATTTATTTATAAGGAGTATCCTAAGGTAACTTAGGATAGAAATGCGAAGTAAGATGGTGGCCACCAGGGATTGTGGGGGAGGGGCAAAGGAAACCTTTTCCTTCAGTGAGCAGTGAGTTTTGGTCATGCCATTTGAGGCACTGCTAGAGATATAGTGCAACAAAATGTTCATACAATTAACAACATCGTGATACACTTAACATAGGTTAAGAGGTTAAAAAGGAGAGCCTTACATAATTCAGACACTTGGTAGTTACCTTCAGTCTGAGCACAATACAGATTATTCACAATAAATCAAACGAAATGGAAGTTGTCAGCTATTCTTTTAATTTTACATATACATGCCAAAAATTTCTGGACTTACTTGGTGATCACTGTGTGTGTGATGTTAAACAATGCAATCTGATGGGAATCTGCATTGTTCTCATAACCCAATCTTCATGACCCATGAACACCCATTCCCCTGAGGCCAGTTCTTGGAAAAACCTCATCCCTAGCCCTTTCTAAAAGTACACAGTTGCCCAAGCACAGCCACAGGACTTCAAAACCTAATAGTTTCCTCATTTTACTGTTCTTAGACCCTGGACCTCCTTTTCCTCCCTCTGAGCTCCTTGAATTTCCCATCCTTCTTAGAGGTGCCCCTGCAGTGGTGCTTAAAGTTTGATCTGATCAGTTGAGTGCTCTGCCTTCTTTCTTTCCTTTTGTCCGCTTGAGCTTGCCTAACAATTGGTGCCAAGAGGGACTCTATCTGCCTCCTCTTCCTTTCTTCCTCTCCCCGCTTTGTCTTTCAGTTATAATTGGGCATCTTATGAAGAGTCAGATGGAAATGATGTGATCTACTGCTCATGTCCAAAAGCAATTGTCTCCTCTGCTCACCAAAGAACACAGAATTCTGTTGTGATGTCTTTCTTGGTTCAAGTTTCTACTTTTTCCAAGGATAGGGCTAATGACATTCAAAGAGGAAGTTAATCCTCCTACTTCTGTCCTGGATGGACTTCTTAGCATATTATTACAAAGGAGAAACAATTCTCCAACTGTTCTTTGACCTCACCCCCTCAAAGGTTATATTTCTAAATATAAGGTACATTAGTACACAGGTACAGACTTTTCCACATGTTTTTTTTTTTTTTTAATCTCAGCAAAACTGACTTCAGTTTAGATTTAAAGACTGAAGTTTCTTTTAAACCCACTGGAGTCCCTCACCCTCATGTCTGTTTTATTCTTTACAGATAATTTGACAGTCCCCAGAGCCCATCCAGACAATACCAACACGGTCTGAATTACAGGAAACCTCTTGCATGGAAAATAGAAGGGTGAACCAATGCAACAGCGATACTCACAAGATACTATGTGGAATTGGACTTTACAACTTGGGGGAGAGGGGGGTTGGGGCGGGGGAGAGGAAGTAGGAGAAAAAGAGGATGAGGGTAACACTATTCAACAAGAAATGTACTCATTGCCTTACTTATGCAACAGTAACCTCTTCCCATCACCCTTACAATAAAATAAATGTTTTTTTTTAGAAAACATGGTGTAAAATTTTTTAAAAATAAAAAATTCTGTCCATTATATGGAATCCAGATATCTGGATGTGTGATATAGAGACAGCAACCCAAGCTGGATGATGTTGGTGGGTGGAAGTGGAGGTAGCAAGAAGATAAGAACCAGGACTAAGACATTGGAGGGAAAAACAGGGAAAGAGGGATGGAAAAAGAGGCAGGTCAGACCACACACAGGAAGTTTGAACATCCATATACTCATGGCCAGGGGAAGGGGTGGGTCTATCAAGGCTGAAGGTCACACACCAGCCAGTATGTTAGGCTAACACTCACTCTTAGCTTAGTTGAGATGAAGGCTACATATCACAGATGCAATCAAGAACACAACAAGTGCAGTGGTACTCACTAGATACTGTGTGGGAAATGAACTCATACAATTTGTGGATGGAGACAGGAGGGAAAAACAGAGAGAGCGAGGGAAGGGGTGACATTGTCCAAAAAGAAATGTACTCTTTACATATCTGTAAGTTATGTAACTGTAACCTTTTCTGTACATCACCTTTATGGTAACAATTTAAAAAAGAACACAACAAAGATTTTCCAACCTCTTCAACAAATGAACACTCAAGAAGTTAGTTTCATCTGCTTTGTCCTGTGGTTTTAATTTTTTTAATTTTTTTTGGTCAGGTTGTGGGGCCTGAACTCTGGGCCTGAGCGCTGTCCTTCAGCTCTTTTGCTCAAGGCTAGCGCTCTACCACTTGAGCCACAGCGCCACTTCTGGCTTTTTTCTTTTTGTTTATGCGGTGCTGAGGAATTGAACCCAGAGCCTCATGCATGCAAGGCAAGCGCTCTACCACTGAGCCACCTTCCCAGCCCCTGTCCTGTTGTTTTTAATACTGTTCTTCTTCTTCTTTTTTTTTTTTCTTCCTTTTTTGGGAGTACCATTAATACTGTTCTTCTTTTCCTAGACTTTATCTCCAAGCTCAGCCATTTCATATGAATGAGGTCCAAAAGCATCCACAGATAGGGAGTTACAGTAGTGGAGATCAAATCTTTATTTTCAAATTACAAATCTTCCTGGAGATTGGGCAAGGGAAGTTACTAAGTCAGTAGCTTGTTAGGATATCTCCAGCCTCATAGAACAAGTTAAGAAACATTCTTGTTGCTTTAATTTCCTGGAAGAGACTGGGGGGGTCAGTATCATTTCTTCCTCAAATGTATGGGAGGATTTATTTATTAACCCACAGAAGGTTGGCACCTTTGGATTTGTAGGAATTATATTAATAATTGATTCATTTTTTTCACATAGATAGACCTATTCAGATGATCTACTCCTTACATGTGTTTTGGTAATTTGTCTCTTTCATGGACTTGGGCCTACAATGTGTATTTGTGGTCGTAACTTTGTTTATATATCAGATTCCACTCTTAATCTTTTGTATTTGCCTGAGGTAAATAAGTAATAAGGGTTCCTTTGTCAGAAGAATGCTCATATTTTCTTCTTAGTCTGCATAAAGCTTTATCATTTTTTAATCATTTTTTATTGATATGGTTTTTAAAGAACCAGCTTCTTGGTTGATTTTCCTCCATTGTTTCTCTGTTTTTCATTTTATTGATTTCTGCTCTCATTTTCATTTCCTTAATTCTGCTCCTTTAAATTATTATTCTTTCTCTAGCTCTCAAGGGGATATCTTAGATGGTTGATTTTTAGGTCATCCTTTATTTCATATATCTCTATATATGTACTTTTATTATATAAACATTAAATATACAATGTTGAGTTTCACTATATACTGTTTTCAATATATTCCTCAAAATTGTGTTCAGTTTCGAATGCAATTTTGAAAAGTAGTAGCTTCATTTTTATTTGGTTAAAATATTTGCAAATTTCTTTTGAGATTTATCCTTTGATCCACCTCATTAAGTACATAAACTTTAATATTTAATACTTGTAAATTTATTTTCCCTCATCTTACTCTCCCCACTTATTCTTACAATTCTCAAGTATATCATATCATTTCCTATGATACTGTATATTCTCTCTGTCCTACCTCTTTCCCTCCATCCTTCCGTCTACCCTTCTGTCCTTCTCTCCTATCCTCTCTTCTTTTTTCTCTCAAAATAAGCTGCGCAAACACAAAGTACAGGGAGCTCTGCCAGTATCATTTAGTGATAAAATATCTGCACTTAGAACTGCATCAGATATAACGAGGCACTTAATATTTGTGACTGAAGTAACAGGGATTTTATAAAAAGTTTGACACACAAATGGAGAAAACAAAATAGGATCTTTAAAATTAAGATTAAAAAACCTTGTTTTTTTTTTAAAAGAGGCTTTTCAAATTCTACACGCACTTTTGATATTTCATTCCACACAATGTCTAAGTGAAGATTATGTACCCATTTGATCTCATCTGATCAGAACAGAACATACTTTAGCTACAATATAGCAGACATATTTGTACCTCTCTAGAGTCTTCCTGATCACAGGTTTGAGTAACTCTGAGACAGAGACGTAAGATTTCCCATCAAACCAGAAAATTACTCACTGTGAATTATAGAACCATCTTTTTATATCTATTAAAGAGAAGGGAATTTATATAATGGGATTAATCAAGGTATTATCCATCTTTGGGCACAAAAATTTTTCTCAAATATGTAAGTGGCCCAAGCAATTAGGACATGAGAGATCTGACTGAAATCTTCAATGTACAGAATTTGAAGCCAAGGCTTATACTTTATAGAAGTTAATAAAGAACTGGCACATGTTGGGAAAGATACCTATGTACCCATATTTCAACATGACTCAAATGTGTTTTCATTCAGGGTGTTGGTAATTTCACATGTTCTCTTGATCCAAATACAGTCTGTGATGGCTTTATTTCAGTGTTCTACGGTGTGTCATGGTGCCCCATTATAGAAATCACACAAGTGATTGATCCTGGTGATTGGCAAGCAACCATTTTTAGATGACTGAGAGCAGTGGCTTCCAAAGTATATCAAAGCATCAATATCTAGACACCTATTTAAAGTCCTCAAGGCTGAGGCTAGAAGGAGAAGCTTTCTTATCATGGCCGATCATCACCTCCTTTGACTCATCCAGCACTTCTTACATCATTATCATCAGCTCCTGTCATTAAGCTCCTATGTTTGAGCCATCTGGAATGTTGTCTGTTCTTTATTTTATTTTTCCTGAGAAGATGTTGACGTATACTAACGTTTTTTTAATCTTTCTTACAAGGTTATGGAGGGAGGGGCACAGTATCTCCATTTTACAATGAAGAAACAGAGATTTAGAAATGTAAAACAAAAACAAAAAGAACTTTCTCTAAAATATAGAACCTAGTAAAATAATCCACACAAGGAAATGCTAGCCTACAAATGGCTGCCTTGTGGTTTATTCAGTATTTGAAACCCTATTATAGCATGTTCTTTGACATCTACAATATTTCAGAAATAGGAGAGGAGTTGCTGATAGAACTGCAACAGATATCTAAGAGTACCAGTACTAGGTACAGGGTGACCCTTGTCTATACCTGTGTTACCATCCCTTTAAAAAAAATACCTCTGAAAATCAGCCTGCGGGAGAAACACGCTGGCAGTACTATTTGTTAATGTCATAAATAAGCCAAAAAAAAAATCATACTTGGAATTTGTCACATCTAGGTAGTACAAGCCCTAGACTCCAATAAATCTAAGTTTATTGGGAACATCAGTTTCTTTCCAACTCAGACTTTATTTTCTTACATGTGTGACTCTAAACTTCTGACTGGAAGAATCACAGCCAATCATCTATCTTCATATGTAATCTAAGTTGAGCATGGTAGCTATTGCCTGTAATCCTAGCTACTCAAGAGGCTGAGATAATGAGAAACTCACTCCAAGAGTGATCCAAGGAAAAGTTTTATGAACCCGATCTCAAAATGGGCATGGTAGCATGTGTCTGTTACCCTAGCTATGCAGGAAGAGATGACTCCTCATCTTGGCTAGCCTAGGCAAAAAGAAAGACTCTCCTTGAACAATGACAAAAAACCCAACATGGGCAGAGGATGTGGCTCAAGTGACAGACTGCCTACTTAGCAAGAATAAAACCTCCAATTCAAACCCCAGTACCTCAAAACAAAAATGTAAGCTAGAAGTAAATGCAAAGAACAATGGGTCATATAATCAGATGTTTTTCCTTTTCTCTTACTCTCATAAATAGTATGAATTAAGTTTATAGCTGCTATTGTTACAGTTCTCTCTCTACATATGTATATGTATATGTACATATATAATATACCTATATCTCTATACCTTTCTCTTTCTGTCTGTTCTACACTGAAGTTGGGTTCCACATAAATTATACTGTAAATCACTTCAGCGGGGCACCATAGCACATATCTATAATAGAAACATTTAGGAAGCTGGGGTAGGAGGTGATGAGTTCAAGGCCATTCTGAGTTATACAGCAAAACCCTATCTTGAAAAGAAAAACAGACACCCGTTTCATCTACAGTCAAAGCTGTCTGGTATTGGTTATAACATTGACATTTATGTTATCAACTCTCCATGAAAGCAAGACACTAATATCACAGAAAAATATTCATATAAAAGTCTTGGATAATTTAAAAAGTAAAAATCATCTTGGAAATTGGAAAGCCATATAGATGGTTTTCATTTCTCTATGGACACCAGGAACAAAGAATTTTCTTGAGTGGCAGCATTAGTGGCCAGGCTCAGAATGACTTTGTGTTCTCTAAATCCATACTCTGATATATCTTTTCTCTAAAGGGTCAAAGCCTAAGAGGGTAGATATAACTGGTAACTACAGCTCTACCACAGTGTTCAAAGACCACCTAGGTTGGGCATTATGACTGCCACTCAGTTGTTTCCCATAGTTTTCCACACATATTCATTTGTTTTAAAATTATTTTCAAAATAAACAACAGTCAAAGCTATCATAGCACAAGCTTCGGATGTTTCTTGTCTGCCTCTCTACTGGGGACAGCAGTGTCCCCGAAGCTCAACAAGCTCATTGACTTGAAATAAAACACCATGTTCTTCTATACAATAATAGGAAGATAAATTAATACCGAATATTATTTATCTCATCCTTGATTATGCCCCTCAACTTCTTTGAGTCTTTCTACCATCGTTCTGCTGCTAGCAGAGGCCAAACAGGATGATGACTGATTTCTGCAAATGTATGTAGCATGGGTCCAATTTAGAAGATCAGAATGTGAGCCTATTTTCTGAGAGTACAGTCAAACAATTTTTCCTACTTTAACGGATATCTTCATCCAAATGATTGTTTCACGATGTTCTGGAAAGAATGCTATCGTTTTCAGGGATGAGGCCTCCTCAATGTATTTGAAAGACACGAGTAAAGCTCAAATTCCTTGATGATTACAATCATTCGATGTTCTGAATCTCTGAAGATTCCTGGAGCATTAATACAATGGACTTGCTCTAGTAGTCATTTCATTTGTTCCTTAGATATTCTTCTAAGACCTCCTGGATTTTCTTGCTTGTTTTTATTTGTTTGTCTCTATGGAAGCAGCAAAGTGTTGACTTTGGGGTGGGGTTTCCTGAAGTTAAACTCACCATCTGACTCTGTGACCTCAAGTAAATTACAGAACATCTCTGTGCCTTAGCTATACAACAGAGTCGATAAAAGCCTCCAATTAGTAGGGTAATAACAACAACTTTGAATAATCCATGCACACAACCTTTGTATCAATTTGACATTCTTTAATCCTAACATAGGGTTTCAGGTGTAGGATATAGTTGAGCCCACTTTACAGATTAAAATGCTATTTTGTTGTTAAACACAATTGCAATATGGGCATAGGTTTTAGTGAGGCCAAACTACCGAATACATTCTAATACTTTGACTAATATTGCTCTTCTTCCTGCTTTCCCATTAACTACAACAATTTCAAGTTAAAAAAAAAAACCCTATAACTGTGCTTAAATCACCTTGCTTTGACCTCTTATTTAGACCTTTCCTTGTATTGCCCAAGGGATAAGATAAAATAATTGTAGTCTCCTAGGTGTGGCTCTAGGTTCACCATATCTAGCAGCCCTGTTCTTCTCTCTATTTTGGCTGTTTCTCACTGGCACCAAGTCAATTCATCCATCGTATTCATCACTGACTTCCAGAGTCAAGACTTTCTCACTAAGTGATCTGCATTTTGCTACCAAGACATTGCTGCTTTTCAGATAATGGCTAAATCAGCTGCTGGCCTCCAACTACCGCAGTGTTGCTTTTTTGGTTTTTAATTCTCAACAAATTGGTTCTTTTTCTTGACTACTAATACTAAGAAACCATAGATTCCTAACACAAAGAGTGCCCTGTCAAAAGGCCTAAGTACCAAGATTTTCAGATGTTAGCTAGTGCTGTTAGCAAGGTGAAAGGCGAAGAGGTAATTAGGACTAATAGCTGCTTTTAGAGCCCCATCCTACTTCACCCCATTAAAAAAAATCAATGTATTCCACATTTTAATAATGAGCAATAAATGTGCAGGATGTGTCTCTATATTCAGAGTGGGTGCTGGTGGTTTCACCTACAGTACTTCCGTTTAGCTTTTGGGTCCTGTTTCTGGAGAAAAAAAAAACAAAACCTTGGAGACGGGCTGACTTTTGAAGCTGTTTTGAAAATGACCTTGTATCTCCAGAGAATACTTTGTTCTAGGACATCATGATCGAGCCCACGGTGGGTACTCCAGGAAGTAAAAAGAAAAAAAAAAGTCGGTCGTCAACTAAGAACTCTTCATTTCCCAGTGCGGGGAGAAAAGGTGACTCAAGAGGAATAAAGTTTTACAAGAGGAAAATCTTTCCATCACTGTAATGTAGCAATGTGAAAAATCTCCTCTCGGACCACTTCCATTCCCATCCCACTTCCCCAGCGCGGAATCTATTAAGGAAGAATTCGGGTCTGGTTGTTGTTAGATCAATGAACCCAGCTCCATATGGGGGGCTTCTGTGAACTCAGTTTCACCCTTTCATTGGCTTCGCTGTGTTCTGATTACAGAGCTGTGATACATCCAAATACCACTTCCACCTAACAAAGCTTTTTTGTTGGGGGAGGGGGGTGCATACTAATAAACCACAATGCACAGTGCTAGGAATAGGAGGTACAGCTGCAAGGAGAAGTATCACAATTTTTCACTTCAAGGAGCTCAGGCTACAGAAAGCCAAAGTGGTTAATAAAAAGATAACCACATGATAATATCATATGCAAGAAACTATGTGTAATTAGTAATACAGGCTACGCAAATTAATTTAGTAGCAGGGCTTGGAGTTTTGGTTTTCATCTACGAGTTCATCTATTCCTCCTAGGGTAATCTTTGTTCAATGAAACAAAAAGATATAGTCATTTTTGTAAGTTATCTTCTAGTAAGAGGAGCAAAGTCCCAATTTGCTTGATTATATTAATTATATCATATTATTATATTATAATTATACTGGGATCCATATGGACCCAATTGTTGAATATTGTTAATCTAGGACAATTGTAATAAGTGATGATGTCTTTGTAACTCAAGTAGTGACTTCAATTGTTCATATCTTCTAGAGTATCATCTCTAATCTATGATCAGCTGCTGATCAAGACTGTTTTTCATGGAGGCTTGTGTTTCTGCTTGGGTTTAAGGTAGATAGTATGAAATGAAATCAAGTGAACAACTACGACTGTTGTAGGCCCACATAATGTCTCCATAAATTCTTATATTGGTGTCTTAACGCTCAGTACCTCCAACTATTACTCCATTTGGAGACAGGCCTTTTAAAATAAAAAATAACATAGTTCGGGACTTAGTTCAATATGACTGGGGTTCTCATAAGGAGAGAAAAATTAAGATCCATAAAGGCATGGGAGTAGACCAAGTGATGACTCAGAGAAAAAGTGACCATCTGCAAGTTCACGTACCACCATGACTTTGAAATTGAATTGTTATCCATCAAAGTGTACTAGGTTCTGCTTTGATAATAACCCCCAATCTCAATGCCTTTTTTCCTTCCTCTTTCTCTCTCTCGCCTTTCTTTCTTTCTCTCTCTCCTCTCTCTCTTTCTTTCTTTTCTTCATTCTTCTTTCCTTTCTCTTTCTTTCTTCATTTCTCTCTCCCTTCCTCCTTCCTTCCTTCCCTTGTTTTTTCTTTCTCTCTCTCTTACTTATTTCCTTCTTCCTTTCTTTCCTTTGTTTCCTCTTTGTTCCCTCTCATTCTTTTCTGTTCCCTCTCATTCTTTCCTTCCTTCCTTCCTTCCTTCCTTCCTTCCTTCCTTCCTTCCTTCCTTCCTTCCTTCCTTCCTTCCTTCCTTCCTTCTCTCTTTCTCTTTTGTTCTTTCTCTTTCTCCTTCTCTCTCACTCCCCTTCTTTTATTTCTTTCTATATCCCGCTTTTCTTCATTCCTTCCTTTCCTTCCTCTTTCTTTCCCCCCTCTCTCATACCCTTCTTTCATTCCATTCTTCCTCCTTCCTTCCTTCCTTCTTCCTTCCTTCCTTCCTCCCTCCCTTTCTTCCTTCTTTCTTTTCTTTCTCTTTCTTTCTTTTTCCTTTCTCTCTCTCTTTCTCTTTCTGTCTCTCTGCCTTCCTTCCCTTCTTCCTTGCTTTCATTCTTTCTTTCTTCTCTCTCTTTTTTCTTCCTTCATTCTGTGTCACTGCTAAGGTTTAAACAGAGGGAGGGCCTCACACTCTCTGTTTCTTTTGCTCATGACCAGGTCTTGACCATTTGATCTATGCTTCCAGATTCAGCATTTTTAAAAATTAGTTAATTGGAAATAGGACTCAGACTTTCAGAAACAGGAGTCAGACTTTCTGCCTGTGCTAGGATTACAACTCGATCCTCAGAGTTCAGCCTCTTAAGTCACTAGAATTATAGGTAGGAGAGACAAAAGCTTGGCTTCTCAATATCTTCCAATATAATCTCAAGGTCACACAGTTTGTCTGATTCAGTTCAATAGGCTCTTCTTCTTTTTTTTTTTTTTTTTGCAGGGGGGGGGGGTCAGGTTGTGGGGCCTGAACTCTGGGCCTGGGCGCTGTCCCTCAGCACTTCAGCTCAAGGCTAGTGCTCTACCACTTGAGCCACAGCGCCACTTCCGGCTTTTTTCTTTTTGCTTATGTGATGCTGAGGAATCGAACCCAGGGCCTCATGCATGCAAGGCAAGCGCTCTACCACTGAGCCACCTTCCCAGCCCTATAAGCTCTACTTCTAATTGTTCTCATTCAGAAACTAGATGATGGAATTCTTATGTGGGGTATTGCTGGCCATTGTTTAGTTGTGAAAGAAAAGGCAAAGGAGAGTGTGTTAAAGGTTTTCACCAAGAGGTGATGCCTGTCATCTCTACACATATTCTACTCAAGAAAGGTATGAGGAATATAACCTTTGTCATTTGCTAGATGGGAGATAGCAAAAAATGTCTATGGAGGAGGGACATACAAAGCAACAAAAAATCACGTGGTACCTTATAAATACGTTAGAAACAATAGCAAGAAAGAAAAAACACTTGTGTCCTTATCTTGGGGTTCATTTCACTTAACATCTTATTTGACCTTTTCTGCTTGTCTCAGATATGTACTAGATATTACAAATAAGGGAAACCATGGGACCTATGTTTCTTTGGGCCTGGCTTACTTCACTTAATATAATTTTTCCAAGTCTTTCCATTTCCTAACAAATGGGGCAATGTCATTCTTTCTGATGGAGACATAGATTTCCATTGTGTATATAAACCACATTTTCTTGATCCATTCATCTACTGAGGGGCATCTGGGTTGGTTCCATATCTTAGCTATGGTAAACAATGCCGCAATAAACATAGCTGTGCTGGTAGCTTTAGTATGGTCTTGTTTGTGATAATTTGGGTAAATGTCCAAAAGTGGGATTGCTGGGTAATAGGGAGCTCTATGTGGAGTCCTTTGAGGAACCTCCATACTACTTTCCAAAGTGGTTGAACAAGTTTACACTCCCACCAATGCAGTAGGGTTCCCTTCTGCACATCCCCTCCAGGATCTGGTGTTATTAGTGTTCTTGATTATAACCATTCTAACTGGGGCGAGGTGGTATCTCAATGCATACCAATGACTATGATACTTAACATATTCTCTGTTTTTTTTTTTTTTTTGTTGGATTGTCCTGACAAGCCAAATCATACTATATTAGTTTAGATTTAGGTGATGACTTTTATTTCCAATCCTAGTTCACAGTGCCATTAATGGGAATAATTAAGAGAGGAGGATAAAAAGAACCTAATACACATTAGGAAACAAACACTCTTTCACATATCAACAATACATTAATTATTATACATTTATTGCACACTACCAATCAATGAAGAGTCAGACTATCTTATAGGTGATGCAATTTGAAGCTAAATGTTAATTTGAGCAGAGTGAGACGCTAAGCCTGCACAAATCTAAAGTCCTCAGTCTGTTCTTTATACTATAGGGTTTTTGATCTTTGGTTGTGACCCATTAATAGGTTAAAACTCATAGCCAGTACTGTTTCCAAAGTTAATGAACAAAAGAGAAAGTATGAGTGATTCACAAATTATAAGAATATTTCCTGAAAATTTACTTACACAAGAATTGTTCTAAATGTACACACTTCTCAGTAGACTGCTTTATATCATGCTGAGAAAAGGATTCTTACATCAACCAAGCACCTTCCAATTTTGGTCTCTCACACTGAAGCATCTTGCTTCCTGAAATTGCCCTGGCCTGAGCCCATGAGCAAGAATAGGAAGGTTTCATTACAAGGAGAAACATAATATTGGATGAAACCAGAACTCCAGAGGAATCAATTTTCTTTTTTACTTTTTTAAAGTCTAGAGTTTTGAGACATATATTTTGTCAGATAAATGTAAAATTAGTGTGGAAGCTCAGTTGCTGTCACATTGAGTTCTTGCAGTATAAATTTGGCTTATGGAACCTGATTCCTTCCCACAAGTAAATACCTACAGAAAAATCTTTGATTGCTTAAAAAAAAGGTACTCAGAAGCCTGGCACTGGTAGCTCACACCTGTAATCCTAGCCAGGAGGCTGAGATCTGAGGATCATGATTCAAAGCCAGCTCGGGCAAGAAAGTCTGTGAGACTCTTGTCTCCAATAAACCAATAGAAAACCAGAAGTGGCACTGTGGTTCAAATGGTGGAGTGCTGAGTAGCCTTGAGCTACTCAGTGGTATCCTTGAGCTGAAGAGCTGAGGAACAGCACCCAGGCCCAGAGTTCAAGCCCCATGACCCAAAAATAAAAATAAAAGGCATTCAGTAGATGTGTAGTAAATCATTCTTTAATTGGCATAGAACACTCGGGGAGTGTAACTGACCTTAATACATTTATCAAAAATCTGAATTCCACCATTGTGGAATAGGATTTAGGATTTGCCATTGTGGATTCACTCTTGTTCTTGGGCTCTCAGCTAGACTACATGTTCCTAGGCCTTTGAAGTTACATATGGCTGCAGGGTTGAATTCTAGACAATAAAATATGAGAGGCATGTTGGTGCTCTATTGGATAAATGCACAGGAGTGGAAGGGTTGGGTCAGAGAGCAGCTCTAGTTTTTGTTGTTTTTGTTGTTCATTTTTTTGTTTCTTTTTTTTTTTTTTTGAGAAACTTTCATATTGCTTTCCAGAGTGGTTGAACAAGCTTACATTCACACTAATTGTGTAATAGAGTTTTTTGGCCAAATCCATGGCAGCATTTTTTATTGTTATTTTTCTTGATATTGGCCATTCTAACTGGGGTGAGGTAGAATCTCAATGTTGTTTTGATTTGCATTTCCTAGATGTCCAGAGACGTTGAACATCTTTTCATGTATCTATTGGCCATTTTTACTTTTTCTTCTGAGAAGTCTCTTTTTAAGTCATTAGCCCATTTATGAATTGGGTTGTTGTTTCTTTAGGGCTTATTTTGGGGGAGTTTAATAAGTATATTTTGGCTATTAGGCCCTTGTCTGATGTATAGCAGGTAAAAATCATCTCCCATTCTATTTAGCTTGTTAGCTATGTCTTTTGACATGCAGAAACTTTTAAGTTTGATGCCACACTAAAGCTACTATCATAACCATGTTCATTGTGGCATGATTTATTATAGTCAAGATATGGAATCAGCCCAGATGCCCCTCAATGGATGAATGGATCAAGAAAGTGATATATACATATATATATATGTATATATAAATGGAATTCTACTCACCTCCATCAGCAAGAATGGTACTGTACTATTCATCAGGAATGGAAAGACTCGGAAAAAATTATATTAAATCAAGTAAGCCAGACCCAGAGAGATAGAAGTTGCATGATCTCCCTCATTTGTAGTAGCTAGAATGTGCCTATAAATCTACAAGTGAACACACTGGATGGAAAGTAGGGATTACAAATGAATTAACTCAAGTGCAATATACTATGCATATAGTGCAAATAGTGTAATTCTTTAAAAAGACTAGATCAACGCCTAACAAAATGGATACTTGCAAGAGCGTAGGGTGGCACCAGAGGGAGAATAATAGAAGAATGAAAGAGGGAGAAGGTGAGAATGCAGGCAAGAATTCATTGCATATATCACAGAACTGAGAAATTTAAGGGAAGAGGTGAGTCAAAGGTGAGGTGAAGATTAGAAGTGATGACACAGATCAAGATGCATTGTACACATCAACTGCTTGTTAAATTGCAAAAAATTCAATACATAACTGAAAATTAAGATAAGGGAATGGAGTGGGCTGGGAGAGGTGGGTAAGGATGTTGAAAGGGGTGCCATTCATCAAGACATACTATCTGCATAAGCTGCTTCGTGAATGTCAACTTCTTTGCACAACTACTTAAAGATAATAAAAATATTTTTTAAATGTGAGTCATAGATACTACATGTAGGTATGGCTCATAATAATCTTCCATGTCTTCTCATTCATAATAACCTTCCATGTCTTCTCATTTATATCATTTCCTCTTTCAAGCTAGAATGAAAATATACTAGACCCAATCAGGACTCTGAAAGCTCTATGATGAAGATGATAGAGCTTCTATCTACTTGTTGAAATACAACAAATCCATAGATATGTCTGGAGTCCAGTCACATCATGTAAGCATAAATTCAAAATCAAGCAAGTAAAAATACTTTTCCATTTTATTTGAGTCATTCCACATTTTGAATCTAGTCATTACAGCAAATAGGCTACCCTAATTAGTACAGATTGGAAGAAGATATCCCAGAATAAAGAAACTTGTTCAGACAGGAATCGTGACCAGTACTCAAAGTCTATGAAAATAAATCATTATAGTAGGAAAAAGAATCTCACTTTGTTGTTTTCATATTGATGCTTTCCCCCCAGGCTAAAAAATGTCCGTGAGACTTCTATTATCCTTAGAGATCAATGATGGTAGAATGACAGTTCAATACTTTATATAGATAAAATATAGAATGTAAATTTATATTTAATGAAGGTATAATGCATTCTCAAAAACCCAGTTCAACATGCCCAAGCTTGTATTGAGTTGGTTGTGTTCTCCTATGAGCAGGAAGTAGGTGATTGTTAGTTCTCAGATTACATTCTATGGTCATAAAAATAATCTAGAGTGGTGATCTTGGTATGATTCCGTGTCTCCCGATGTGTTTTTGCAGGACAGAATGCTTTCCTAGTGATTTTATCCATATTTACTCTTAAAGATTAGGTCATGTCAAAGGTGATTTACACAACAGGGTTAACTTTTAAGATTATTAGTGATAAGATCCAACTTCAACTGTAAAAGATAAAATCACTTGAATTATGATTCTTGTTATACAACATGTGCAGAATCCTAGATCTATTTTTTAAAAACCTTCTGATGATAATTAAGTTCAATTATTCTTCCTAATTAGAATACTTTATGCTTCCCTTGAAGAGTGGGTTATTACCATCATCACATTTGTGCTTCATAATCTGCCTGTGAGACTAAAAGAGAAGTTGTTAGGGCAATTATATAGATGAGAAAATTAAAGCGTAAAGAATTGAAGCAATTTTCCTAAGGCCACATAGCTGGTTAAGACCTAGGGCTGAGTCTTCTAACTGCTCATCTTTTTTGTGTTTACACATTTGTTTATCTGTGTAAATGAAAGGAGCTATATAGGTCCAGTGTATTTGGGACCTTGAGAATGAAATGATCTGAAGAGACTAATAAAAACATATTAGGAAGCAGAACTCATGACTATGTCTTTATAGTTCAGCAAAATATATGTGCAGCATGCATTCAGAGACTTAGAAAGCAAATGCCTATAGCTACATCTAACACAGTGCTTAGAGTCCATAATAGGCCCCCAGTAGAGGCTAGTTAGAGCTGAATTTCCATAAAATATCTTGTGTTAAACCACTTCAGCAAAGCTCTTACTTTCTTAAGTTGTAGATAATGAACACATACGTATTCATTATTCATCATTGTGAAGAAAAGTGAAGACAGGAATGCTAGAGGCTGAGTAAGAAGGCAACATCAACCAATGGAGTTCCTTTTCACTCTCCAGAAATATAAACGATACATAGATAGCTTTTGCACTGTGAGAAGCAAAGAAGGAAATGTGTTCCTGTGCAATTAGTACACAATGTATGAATTCAGAATTGTGGCACTGGGACTTCTAAGCAGATGATTTTATGAATATTGTGGTATGAGAAATAATATTTTAAGAGCACATTAGTGCTTTGTCACAGTGTACTTCTTGAGACTAATTTTTTACTTGATCTAGCTTCTAAAATTGTACTGATTTTTGCTCCCCCCATAGCTACTACATGTTCACTACTGATCTTGTTCATAATGGTCATAGAGCAAAGCAGAAACACAGGCTGCCCTGGGTCAGCTGCTGATTGTTTGTTTCCTTGGGCAATACATACCAAACCTCAAGGAGTCTCAGTTCACACCCGAAGAATGAGTTTAGAGATGACTTCCTGCCCCTAAATATAGCATGTCATCAGATACTATAATTAACAAAGGATTAGCATTCTTCTATTTTGATGGACTGGGGACTAAGTAATCAGAACATCTTTAGAAGGTTCTTTGCCTGTTTTCCAGACTCTTACTCTTGTTTCACAGTCCTCGGGAATTTAAAGGCTTTTCATTTTTACCTCATACCTGTACATATGATAGTAACCATAGAGTATCTGTAGCTAGTTCATCAGGCTGAAGCTATTCAGCTCAGATCCTAGTTTACTGAAATTTTTAAACTTTGTTTGGGGCTCTAGACTCTCATGTAATCAATGGTTGTTTCATTTCTTACTTGTGAAAAGATAATTTCTGAATACTGTATTGATGACTTGCATGTTGAAACATTTTCCCCTCTGGCTGAAGGAGAAAGGAACTATTTTGACTCCTGAGTGAGCCCAGGAATTACTTATTATTTGGGGTGAAATATCTTCTCATGTATGCTGTGATCACTGAGTTATCATGGACTTGAAGAAATTCTTCTGGAGATTTCCAGATCCTTCTCTCTGTGCAACGACTTCTTTCTGGCAATCTTCCCCACGATTCTACTAAGCCCATCTTTCTGACTTCTGATCTCTATCTCTTTAAGACTTAGAACTGCCAGGTTCTGCTTGGCCTTCCACTCCTAGTGTTGCTGCCAGAAAGTTCTCCCTGGCAGCAAGCTGGGCCAATTTTAATTCCCTTAGGAATTAAAAACCCATGTATCTGTTGCCCAACCTGTGATATTTTTATGTATTTTATCCAGTTAGATAATCCATAAGGGAGAGTACACCTATTGTCTGTTGCTCCAATATGTTCAAAGGTTAGTTTAGTTGAATTTTGTGGAATAATTATAGTTAACAGCTCAAACATTGGGCGGTTATGTAGGTTTGCCACTGTTCTAGTATTCTGTGTAAGATTTTTTTCCCTATGGACATTTCCAGTCCATGGACAATACCAATCCAGTGTTTTTATATTTAGATTTAGTCTTTGCTCTACAAAAATAGATTAAAAACTTGAAAGTGGACTAAGAAGATGTATTTTTCATCTACCACTGCAGAGAATAAACAATATTCACCAAATCTGAAAGAGATGCAATCTTTTCCTAGAGTTTTACATTATACTGTCATTTACATTCCATTCCATGATCACAATGAAGGTCTAGTTGCCTATGGGATTATGAGATCACTTTTCTTACATACCAAGTACAAAGAAACCAGGATTGCATGACATGAGAGCCCTCCAATTAACCTATGTGAAATGTTTGAAATTCCCATCATTATAACAATTTTTTTGTGGTAAGACATTAAATCTGTGGAAATGACTTACTTCTATATTGATGTGTTTAATTTTTAAGCTGTGAAGGATTTTCTACAAAAACATTAATATAAAAAAGCAGGTATGAAAATTTATCTTTGATTTATTTTTATCAACTACTTTCTTGGAGTTCAAGTTCTGAATAAACTACTGAAACTTTACACTAATTGGAGTTTGGACAAAGAAACTACTTCAGTATGCATTCTTAATTGATTTTTCCCAAAGAGTTTGATTATAAAGTATGTGTGTTGACAGTAAATAAGTTATACCTAAGGTCTAGGATGGATGGAAAAATGGCAAGGAGAAGACATTCAAACAGCAAAAGAGACACTGAGAGACAAGATGCTAAAGTCTGATTACTATTGTGGGTTGAATTGTGCTCCATTACCATCCCCCCCAAAAAAATATGTTGAAGTCCTAAACCCCGGGTAACTAAATGAATATAACTTTGTTAATTATTTAAGATGAGGTCTGACTAGAATAAGTCAGTCTGACTCGGAAGGGGGGTACTTAAAAGATAGGATTTTTTTGTTCTTTTTTTCCCTCTAAATCTTAAAATGAATGTCAGCAGGTGAAAAAGGGAGGGACTGAAAGAGAGCAAACTGAGTGAATATGTTTATGGTACTTCATATAAAGGTATGAAAATATAGTAATAAATCAGCTGAAATTTTTTTAAAAGATAAGAGAGTAATATGGAGAGGATGAATAATTAAAAACAAGAAAAGCAGAGTAGATAAAACAGACACACAGGGAAGATATCTATTAAGAAATAGAGGCAGAGATTTAAAGAAATATATCTGACACCAAAGAATGCCAAGGCAAGGGAAGTACTGCCTTCAGAAAGAACAGAGACCTCTGACCCCTTGATTTTGGATGTTTAACCTTTGTGAGAAAATGATCCCTGCCATTTTAGCCAACCAGTTCATGGTGTTTTGTTTTGTTTTATATGGAAGCCCTAGGAAATTAATACAAACACTTAAATTTGCAACTGGGCTTTACTACTTATGACTCTTTCTTTCATCTTAAGCAATTATTTTAGTTTCTTTATTGAGTTTCCTCAATTGTAAAAAAAAAGAAAAAACAAATAAAGAAATGGTTTTTTTAATGATACTTCTAGTGCCATATGAAGAATACGAATAAAGTAGGTAGTCAGTGTAAGGAATAAGTAAATTCTGGCATGTCATTAATCTGTTGTCAGTATTTAATAAATATTAGTTAATAAATGTTTGGGAAAATTAGCCTGCAAACAAAAAATACAACCAAAGTAACTTTTATTTTAAATATGCCTTTAAATATGTTTATACTATAAATATGCTCTAAAAATTACAATACTGAAGGCATAGAGTTAGGGTCATATTATGCAGTAAATAACAGTAAGTAGTCTCCTTAATTACTTTTTCTCCATAGTCAGTTCAGAGATATAAACAATATAAATAGGAATTCATCTATTCATTTATCTAATCTCCAATTATTTTTTAAAATAAAAACCAATTCCAATGGTTTAAAGAAAGTAAGTTATAATTCAATGCAATGCAATCATTTAGCATGGGGTGGGGTGGGTTTTTTTTTTGCTCCATGTTTTCAAATTTTAATTTTATGTAAATTCATTATGGGTCTGAAACTGTTCTCTCTTTTTAAAAATAAATTTGGAATACCCTTTAAAAATGATTTGCTCAAATTACCTGTTATTTTATGCCATAGATAAGAGCAAGTCTGGACATATCAGAGATAATTGGACCAAATATTACTCTGGGAGACCAGGTGAACTTTACTTACAGAGAAGAAGTCAGAGAGAGAAAAATGAGCTCATTTTTTTTCCAGGTCTGACATACAAAATGAGGAGAATTTTATGGCTAAAACTGAATCTCATAGACCAGCCTTAGAGTGGTTGGGGACAAATGATAGAGGAAAGAGGGAAATTCCCAGGATCCTTTTAGTCCTGGTCCTTCCTGCAGGGTCTTGGCTCTTTCTCCATTCACACAGGCACATACATGGGCACTCACATATACAGATGGATTCTACCCACACTTATAAACAGCTATGGGATACAAAAACTGCTGGCATTGAGGTTGGAAAGGAATGAGAGAAATTGTATACTCAGAAATGAGCAGATGTTAGTTAAATTAGTGGAAACGAACGGTAATTTTTTTTTTTGGGGGGGGGGTCTGGTTGTGGGCCCTGAACTCTGGGCCTGGGCGCTGTCCCTCAGCTCTTCAGCTCAAGGCTAGCACTCTACCACTTGAGCCACAGCGCCACTTCCAGCTTTTTTCTTTTTGCTTATGTGGTGCTGAGGAATCGAACCCCCAGGGCCTCATGCATGCAAGGCAAGAACTCTACAATGAGCCACCTTCCCAGCCCTGAACAGTAATTTTTGAATAAAGTCAAGCATAGATCAAAGCATTGGGAACGTGTTTGAAAAGTTCAGCATCAATGTGTATACAGCGGAACCTTCATGATTAATGTTTTCTTCATATATAAACTTCAAGTGAGCATACATGTGCATGTGAATCTGAAAATAGTCCTTATCCCATAATGAGAGTTAAGACAAAAAAAAAAGTCAAATTTATTTACCACAAATCAATACAATCATTTCCAAAACTCAGCTCTACTTAGAAGAGGATGCCTCAAACAGATATTTCTTAATAAATGTGATTTTTCTCTATGTGATTTTTTTAAGCAGTCATAAACTGAGTCTCAAGGGTTGAATCTGTGCTGAATACCTTGTGTGGCTCATAAATTTTTAAACTACTGTCACCGCTTTACCAATAGATATCATACTTGACTCACTTAAAAAATCTGAAAATCTAACAACTCTGGGGTCTAATTCCCAGGTAGCAATTACCTTTCACTATATAGTGACTGATTACTATTTTTATCAGAAAATCCACTCTTTGATTTCCATATTCCCACACAGCTGAGTACATTTATTTTTGCTTCCTACTTAGTAATTGCTAATATTTACATTTACAACTTCCTTCTATGTCATTAAAATGCAATCACATGGTGCTGACATGAATGCAATTCTTCTATAGAGTACAGATATTCATGTATTTGTGTATCCATTTGCTTATCTATTATGTATAGACAGTTATGTAGCTGCTAGAAGAGAGGTAAACAGACCCACAATGTCATGGCATTTTCAAGGATAAAGTGAGCATGTAAATAGACAATGAAAAAAAAATGTATTTTTGAGGTGCTCTGGAGTCTATAAGAGGAGCTTCTAAGCCAAATTTGAGAAAATTGACAAAGGTTTTTCTCTAAAAATATTATTAACTTGATACCATAAACAATGTCATTAGGTTGATAGTGCAAAGACAGCTTTCATAAATCAGATGAAGAGGTAAGGAGGAGAATGGGTCTGGTAGAAATGCAAAAAAAAACTTGAAGATGAGACCAATATTGGTAAATGTGAGAAATAAAATAGCTGGAATATACATTATAAAGCATAGTGATTTAGATGATCACCTATTGATGCTAGGTAGTCAGTATTATGAGGAGCCTTAAACACTATATCAAAGAGTTGGAAAGGTAGCTCAAGTAGTCAGGAGCCATTCAATAGTTTTAAGCAAGCAAGTGATAGGATTGTTTTTGAATTTTAGACAAGTGTCTTTATTAGTGTGTGGAATGCAGATGTCAGTAGTCCAAGACTAACATGTGAGGCTGGCAGAGTATCACAGGAAAGATTCGGTGAGGACTTGCATTAGGACAGAGGGAAATAGTTACAGAGCCAGTGGGTGCACCTGAAAAATAATCCAGATATAGAAGTACAGTAACCGGATTTGACAACAGCATATGTAGGCAGAGTCATAAAATCCAAAAACAAGGTCAACTCACAGAATGACAGACCATTCTAGTTTAACACATCAAATAGGTTTGAATTGAAGTTAGGTTTGAAGGTAATGAGAAACTGGAGGAGTTAACATTTTATTTTATTTTTTTGGGTCCGGTCGTGGGCCTGAACTCTGGGCCTGGGCGCTGTCCCTCAGCTCTTTAGCTCAAGGCTAGCGCTCTACCACTTGAGCCACAGCGCCACTTCCGGCTTTTTTCTTTTTGCTTATGTGATGCTGAGGAATCGAACCCAGGGCCTCAGGCATGCAAGGCAAGCGCTCTACCACTGAGCCACCTTCCCAGGCCAGGAGTTAACATTTATAGGCATCTCTTTTCTTCTTGGTAAAACTTATTATAGGTGGTTCTAATTATCCACAGTTTTTATATACTATCCCTAGATAGGATTATTTTCCTTAAGGCAAAGACTAGTGATATCTAAATTATAGGCTGACTCTCCACTCCATTTTATTTTCTATTTTGGAATGTTAAAATATGTTTTTCCCCCGCAAGTCAACAAGTTTCCATTTTCTCTGGAAAGTAAGAAATAAGATATTGCCTAAGGCCAGGCATTGTAGTTCATACCTGTATACCAGCTACTATAGAGGTGGAGAATGGGAATATGGTTCAAGGGCAGCTCAGGCAAAAAAAAAAAAAAAAAAATTGAGACCCAATCTCACCCAGTAAAAATCTGGTTATGGGGAGATTCTCATTCCAGCTATCCTTCGAGATATTTGAACTGCTTACCAATGATACTAGACCGATTTTAATTCACATAGGTGGAGATTTTAATTTCTTGGAATAGAACTTTACGGAGAAAGGAAGTTTCTCTTATTTCCCATGGAAGAATAAGACGGGAGCTTTCACTTCCCTTACTTCCTTACTTTTCAAATAGGTTCCAGCCAACCATATTTGTTTCTGTTTCCATCTTGAGCAGCTTACTACCTCGGAGGAAGCTCTGCCTATATGTGTGTACGTTTCTGTTCTCTAATGTAGAATTCATTATGCTTTTGTAAATGTATCCAAACCCCTTCAGGGATTAACACATTGTTATTATCACTGTTGGCTATTCTATCGTAGGCTAACGGCATTATTACTGCCTTTGAGCAGTATGTATGTGTCTTCCTACTAAATGGATCTCATGGTTTACAGAGCCTCACCTTTTGGCACAGAACCCGGTGTGCTGTAAACATCCCTTCGCCTTCCCTCTCCCAAAGCAACCATTTGTCTTTGGGTCACACACACATATTTTCTTACTTTTGTTTCACTCTGATAAGCTGCTTTCAATTCTTAAGTTCCTGGAGTTTAAATAGGACCAGATACAAGAGCATACAGGACTTGGGCTCTGCCCCTCCAGGCCATCCCCTCTACAGCAGACCACCATCATTCAGAGCTCCTAGGATGGCTTCATTCATTTTCTGTTGCTATCTTTGAATACTGGAGTTTGGAACTGTGTAAAGAAAGGGGATTTGTTTTAGCTCACAGCTCTCGGAAGGTGAAGAGCATGGTACCATCATCTTCTTGTTTTTTTTAGTGAGGACCTTTTGCTGCTCCAATTTGACAGAAAGTATAAGGGCAAGCAGGAGCATACAAACTAGAGAAAAGGAAGCCACAACTTCCATGATAGCTAATTGATTGCCACAAGTTAGGCATTATTGCTTGAGAGTTCCACCTCCACAGTCCAAAAACTATTTCCCAACACTGTGGCATTTTGACCATTAATTTTCTAACACATGTACTTTTGGGAGACACCCCATGTCATAGCACAGGTATTATATGCTCATACTAAGAGGGCAAATCTGATGTGTGATTTTCCACAGAATGAAGACAGAAATGTGAAAGGTAGACTTAAATATCAACGGACAAGAATATAACTGGCTGGTTTTCTTTCAGAGTGTCAGCTCCTTAAATATATGTATCAAGTCTGTAAGACTGATATTGTCTAAAATTTTGAAAACCACATAAAAATAGACACTAAGGACCTTTTAATATGAAGATTAAAATATTAAAGGCATTTACAATAACCAAGAGAAATACGAAGTTCCTAGCAAGCTAGTACTGGGAGAATAACACTGTATTAACTAGACCACAAGGCTCTTGTTTTAATCTGATATCACAGTTGGATGGTCATGAATAATCTATTTAAACTTTCTGGGTCATAAGTTTCTTATTTGTCAAATTAGATCACTGGAGGCTCTGATCTCTAATATTCTTGCAGCTTTTTAATGCTGTCATACTTTCAAAGTGCTTTAGAAATGTATATAATGGAATTGTGGTTACTGGAATGCAGTTCCTTCTTTAGAGAGAAATGTGCATTGTTCATCTGATGGAGGCTATAGAGGTATGCCCAAGTACTCAGGAACCCGAACATAATGCCGGAAGTACTTGCTGCATTTTGTGAAGTGGTGAGAGGTATTGTGGGCTTACCTTTTAAAGGTACAATTTTATAATCCACGAAAGTGAAGTGAAAAGTATAAATAGGCTTTTCAATTGTCACATTCAGCAAATAGTGAGAATGATGCCAGGATTCAAGGACACAACCAGCTTGAAGTAGCTATTCTACGTTGCCAGCTATTTTCAGCAAAAGAAAACCATAAGTCACAGAAGAAATGAAAAGGTGGATAATGTTTGAAACATTATTTGCTAATCTACAAGGCAATGCAAATCCAAATGAGTTCATTGACAAAAACCAATGCTGAATAGAGCAGTGAATTCAATATTTTATAAATCCACAAATGAAGTTTTGGGTTAGAGAATATGGATAGGGAAGGCAAATACATGTCCACGGTGTGAATTCCACTGAGAAGAGGTTGTCATCTTTCCGTGGTGGTGGAACTTTGATCCATCAGCTGTCACGTGTTAGCTGGGTGACCCTTAACCATCGCTGATAAAGGGAAAATTGTGGAATTTTTTTTAAGAGATCAGTGATCATAGCGGATCACTTACATATTTTCTGTTTTTGTTTTTTTTTTTATTTGGTTTTAGGTTGTTGAGGATCAGAACTGGTCTTCACAGGCTAAGTAAAAACTCTGCTACTGAGTTGGAACTCCTACACTGAAGACCAGAGAGTTCCCAGAAGCCGAGCTGTGAGCCGCAAAATGATGCGGAGGATGAAAAGCCTCCTCCCAACAGGAACTTTCAGAATGCTGAGAGTTTCCCGAAAAGGTCAATCAGTCCTGGCTTGAAGGGCATTCACATTCTTATCCTGGAGTAGGCTAATTCCACACCTAACTTTCTGAGAATTTGGGGAGAGACAAAAATATCTATGCTAACAATAAATCATTTACTGCCTACACCTGCTTCTTAAGAGAAAAAAGTTTATTTATCACTTGAGTAAAATTACACCACATGATTGGTGCTTGTGATTTCAAGGAAACTATGACTTCATTTTCTTCATGTATACCCTGTGCCCTACTCAATAAATACCTTGTAAAATGGACCCAGGACGCCTGAAGCTGGAGGAGGACTTCAGGTCCCTGGTGCCCCAAACCTCAATTCTATGCTGTGTTATTGCCTTGTCCCCAGTCATCACGTGTTGTGAGAGGCACCCACAAAACTTTTCTCAACAGTTCCCTGTAACCGATTTTCCAGTCTTGCTCCTTGCAAGAATTTGGCCATCCAGGGAATCTATTGAACTCATTTATCTTCAATCAATTAATATGTGTCTCTATCTCTTCCACGAACAAACAAGGATATTTCTAAATGTTCTGTCCCTGGAAAGTTTTTCCTTCTGTACATGTCAGCAAGGCTAACTCTGTGTAAGGATACTGCCATACTTCTGCATTTTGGATGCTGTTAACATGCATATATGTATATATATATATATATAGTTTTATACATATTATAGTTTATATATATATATATACATATATATATATGTATATATATATATATATAAAATCTGGTCAAAGTTTTCCTGCAGTTTTCCTAGGAATAGAAGTAATGTACCTCAACATTGTAAAGATTATATGACAAACCTATAGCCAATATAATGCTGAATGTAAAAATACTGATATCATTTCCTCTAAAAGAGGATGAAAAAGAAATCAGAAAAAACAATTCCACTCACTATAGCCTAAAGACATAAAATACATAGGCATACAATGAATGAAAGGGATAAAAACTTCCACAATAAAAATGATAAAAAGCTTTAAGAAAGACTTGAAGGAATTAAAATGACCATGTTGGATGGTAACGTCTTTGTACAAGAACTTAAAACTAATAAAATGCTGGACATTCATACATGTAAAAAAAGCAAAGGCAGGCAGGCAGGCAGGCAGGCAAGCAGGAAGGCAGGAAGGCAGGAAGGCAGGAAGGCAGGAAGGCAGGAAGGAAGGAAGGCAGGAAGGAAGGAAGGAAGGAAGGAAGAATGGATTGGAGAAGACACCAGAAGATGAAAAGATCTCCATGTTCATGGGTTGGCAGAATTAACATCCTGAAAATGGTTATACTATCTAAAGCAAGCTGAAGACTACATGTAATGTCCATGAAACCCTAATATTATTCTACACAAAGATAGAAAAAAATCCTTAAATCTATACGGAAGTATAAAAGACCCAGAACAGCAAAGGTAATTCTTTGCAAAAAGAGCGACACTGGAGGTATCACAATATAAGGCTTCAGGTTGCGCTATAGAGCCACAGTAACAAAAAAGCATGATGCCGGCACAAGAAATGTCATGAAGACCCACGACACAGAGCAGAAGACTTGAAAATAAATCCACAAAACTACAGCCATCTGATTTTTGACAAAGGAGCCCAAACCATATACTGTGGAAAAAGACAGCATCCTCAACAAATGGTACTGGAAAAGCTGATTATCTACGTGAAGAAGCCTTCTATTTTACCCTGGGCAGCGATCAGCTCCAAATGGATCAGAAATCTTTGTTTTGTGCCAGTAAAGGGGCTTGAACTCAGGTCCTCACTCTCTCATTTAACTTTTTCACTCATGTCTGTGGGTCTACCACTGGAGCTATACTTCCATTTCTGGCTTTTTGGTGATTAGTTGGAGATAAAAGTCTCAGATTTGTCTGTCCAGGCTGGCATTGAATCACAATCCTCAGATTTCAGCCTCCTAAGTAGCTAGGATTACAGGTGTGAATCAGTGACACCTGGCTTTGATCAAAAATTGCCAGCCAATAAGAACAAAAGCTGACAAGTGAGAGTAGATGGAATTCAAAAGTTTCTGTACACCAAAGGGAACAATTATCAGCATCATACTATTTACTTTCTGTGATGGAACTTCTGAACAATTTACTGAATTTAGGGGTAAAATTTTAATAACCAATTTTATGGTTAAAACTTAAATGGTAGATATATTTAACTTACATGACCATTTTTTGCTTGTAAGCTTTAGTGTTCTCTTAGTGTAAAGTTTACAAATCATATAATTTCTACATTGTAAAGTATACAATTCAATGCCATTTAGTAAATTTCTAGGGTTTTAAATATTATCACCAAAATTCAAGTTGTTAACATTTCAGTCATATACAAATATTCTTTCATAGTACTGGAGTGTGAATTCAGGGCCTCATGCTTGTTAGGCAGGTGCTATACTACTTGAGCTATATAATCTCAGCACTTTTTTTTGACTTTGTTAGTTTGCAGATAGGGGCTGCATTTTCACTTGTACTGGCCTATGACGATGATCCTCCTATCTATGTCTTCTACATAGCTGGCAGTAGATGTAAGAGGCCATATCTTCCTAATTGTTGAGATGGAATCTCACTAACGCTTTTGCCTAGGCTGGCATTAATGTGCAATTTTCTGATCTCCCAAGTGGCTGGGATCACAAGAGTGAGTCACCATGAAATTGATATTTTCACCAACATATATTAGGGTTCCTTTCCCCATGTCTTTACCAACACATTTAGTTTCTTGATGGCTGCTATTCTTCATGAGGTGAAATGGATCATCAGTGTAGTTTTGATTAGCACTTGTCTACAGGAAAAGATGTTGAACATTTCTACATATACTATCTTCTTGCTCTTGGACTTCCTTCCATTCCACATCTAAAGCCAGTATTGCTAGTATCCCCATACATCCCTAAGGCCATGTTTTTTTTTTTAATTTTTCAATGTCAGTTTTATATTCTGATCAATAACTGTTATTGATTTATTTTCAACCTCATAGATTTTTCCAGGTTAGTCCTGATTTGGGGTATAGTCATTGTAGTTCTCAGGTGCTGAATTTCTATTTCATTCTTTTATACTTGATACATCCTTTTTTGAGTTTACTTTTATGAGATGAATTAATGTCACAATATTTTCCTTTAATTCTTCAAATACCATCCTCATCAATTTTCTGAATATAGACACAAGAGCTGTTTTGATATCTTTGCTACATCCAACATCTGGAATCACTTGGAACCAAGTTCTGTTCATGGCTCATTCCCTTAGTATTGGTCAAACTTTTTGTTTCTTTGCTGCTGCCATGAGTTTTGTCCAAAGATGGAGATTTTGGACAATGTACTGTAATATATACATTCTACCTCTTTTTCCTTGTTGATTTTTGAGACAAGAAAATAAGTTGGCTCTTCTCTTTTAGGTATCTGAGATTTAATGCATAACAATGAACATAATGTTTGTCAATTTTATGGCACATAGTAATAACTTAAATAGGATTTCCCAAGCCTGCTGTCCCTACATGCATAGTTATCCCCAGATCTCACTTCTATGCATCCACATCCCCTCAGATATATTTGGTCACATATAAAATTCCTGGATTAGCCAGGTGCCGGTGGCTCATGCCTGTTATCCTAGCTAATCAGGAGGTTGAGATCTGAGGATCGCGGTTCAAAGCTAGCCCGGGGAAGGAAAGTCGGTGATACTCTTATCTCCAATAAACCACTAGAAAACTGGAAGTAGCTCTGTGGCTCAAGCAGTAGAGCGCTCGCCTTGAGCTGACGAGCACAGGGACAGAGTTCAAGCCCCACAACTGACCTAAATAAATAAATAAATAAAATTCCTTGATTTTCTTTATCTCAAATCTGCATGCATCTATAAAATACATATTTTTCTGTTTCGTTTTTGACTACAAAACACCATCATAATGGGTGTAGTCATCTGTAACAATTTTTCCCAACAAAATTTGGAATATTTCTATATTTAATCTCTGCTGATATATTTAGTTGTTGCTTGCTCATTTTTTTTTTGCTGATACAAATTTCACAATCTATCTCTTTAGTTGTCCTGTGACTGATATAGTTGTTTCTAAAATTTTGCAGCTGTGAATATTGCTAAGAACATTCTTTATTATGTATCTCCATGCATACATACAAACACACCTCTAGCATATACAGTTGGATCACTAGCTATGAACAATTTCAAGTGTGCAAGTGAATGCTAGAGGGGTTTTTACTGTGTTATTGCTTAAAGTACAGAAGATCTGCTGTTGCATTAATTGCTACTCTTAAATTGCAATTTTGTTGGTGTTATTAGTTGATGAATTCAAGTGTCTTGAATATGCTAAATAGCTGGGAATAAGGAGGTGCATAATGAGTGACTGGCTGAAATGCACACAAACTGAGGTTCTATAGGATCTTTCTGGAGCACGGAGAGCCATGTGCAATGGGAAATTATAGCAGCACACAAGACTCCTGAGATTTTCTATCACAAGAAACTTATTCATCAGAAAGCAGTCTGTGTCAGGGTGAACTAAAACATATACTCAATGGCTCTGAGGCAGAACGGAGTCACGGAACTGAATAATAATTTCCATTAAGGAGAATAATTGGTTACTTTAAGGTTACATTTGTGTCCATCCTCCTCATGGTCACCAAAGCAAAGAACTTGCACTGCCTTCTGGGTCTAGGTCCTGCTCCACAATGAGGAGGTTCACTCCTGTTAGTTCTTTTAGATATTAAAAGGGGAGCACTGGAACTTAAAGTTCAAGACTTTAAAGCATCCACTTCAATTGATTAGGATATTTGAAACATGCTAAAATTAGAAGACACTAAACAAGTAGGAATGTCTAACTTGTATAGTACAGGCAATAAGAGAAACCAGATCATCAGAAGGGAAATGTGGATACTGATGGCATGATGACATAAGACAGCCTTGTCTACCAGCAGCACGAAATACTCAACGTGGCAAAACTCCCTGGTGCCATATGGAGATGGTAGATCACAACCAGCTCCAGAGGTACAGCCGTTCTCAGTCTTCTAGAAACTTAAAAGTTATAATCTTGATTTTTCTAAATCTCCTTTTTATTCTTCGGGTTTTTTTTTTTTTTACCTTTGTAGTATCTCTGGTATTCATCCTTTCTGAATTAAGTAGAGGTGTGTGTGTGTGTGTGTGTGTGTGTGTGTGTGTGTGTGTGTGTGTGTGTGTGTGTGTAGGGGGGAAAGGAGAGAGAAAAAAGAGACAGAGACAGAGTCAGAGACACAGGAAAGACACAGAAATGGAGAGACAGAAACAGACAGGCAGAGAGAGGTATATTTAAGGAATAAACTCACACAATTATAGATATTGGTGAATCTAACATCAGAATGAAATCTAACATGCAGAATGAAACTTCAAATGAGAGTTGATTCATTTCAAATTTTGTGGGGCAGCTGATCAGGAAATCAGATGTAGTTTGTTTGTTTTTTTTTTTTTAATGTTGTAGTTCTGAGAATTCTTTCTTCTTTAGGAGAGTCTTTGCTAGTAAAGCCTTCAACTATTCAGATGAGGCTCACCAGCATTATGGATAGTAATGTAGTTTCCTAAAAAAACAAAACATATCTGAAAAGTATATGGACAGCAGTGACATGTAAATGAGTGTTTGATCTACCCACTGACAACCAAAGTCCTGGTTAGTTGATCTATAAAATTGTTCATCATTGCTGGGCATGGTGGCACATGCCTATAATCCCAGTACTAAGAGGCAGAAGCAGGAGAATCATGAGCTCAAGCCCATGTGAAATGCAGAGACAAATCCTGCCTTATAAAGAAACAGAAACAAAGCTATCACTCACTTTCTCATTTCCAAACTGAGTGCTTCAGACCTATGCTTTCATCATTTTATGCTGGAAATGACTGAAATCCTTCTCTTCTTGGTCTCCTCATTCTTCAGTTTGCTGTTGTAATGCAGTTTCTATATTCTTCTTCTTCTTTTTTTCTTCTGGTCGTGGGGCCTGAACTCAGCCTGGGTGCTGTCCCTCAGCTCTTCAGCTCAAGGCTAGCACTCTACCACTTGAGCCACAGTGCCATTTCTGGCTTTTTCTGCTTATGTGGTGCTGAGGAATCGAACCCAGGGCCCATGTATGCAAGGCAAGCGCTCTACCACTGAGCCACCTTCCTAGCCCTCTATATTCTTAAAGTATTTTCCATTGTCTTGTATAAACTATCAAGGTACATTGATATCCAGCTTCTTTCCAACTCTCTCCTTTCAGTCCATCTATTTTATTCTTCTCAGTCTTCCCATGACCAGCTCTTTTGTGGCTGGTCAGATCTGTTTTTCTTATTTCATATCTTAATGTTCTAATGCCCCTCCATTCAAATCCTTTCTATGCCAATTTCCTTGATAATATCTTATTGGCATAGCATTTAGCCTTGCTTCTTGTTTAGTGATTTCATGCATATTCATTTTGTTATCCAATATAATGGTAAAGTGTTTGAACTTAGAAATTGTGTAAAATTTCTCTTTTGTGTATTAATTCACCTACAATGCTGCAAGCCAATGGTTCCTTGGAGGAGATATTTGACCATAACATACTTTCTGTACCCTAATACTTTTTCAAAAGAGTTCAGGGTATTTTCCTTCCAAGTGTTCTCAAATGTGTCTGTATGACCATTGCTTTGCTGTGGTCTCCCTTTACTTTTTTAAACTGAATTTTACTTCTATCTTCTTAGAGGTTCTTCATGCTTCCCATTAGGATCTTTGTCAATACCGTCTGAATGACTCAAAACACCTTTACCTACTCATGAGTCTTTGCCTTTGTGCATGCTGACGAGACACCTATTTCACATATTTATCAATATGATAGTTACTGAGTGGACACTACATCTATCAAGCATTTGACAGATACTAAGGATCCTGGGATTGAGGATAAAATTCTCTTCTGCTGAAGCGTGTATTCCAGTAGGAAGACAAAGAAAGCTCCACGAAACAATAAATACTTTGGATGGAGGGTTTAGTATTTTTCAGAATTGGACTAAGAATTTTGAATTACCACTGTTAATCTTCAAAATTACATTCTAAGGAGCTGGACTGGAGCCCAGGTCACTGGGATCTGGGACCCATGCATTCACTGGCATTCACTGCAATACTCCTGCTGCTGCAGTGAAAGAATTAGGGGGAATCAGATGAGAGCATAGGAAACTTCCATTAATTGAACTGTCTCCTGGATTAAGAGAAAATTAAATCTTGCAAAATAATGCTTTTCTCTATCCCTTTCTTGTGTTGCCCTGGAACTGTTGTTTTGCTGGTTTTCAGAGAAACAAGGATTAAAAAAGCACCTACCATGTGTCAGGTACCAAAGAAAACCTTGACACTTCCAATTCCTTTCCTTCAGCTCTTCTCCAGCCCTCAACATGTCAGTGCTTGTTTTAAATCCTCATTCTGGCCTTTCAGTACTCATTTATTCTTGAGAATGTATTTCCTTGTCTGTAAAATGGAAAAATTCAACAGCTTGGAAGCCACACTAAGTTTTAATGGAAGATTTTAAGTTGGAAAACACACACACAAATCAGATTGGTGTTTTGAGGTAATTAATATTACTTTAATTAATTGATATTAGCCGCTGTGTGCAATTGCTGAAAGGAACAAGTACTGCTGTGATCCTGACAGAAGGAATGGATAGGAAAAATCATCATGGATATCTACGTTGACATCGCTAGCATAATTATACACATGTTGATATAAAGTCCTAACTTTCAAAGATGTTTCCCTATTATAATTCTCAATTAGCTTAATCATTTTCTGAATATCAGTCTATTAAATGAGTGTATATTTTGTGTAACAGCTAAAATAATATATTGTGGAAAGACCTATGATTCTACATGACTATTTAAGGAAGCATCGATGTGTGAAATTAAGGGACAAAAATTTATAATTCTGACATATAAACTCATCTGTTTAAAGACTGTTTCTATCAGGTGACTTGATCTCTGAGATAGATTCTAGTGTTGAGGAGGAGTCAGGGCTTTGTTTTGATTTTCCAAGGCAGATCAACCCCATTGACCATAGAAAAGTGCTTGGGAGATGTTAAATCTACCCCAGAACAGCCTAGGCTAGCCTTCGCAAAAGGTCCCCTTCAAGACAAAGACCTACAGGTGTGTAGGATGTCCAAGATGAAAGGTCACATTTAAAGAGTCCTCCACATTCCTGGGACAAGGACATTTTGACCTGGTAGACTTGTACAGCACAATAGCTCTGGCCAGAAAATTCAATGTCCACTAAACAACATGTATTCCTTAAAATATATGTATTCATTAAATCCTTCATAGGATTAATGAATCTTATGTATTCATTAAAACAATCTAAAACTGCAGCATTGACAATGAGTCTGCTTCAATGTTTTTTAAAGATTATATTGACTTGCTATTGTAAGTTAATATGAAAAGATGCAAAATGACATTGCTTTACATAGAATATTGAGTTCACCTAATCAATCCATTATTTTCCTTAATTATTCTACATTTGGAGATTACATTCTCTGCTGATTTATCACACTAAAAGGAAATGAGGGAATGAAATTCAGTATTTAATGATATATAAAGCTATATATGAGAATATGAAATTTCCAACAAGTAGAAGCTTATACCTTTATAAACATGAGTAAGAAGACCTTATGTTCACTTATCATGACTGCAATACAATATGGTGATGTTCATATGTTCAAATGTGATTGAGGTCTATTATCTGCATCAATATTTGATTCTCATTTAATATAATTTATGGGAGACAGCTGGAGCAATGTTCTTGAGAGAGAGAGGAAAATTGTATTATATATATATGTGTATATATATATACACATATGTATCCTACTGACAGCATTGTAATTGAGGCTAGACATTTCTCCATAAAGAATTTCCACCAGCTAAATACTAACAGGCTTAGTAGGAGTACATTGCTTTATTTTACCCACTACTCTCCTTAGCATAGCTATCAATTTCTTGGTTTAATGTTCATGGTGTTACAATCACTTTTTTAATATTTCATTTAGGTTCTATTCAAAGCACTTGTGGAAAATTTATTAGTAGAACATTCTAGGCTCTAATTATAATATATGTTCCTGGTAGCATCTTTTAAAAAAATTCATGTATTATTTTGAAGGGCATTTGTGGATCAATATAAATCAAAATATGAGAAATTGGAGGGAAACTCTTCTTGAGGCATGGATGTCCAGTGCATCAGTTAAGACAAGAGACTTGTCATGGAATCAATGCTATGTTCACACTTGTCACATGAATAGCAGCATTTCTATAAAAACTAACCTTGCACCTAGGGGGATTATAAACAAGTTTATGCCAGATTCTAGACACTGTGAAAGACAATGGAGACAAAAATAGGGAGAGTATTTTACCTGCCTTCCAGAGGTTCTTCCTCAGGAGGATAAGAAAGAAAGAAAAATGGAAAAACCATAATTCAACAGAATATGTTCATTAAAAGTCATGCCCTATGGACATAACGATTTTTAAACTGAGATTATGACAATAAACTTGCCATTTAGAGGTAACAAAAGTCTTACACAATGCATATGCTAAGTACTTTGAGTTGATCATTACCTAATATATGCATGAAATAAAACATTATACTGTACTCTACAAATATGTACAAATAAGTAGTTCAAGTTTGTAATCATAACTACTTTGGAAGCAGAGATCCGGGTATCATGGTTATATATTAAAATGTTACCTTTATTTAAATTATACATAAATCTCATTAAACATGAACTAGTAGTCATAACAATTCTTAGATACCACTTACTCTGAGTTAAACACTATTCTAGCTTTTTGCCTTACAAATAGTCATTTGTACCACGCTCACCATGATGTCATTTTATAACTGTGAAAATCAACATCTCAGGAAGCTAAGGCCTGGGGTCTGAAGCCAGACGGTGTATGTCCAGAGCCCATTATCCTTATCCATTACAATAGCACAGCAGTACCTTTAAAAGTTAACTATTGAAAAATCTATTGCACATCACTCTTACTTATTTACTCTAATTACCTTGCTTAGCCATTCTAAAGCGAGAAATACCAGATGAGAATATTACTGATGTTTAGGGTTAGAGTTAAAAGACATGATTAATTTGTTAATTTAATTTATATTTTAAAATATTGTTTCACTATGGAGACAAGATTTCACTATACAGTCAGGCTGTCCTCAAGGGATACTCCCAGCTCAGGCCACTGAAGATCTGGGATTTCAAGCATGACCCCTGTGCTTAGCTTAATCTGTATGCTTTATAAAGAAATCTGATAAATAAAAGCAATACATTTAATCATGAACTATCTCATGCACTCAGAAAATTAGCAAAACATATGCTACACTCCCATCACTAAGATTTAACAGGTGTTTACATAAACGTGTGTACTTTGGAATTTCATCTTGAACAAAATTAAGCAATATGTGAGTCACTGAATCAAAGCATTAGATCTTTATGCTAGCAAAGGTGGGAGAGCGAATTTCCAAGTTACAGATCTAAAACTAAAAAGCCATCTGAGAGCTCTATTCCAAAGAAATGAACACCTCCCCTCCCCACCCCTGATCATGAAATCAGCAATTCCTCCCAGCAAGCATACAGGGGAAAAGCATAGAGGGTTTGTGGCAGATCTTCCCTTGGACTTGGTAAGAGCCCCTACAGTATTGGGATGGTTGGGAAGGCATTGGGGAGGAATTGTCCAGACAAGCCATTTTTTATTGACAAGGCAGAAGTCCAAGGAAGAGGGTATTGTGCAGCTCTATAAATCTCAGTGGTCAAGAGAGAAGAGAAGCACCCTTCACACCTAAATCCCTGTGATCTTGTGCCATAGAATAACAACTCTTAGTCCACCAAGTCAAAGATTGAGTAGACCCTGACCCCAGAAGACTGGAGTTTATGAGAGAACAATAACAAAATATTTCAAGTGATGCATATTTACTTTAAGGTTGCTAACTTTTTATTGTACTTCATTGTTCTTTATTCATTTACAAATAAACGTGCAAAACAAAATTGATTATTGGTATAGCCCATTTTATGTACAATACCACTTTTAGGTGTATTTCATCATCATGAAATAACACCAATGGAGTCTATCTTCTAGGCAAGTACCTTAGCAGAAAATATCCAGTGTTCGTTGTACTGAATTCAGTTTACTAAATTGGTCCGCACAGGTACTTATCAACCCATCCCCCTATCCAATTTCTCTGTTATAGAAAGTGAGTCTTCAGGTTTCTTTGGTCTACATTTTCCTTTTATATACATGGATTCTGCTTATAAAAAATACCAATATCCATAGTCCTGGACTATGGAAATAACTTATGCCATAAAAGCATTCTTGAAAATGGTGGGAGCTCTGCTGCCAGGATTTGGGTTTTTATATCAGCGAGTTTCCACTGTGTTTTTGGATGGATCTCTCTCTTAATAATACCCATCAATAATTCCATCTCAAGTCAAATCTCAGAAATTTTCCCAACTGCGTTCTTTGTTCTTTAGGCTTTAATTGCAGAAGTTCTTTAATGGCTGATTGACTGAACAGTATTTGCACAGAATAAGTTGTGTGCTAATGAGTCCTCAGTTTGCCATAATGATTTGTCATCAATCACCTATTTCTGCAAGCTTGGGAAAGAAAAATGGTGTCTCTCTCTTAAATGTTCACCTATTAAACAGACACTTTGAGTGACATCGATGACCGGACAGCTGAAGATGAAAGGTGCCTTCCAAAAGATAAATATCATCCTGGAGTCAGCCGTAGCATTCCAAGTGGAATGTAGGAGGTGGATTTACTTAGTCAACGTAGCTGGCTTAGAAGCCACTCTTAGCTTAGAAAATTTTCTATTTCATTCTTCATCTGCTTCGGATAGTAACTACAGGATAGTGACTACATCCCATATACTTTATCCTAATAGTCAATGAAGTAGGGACCTTCTCGGCTTTGACCTTAGAATATTTTGAGTCTACAGAGATTATTTCTAAAGATGAGAATCATAAAGGATGTTTGAGGTTAAAGCCATGAATTCCCTCCTTGTCCAGATTTGCTGACATTCCAACAGAATGACCTCAACATTGTTTGCTGTTTAAAGGACCGCTTGTTGATAGTTTCTTCTTTGTTGAGATAGTCATTTTCTGAATCACACTAGGATAAAATTGGATCTCTATGCTGCATAGACTTAGGTGCGTAAGTAACATTTGAATCAGCCCTTTTGAAAGGCTGATTTTAAATATTTGACAAGAAGTCACAATGGTTGTGAAAGTCAGTAATCAGTTGGTATATCCTTGGAGATAATGAAAGAAGGTAGAAATCAATATACGTTGAAGGGAAGGGAGGGAAACAGACCATTGTTGGGTAGGAAAGAACAGTATGTGTTTTCTGTGGCAGAGAGGAAGAGTATATTTCCATTGAAACATGGGTCAGGCAAAACTTTTCAGCCCTAGACAAATATTAGAATCATCTGGGATCTTTAAAAATTAAATATCAATGCCTGGACTTCACCACCAACAAATAAATCAAAATAAAAATGGGACTTGGGCATGAGGATATTGGTATTTTTTTAAAGTTCCACAGGTGATTCGGATGTGCTGCCAGGGCTAAGAGCCACCAGAGTAGGGTAATAAAAGCAACAGAAATATGTGAGGGCCTGGAATAACAGAAGGGCAAGTCATTCCTCAAACTGAAGGATGAAAGTAGGTCTGCCGGTCTTGAAAGAAAGAAAAAATTCCTGTCCTGATTTTATAGGTTCTATTATTTTTCTTCACCAGACAACAAAACCAGAAGCTTTCCAGCATCTGAACGGACTGTGAGGTACCAGGGGATGTTTAATTCTTCACCACTAGGCAGATAATTCTATCCCAAAGCCACCTTCTCCTTGTACTTAAATAACCATGGCTCTCCTTCATTTTGCTGGTATTTTTCTCCTTTATCATCATTTGAATAGATATTGAACTTTCAAAATAACCATTGCGTTTCTCTGGTATTTAATACAAAAGCTGATTCACAAATCATCTTTGCTTTATGCAGACAAGTGTTATCTTCAGCTTTGCTAAAAAGGAGGGAGGGTTCTTTCCTACCTCCCTCCCTCCCTTCTTCCCTTCCTTCCTTCCTTCCTTCCTGCCTGCCTTCCTTCCTTCCTCCCTTTTTCTTTTTTCTGTCAACATTTAATTAGGGCTCCCAATGTGTCAGGCACTGTTCTAAACCCTAAGTGTAAGAGCAGTAAAGAAATAAGCAACAAAAAAAACAAAAACCCAAGTATAAGAACAGTAAGGAAATAAGCAAAAATTACTATGTGGTAGTGCTTACAATCTATTCATTCTTTCTGTGTTTGGACTGACATACTTAAAACTTTTAAATAGCTTTGTGCATTTTGCAGCTACCTTGAGAAAAGCCCCTCATTGGTTGGTTTTGAATAGTTTGTGTTTACTTTCTGAAAACTCATAATTTTAATCCTAATCAAGAAGTACAGAGTATTTCCTTGATGAACTCAGGGCCAGAACTACTCTTAGCCCCCTCTCCTTTATCCAGAACTGAGTGCACAGATCAGATTCACAACAGTCACAGTGATCTGAGATATCTTCCAGGAAGAATGAATTTTCTGAAAAGAATTTCCCTAGAAATGGCATCACTCTATAAATTATTCTGTAACTTTTCAGCATGCAGCAGGCAAGAAAAACCTCTGATGTTGCTTTTAAATTCATGAAACTATGGTGATTAAAAGTAAACTCGTATCTCTTAGAGAGAAGTAACGCTGTGCTTTAGCTCCAGGAAGGGTAAAGCTTTGGAAAGAGAAATAGGGAAAATAAGCTCCTGAGATAAGGTTTTATATTCATTCATCCACTCATTTATTTAGAGGATACAATGGATTGATCTCAGGGCCTCACATTTGCTAGGCAAGTACCTGTCATCTCCCAATTCTTTTTCTTTTAGATTGTTTTTTTTTTTTTTCAGATAGAGTCTTATGCTTTTCCAAGTTTGATCCTCCTATCTTCACTTCCAAAATAGCTGGGATTACAGGCCCATACTACCAAGTGTATGTGCTTTATTAACTTATTTTTTAGCTTAGTGGGGATAGGGTTCTTTATTTGGTATACAAATCTTGAAAGACGCAAATGTGTTGAGCCTGTGAAAAGCAGGGCATGTGGTGTAATGTATACTATAGTCATCTTTTCTCATGCATATTTTGCCAACATTTTCTCTAAATTAAGTGGAGGCAGTTCACATTTAATTTAGATGTATAGCTACAAGTGATGATACTTCTGAAAAAATAATTGGATGAAGGATATGACACAGTTTTGTCCTTTATTTTCTTCCTTAATATGCCCTAGAAACATGCCTGGTAGAAAAAAATAATGAAAATAGGAGAAAACAAAATATTGGGTTGATTGATTCTGGAAGAAAAAAAATAACCTGCATTGGGTAGCCAGTGAATGCAAATCTATATGACAAGTCTTTGGTAAAAGCAGAAAAACAGTAAGAGAAATACCGGCCATATGCCAATGGCTCACACCTGTAATTTTAGGTACTCAGGAGGCTGAGGTCTGAGGATCACAGTTTGAAGCCAGACTGGGCAGGAAAGTCCATGAGACTCTTATCTCCAATGAACCACCCCAGAACTGGAAGTGGAATTGTGGCTAATTGTAGAGTTAAGTTAGCCTTGAGCAAAAGAGCTCAGGGACAGTGCCCAGGACTTGAGTTCAAACCTCATGACCAATAACAACAAAAAAGAAATTTCTTTTTCTGGGACAAGACATTTTAAATATAACATGATAATAAGAATTCTATGAAACAGAATGTTTAGAAATCCAAAACAATGCAGTATAAATCAACTAGATGTATTTTAAGAGGCATTGTATGAGCAAGCATTGGGAAATAGGAAAGATTGCATGAGGAAGGGGTTACTGGTAGACAGTCTTATTTCAAAGAAGTCAAGGGCCATGAATGAGAGAAAAAGGACATTTTTTTTTACAGGTAAATCCAGAGGCAAATTTTATGTAGAAGATGTAGAGGAGAATAACTGCATTGGAATGATATGTTTGATAGCAATAATGCATCCGGTTGAATACAAAGATATTTCTTCTGAATTATCTTAATGATGGATAAACACCTTCATACTGTGTGCTCACTTGGAAAAAGAAGATGAGACATTTTTAAGCCAAGAAGAGCTACTTTATTGTTTATGATTGGCATCCTCAGAAAATTCCTGACTTCAGGGAAGTAGCTGCAATGGCCTACTTTTGCAATACCTCCTTCCTGCACCCCATACCCATTCATGTCAGCTCCTCCTCTTTTATCTGACAAAGGGGAGACTGTGTACCCACTATTATCAGGGTTGTGGTAGGCCTTTGCCTCCTCACTGCAATCACACAATCTACCAAATAAACAAGCAGATGTGCCAGTTCTTTGTCAATAGGCACCCGTCAGGGACAGAACTATTATCAGCTCCTCCAAAATTACATTTACACCTGCTTCTCTGTGGAGGGTGTTCCTCTTATTGAGGAGGAAATCATTCTGAATATTGTTTAAGAACTGTTCATTATCGGAACTAACCTTTTCTTTCCTACCCTTCCTCTCCAATTATCTCATTCACTATTCTGGTAAGAAATTATCTGCTGTAATTGAACAAGTCAATGGATCTAGGCCCATCTGCTTTCAACACGAATATGCAAGAAGCATCATGGCTCAGTTGGGAGGCCTTTGCAGTGCAGTGATTTCCATTCTTTGAGGGTGGATTTGTGAACCAGACATTACTCTGAGTACTTGAGTACTGTTAAGAATTGAATTATTCTCTTGTCAAGAGGGTTCGGAAAGGTTCTGGATGGCAGAGATAGACCTTTCAGTTCAGAATAATTTCAGAACAAAGAGGGAAACAGAGCAAAGGACATGGATTGAGAGTTAAAGGGAAGGGAAGAGAACTTGCACCAGCAACCAGGTGGATTCAACCACATCTCTGGCTTTCATTATGACCTCTTTAGGACAAGAGATTTGGAATACATCACGCTCATAAGGTTCCAGCTCTAAAAATGCTATGTTTTATTTCTTTCTAGATAACCAGAAAGCCCTCTAGAAAACACTCAGTGAAGCCAGGCACTGGTGGTTCACACCTGTTATCCAAGCTACTCAGGAGGCTGAGATCTGAGGATCATGGTTTGAAGCCAAACTGGGCAGGAAAGGTCATGAGACTCTTATCTCCAATAAACTAATCCACAAAAGCTGGAAGTGGCGCTGTGGCTCAAGTGGTAGAGCACTAACCTGGAACAAAAGAAGCTCAAGGATAGCACCTAGGCCCTGAGTTCAGGCCCCAGGCCCTGAAAAATAAAAAGATAAAGAAAAAAGAAAGAGAGGAAGCAAGCTAACACTCAGTGAAGACACTTTTTTGTCCCAAAGATGTTATTTGTGACTTTCCATGGTATCTCACAGTTTTATGAGTGGGGACCTTGTCTCCTAAGGCCTTGCTTCTCAATATGTTCTAGTGAACACACTCCAATTTCTTCTTAGAGGAGATAAAGGTGGAGTTGGAAACAATATACAATAATTTAAAAGCATCTTATTTTTTAATAGCATTGTCAGAATCATATACTGACTTATTGTTATCTTCAAGAAAAATTGCAGAATTTTTTGGTAGGTCTGCAGAACAGTTACACTCATTTATTTAAACAGTATATGAATGCAAAACAAAATGGCATTAGTGATCGTGGCAATTCATGAAATGTGCTTTATTTACTTATTTTTAGCTGCCTGTAATGGAAGATGAGCTGGTCTGGAAAATGAGACACAGGGAACCAAAACAAACCACTCCTGGGGGGAAAATATGGTACAGCCCTCTATTTACCTATTTATGGAAACCTCTGTGTTTAAAAATACTATGTTGACAAAAGTATCTTCTTAAAGATATTTTGTTTTCAATGAGCTTTCAGCTAGATGTAATGAAGTGTCAGGAAACACAGACACATTGTCCTTATTCCCCTAAAATGAGTTTCAGTATATCTTATGAGAGAAGTTAAATGCCTGGAAGTTGTTCTACCATCCTTCTGTTCAAATAGGACAATAGCATTGATCCATTGCATATGGTGGACACAAAGAAGATAATTACAAAGGGAACTCATAACAACTAGTGAAATCAAAAGCTGACAAAGAGCCCTCCCCTCCCCTACCCCCACAACTCCACATAGGCTGAGTTCTACAGAAATAGACTCTGATGCTTATTTGAGGCAAGCCACATGCTAGTTACTAATGTGAGTATTCACAATGATGAAGAGCCAGGTTGGTAGCTGTTCCAATGGGACACTAAGCTGTTGGTTTCTTGAGTGACAGTTGACGGGTTGGAGTTATTTTACTTTGGTTATGTTTTTACTACTAAGATTCAGAAAAATCAAGGAAATTCTGAGATTTTAAAACAGTCTGATTAATTGTTTAAATAGGAATACAGGTAGACCCATTGCAACAATGAAATGTACAAGGTGCAGGGCAGGGATGGTAAGGGGAAACAAAGCTTGATAAGAAATGTACTCATTACCTCGCTCATGTAATTGTAACCCCTCTGTACTATTTTCACACTAAAAAAACTTATTAATAAAAAAAGAATAAAACAGGCTGATTAAATTTAGATGATTTGAAATATTAAACAAATTAAATGATCAGATAACTCATATATTCACTTTATTCTGAAACCAGAAATACAAACAGTATTGGCATATAGCCAAATAACTCTTATCTTTCTACAATTCCTTGGCCTACTTCATTCCCAGTGATGCTAACACTAACCAGATTTTTGACTTTTGTTATTTTTTTAACATAAGAAACAACATTTTAATTATTTTTATAAAAATCTAAGTGAATCAAATAAAATTGCTAGGCTAGGTTATCTAGTTTTTATATAAATATACAGAAGTCAAGTTTATCTATTTACAAATAACACATAAGTTTAGAACACAAGAAGAATTCTAGATGTAAGCTATCAGAAACTAGAAAAAGAAAGCATACGTGTGCTGATCAAACAGCATATTAATTTCACAAGAAAATATCTTTAAAATGTTGAGACATGAACCATTTGAATCAATTAAAGGCACTTTCTTATTTGACTTATATAACTGTAACCCCTCCTGTACATTACCTTTACAATAAAAATTAAGAATAAAAAATAAAAATAAAGAAGACAATTTCTTACTGTATTAAACATTTAATATTTTGGGAAGATACCTGAGCCATCTACACATTTTATATGGTTCCAAGCAAAGTAATGAGTACTTAATATCAAAATAGATTACACCAATTTAAAAGTTTGTAATAGAGCCAGGTGCTTTTTGTTCATACCTGCAACCTTAGCCACTTGGGTGGCTGAGACCAGGAGGATTTCAGTTTGAGGCAAGACCAGCCAGAAAAATTCTTAAGACCCCTTCTCAACAGTGAGTTGTATATGATGGTGTATGCCCTTTATCCTAGCTATGTCCAGAAGCCTAAAGTTGGTGGACTGTGATCTAATCGGGTGAGATTAATTATTATTATTAATTAATAATTTCTTATTGATTTACTAATTTATATTTTTATGATTATAATGATTAATTTATTATATTATTATTATATAAAAATAACCTCTGCAAAAATAAGGCTGAAAGTATGGCTAAATAGTAGATCACCTGCCTAGTAAATCTGAGATTCAGAATTCTAACCCTAATACAATTAATTAAATGAATAAAAGTTTCCCATGCAAAATATGCATGAAAAAGCCATAATATTTCTGAATTTTTGATATCATTTATGAACATGGTTGCTGGCTATTAAAACACACTTTGTATCTATGATCATTTAAATAATGCTAACTAGTCTTTAAATGATCTCATACTGGCTCATGTACTTATATCCTTACATAATGCCTTTTAATTTTTTAACTTTTAAAAAATTATTATCTTTAAATACAAGAGGAGCCATTTTACAAAGAAGTTTTGTGCTTTATCAATAATTTCCTTTTTGGTGAATAAAGAAATAGTAAATATTTCATTGGAAATAAAGAATGGAATAATTATTTTATAGCAAAAGAAAAGAATGGAACCTTATAGAAAGTTGTCTTCTAAATGTTTTCACACATATGAAAGTAGCCTAACAGAGTAAGCTATACTGTTTTGATTATACTGTTTTTGTATCTCCAATTGGCTCTCTTGGCTACCTATTTCATTTGCTATCTTATAATATAAATAAGCAAGAAATAAAATGAAAGAAGGCCTTTTTATGTTTTTCTACAGTGGGCATTGCCAATCTTAAATTATTATTCTACTTAATCATGCATTTTAGTCAGTATACCAACGTATCAGAGTAGCTCAAAAGGTATATATAATTTCACTTTTTGAAATTTATGTCCAAGGTAAATAATTGGAGGTAATTGAACACGTGGAGGTTTAAACTTCATTACAACCTAAATTGAGATTTTTATTAAACAAGTTTTCAATATACTGTTACATAGTTTGGTGTTACTGTACTCTGGTTTTAGAAATATTTGATCATACAGTCACCTGAGTAATTTCAGTCAGTGTATGTCTCTTAAGATGTTCCATGTCTGCAAAACACAGTTATTCATGCTTCAATGGATGGGTAAAAAACAAGTTATCTGTGTCAAAATTTAATGCAAGGATTTGCATTCAAGTGACAGAAATTCAATAATTTTTCACGTTTTCCTAGAAAATATATAGATGCTTTTTTGTCATTTCTCAGTGGATGAGTTGAGTTATAGCTTGTGGACTAGTTTTGTGTGTGTGTGTGTGTGTGTGTGTGTGTGTGTGTGTGTGTGTGTGTGTGTATCTGTACTGCTTTTGAAACTGAGCCTCATACTCTTGTTCAATTTTTTGATCACAGCTGATACTCTACTACTCAAGCCACATCTCCAGTCCAGCTTTTTTGTAGGTTTGGGGTTTTTTTTTTCTTTTTGTTTTTTTGTTTAGATTTTTGTTTTTGATAGTCTTGAGGATTTTTCTGCCTGGGCTGGCTTTGAACCATGATCCTCCTAATCTCAGCCTTTCGAGTAGTTAAGATGACCAGAGTGAGCAAGGTATAACTGCCTTATAAGCTAATCTTAAAAAGTAAAAGCCAGTTTATTAAAGTGTCTGTAGCCTATCTTTATTGTACATTTAATATCATGAGTATAGAAGAAGGAGTGGAAGAGAAAGAGAGGAAGGGAGAATAAAAGGAAAAGATAAATTTGAGTAAGTTGCATCTCACTTCGATTAACTAGTATATCGGTTATTTATTTCTACATAAAACGCTTCCCAAATTTAATTGCTTAAAACAAAAACTACTTAGATCCTGACAGCAAAATCTGGACAGGTCTTAGCGAGAAGAGTTTATCTCTGTTCTGAGGCCCATACTCTTTGGGGTGTCATTTGGGAAGACACAAAGCCAGGCTTGTATAAATGGCTGGTCATTGAGAAAATCGCTGGGGATGAGGGAATGACCCCCTCATCACCCAAAGGCCCCACCACTGATGAAGGCTATCAGCCGGGCTCACAGCTGGAGCTGACATCTTGAGCATCCAAATGGAGTCTTGCCATAGAGCTCAGCATTTCCACTGGGATATAGGGCTTAAAATTAGAGGTAAAGTTCTATTAGGCTGACTTTAAACTATAGGGCTTTCAAGAAATGTGTATTTGTTAAAATATGAAGGAAACTTCAAGTGACTTGTAATAAAATGCAGAGAGAAAAATTATAGTTTAATCAGGTACAGAGCAATAGAGAAAACTGGCGGTACCCCTGAGTTATTAAAGACAAGACAAATACTTTATTCCTTAAAGGAATGTAATTTCTATCTAGCAGTGATCTGATAGATAAAAACAAGAAGAAAAAGAATACATTTAAACATCACTAATCAGGCTTCTCGATGTATTGGAAAAGTTATTATATTCAGGCATGGGTAGGACTAAATATGAGAAACAATAAAAATAAACTGACCACAGGGAAAAATGAAAGACAACTATATATGATTAAATTGGAGATAAGAATCTCACAGTTTGCTTTTTTTCCCCCAGGCTGGTTTCAAACTAGGATCCTAACATTTCAGCCTCCTGAGTAGCTAGGATGACAGTTGGGAGTCACAGGTACCTAGCCAATTCATTCTTTTTGTTTTGCTTCTTTGCCAAATTCTTCGGGGGGTTTTTTCTTGAAAACTGTACATCTTAAAATGATTCAATTGGCAGCATTGAAGATCAATGACAGCTGTCCTTATAGTGTTTGCTTAGGCCCTGTTTTGAACTTCCTGCATAAAATCTTCATGATGTTCAGTGCTGTAGCCCTTGCTTGGTTAGTGGCTAGCCAGCTATCGATTAATAAATGTGGAATCAGCAAGTCTCTAGTCTCTGCCTTCGCTTTCACTTCAGGCTTTCTAGAATTAAGGCTTCCTGGAGTTCTAGGAATATATCTGAGCTTTTAAGAATCCCATCTGGACTGCTTCTTGAGCTTTTCTTTTTATTCGACTTTTTTTTTTTTATCAACATTTCTTCACCATTTTAACCAGCATGGATGAATGTTAAAACAATTGCCACTGATTGTTTTGAAAAACTGCCTCAGGGAAAAAAGCTATTCCAACAAGAAGACCTTCAACTTAGGTAAAAAAAAAAAAACAAAAAAAAAAAGATAATAAGTTTGTGGGGACTTTCTAGGGAAATGACCAGATAGTAGAACAAATAGCAAAGATCTGGAAATGGGGTTTTAAGAAACTCTGGCTTCCTGAAGCTTCTACTGAGCTTTGGATTTTCATTGTGATCTCAGGTTGCTTGGTTTCAAGATCACCATGAGGTAGACCACATCACAAGTCAGTTATCATGCAGAACTTCTGCAGAGCTGTCTTCCTACTACACACAGTCCTTGCTCACAATATTGAGCCCTGCATAACACTAGTGTAACACTTGGTTGAATCTATTTTCAAATAATCTCTCCCCCACCTCCCTCCCCCAAAATCTGCTTGTGTGTGTGTGTGTGTGTGTGTGTGTGTGTGTGTGTGTGTGTGTGTGTGTGCATGTGTGTAGCTTTTGCTTTTAGGTCTTTAGACCAATGACAAATAATATCAAAGATAGCTGTGACTATTTTGCAGTCTTAATTTGAACTACTTTCAAATAAGAAAGTAGATGAATAAGAGCAAGCAGGGAAGGTAGAGCATTACTTAAAAAATTTGCATCTTATCCTTGCCTATGCTTCAGAATAGCTTGGAGAGTTGGGGGCCCGGGGGATGGGGGTAGGGGAGAAGAAAAGCTCCATGTCTAGCCTCTTTCCCAGAGAAATTCCATCAAAATCTCTGGGAATAAAACCCAAACTTTGGACTTGTTTAAAACTTCCAGATGATTCTAAAGTGTGGTCAGGAATAAAAAAAAAAAAACCCATTAGCATGTGCTAAAGGAGTGTCTTTGCAAAAGTAATCTCACAACTAGGTCTCCTTACAAAAGTAATCGGGAAAGCCTAGCACTAGAAGTGGCTTGCTATTGCAGACACATGGGAGAAAGAAGTAAATTTAACAAATGCCCAATATACCTGCAAGCTTGCAGACAGAAAAAGAAACAAAACTATATGTGAATTTCTTGGCATAATATATTATAGCCATTAGGTACTACCTTAAAAGACAAGAGTCTTCAATTCTATTCAGCAACTGAGTGCTTCCATATGGATGGCACATTCTGTCCTTTACTACTTTTTATTTATGTTCTCTAGGCATTGGTTTTATGGTAGAGTCCTAAACTTATTCCATAGGTTCTTCTATTCTGTTTTTCTGTGATTTTGTCCTTCCTCTTTATGGGGTCTTGAACAACAAGGCAATGCTAGAAAGTATTAGGTTTTTGTAAAACACCCTTTTAGCAAAATTAAAACTGGAAAGTCTTTCACTGATACTCCTAATTGGGAAAAATAGTTTTAGAGGTCTATAAAATCTGAAAGTCTGGGAAGTCCTCATTTGGGAAATAATTAATGTCTTTATTTGACGATTAGCTTAAGGAACATTAATCCAAATTACTTCAGCACTAATGTTTGTAAAATACTCTGGTTTGGGAATGGGAAGTATCAGGTGCCTTCATTTTCCCCATCATGGCTCAGAAAGCAGGTATGATCAGGATTTCTCTTGAACTTTTAAGTAGAATTTTACTTTATTTAACTTTTTAAAATGTTAGCACTAGAACTTATTGAATTATGTGGTTAACAAGCTTCCAATTGCAAATCCAATTAGTCTCCACAAGATTTTTGCCTCCTCACACTAAATTAAATGAACAAATGTTAAACATTTTCTTTAGAAAACTGACTTCTCAACTGGAAATCCCATACCACTTGAGACTCTCTAGTCTGTGTCACAAGTAGCCACTAAGAAATATAATGATGGCTTTGTAATTATGGTAAAAGCATCCAACCATGTTCTTGGAACTCCTGAAGAAGAGAATCACTGAAGTCTGTAAAGAATTTGCTCATGTACCATTCAACTGGACAGTTATTTAACCTGTTTATATTGCTCGTCCATGAACATATATGTATATATTCCTCAAATGATTGGTCTTACTCTTTGTCCATACTTTTATTCTCTAACAAGTAGTATTTTAGAGCCTGCTGAAGACTTGAGAAGATGTGATGTTTCCAAGCATCATACTTCATTAGTCAGCTTTTCACCTCTGAGAAAAGAAAGAAGGGAACTTAAAGAAGGGAAATTTTTTGGTTTGGGGATGTAGGTTATGGTAAATAGGATCTATTGTTTGGGGGTCTGTGTAAGGTCAAACATCATAGCAAGGAGCACATGGTGGTTGAAGCCTGCTCACCTCTAAATAGCCAGAAAAGGAGGTGAGGGAAGAGAAAGAGAGGGAAAGGGAGCAAAAAAGAGAGAGTAGATACAGGTGGACCCGTTGCAACAATGAGAAGTACAAGTTATCATGTCGAAAACGAACTTTACAACTTTGGTGGGGGGAGGGGAAGGATTGGGGGGGATGGGGGGAGGCTGGGAAGGGATGGGAAGGGGAAACAAAGGAGGAGGCTACAATGCTTGATAAGAAATGTACTCATTATCTTGCCCATGTAATTGTAACCCCTCTGTACAGTATTTCCACAACAAAAAATAAATAAAAAATTAAAAAAAAGAGAGAGTAGAGGGTAGGGGAAGGGAATAAAGGAGAGAAGAGAGGACAGGACAGGAAAGGAAAGAAGAGGAGAGGGGGAGAAGAGGAGGGAAGAGAGAAGGGAAAAGGAAAGGACAAAGATACCTTTCAAAAGCAGACATGCCCCACATCCTCTAATAAGGCCCTACATCCTATAGTTTCTACCACTTCCCAATGGCCCATTAAATTACAAATCTATACCTTTATTAATCCATTCGTGAGGCCAAAGCTTTTGCAATTCATTCACCTTTCAACAACTCCTTTGTATACTGCTTTATTGGTAGACAAGCTTTCACTACATGCCCTTTAGAGGGACTTAAAAGGCAAAACTGTAATATATTCCAATGGCTTTTTCCTAATTTCTGTTTACTTTGCCTGGCTGCTCTGCCTTGTCTACACAAGTAAACTAAAGGCTTAAGCAGTTCGCAGTGAAATCAATAAGCTGAAAGTGACCCCAAATCACAGTTTAGTCATACAAATATCAGAGTAGAGTTAACGGGACTTAAAAAAAATCCTACATAACTGAAACAGTGCCAGGCTCAGAATGGTTGTTCAGTCAGTCAGTTGAAAAAATGCCTGAATAATATTCAGATAATCAAAGAATGCAGTACCTTTGCATGGTTTGTTACTTTGTAACACATTTTATGCTGTAGAAGTTCCTAGGAACTTTCCGTTTTTAAGATGAAGGAGCCAATTATCAGAATGTTTCTTCTGAATATTTTGTGTTTACTTAGAGTAAAAAAGATTGAAGAGATTAAGATGGAAAGAATGAAACAGCAAATTTGACCAAAAATGTGCAAGCTCTGTCTGACCAGTCCACCAAAGATGACAGTGTTAAAACTTGGGCAAAAACTTCCTCTAGCTCTCCTGATTTCTAACACAGAGCAAGTGTATGGATATTAAAGTCTGTGCTTCAACTTGTACATTAGTAAATCATTTGGTTTTTTGGGCAAATAGATGATTAAATTATGTGTTTGGAGGATCAGTCTGATGAGATGAGTGAGATTTGTTGGCAAGCACATAGATTTTATGGGTAAGATACAGCTGATTTCATAGTCTGATTTCTAACAACTGGCTCATTGGTCATGCAATTCATTCTACTTGAATTATAATTTATCATATAGAAATAAGACTACCTGGCATTAAAAACTGTTACAAGGATTAGTTGAGCTATGGATATGTAATATTTCTATTAGGTTAAAGTAACCCAGAATTCTATTTCCCCTTTTTCTCCTTAGTGGCCTTTGATAATAAGTAAGTCATTGTAATAATAACATCCTGATCTACCCAGTGTAAAAGAAACCATAAATTGGAACATAAATGCAGTATTTACTATGCTTACAAGAGCAAAATATGAAGTAATTAATATTTTGGAAGGTTTAGAAGCAAGACTTATGTAGCAATGTTGAGTCCCTCATCCAATCCATTAACATGTCCTTTATTTTATTATGTTTCTTACAGTATCTCTTTGATGGAAACAGCGGCTTTCAACATTTGTTAAAGTATGTATTGTTAGTAAAGAGAAAGAATGAGGTGAGGGTTAATTGATTCAGAATGTAGTCCTGACTTTGCTAGTAGCTATGTGACCTTGTCTACCACATTTCACCTCTCTAGGTATCAATTTAAGTTTTTAGTGAGGTATTAATTATTTACCAGCTTTTGGATGACAAAGATTTTTTTTTGGGGGGGGGGTCTGGTCGTGGGGCCTGAACTCTGGGCCTGGGCACTGTCCCTCAGGTCTTCAGCTCAAGGCTAGCGCTCTACCACTTGAGTCACAGCATCACCTCTGGCTTTTTTCTTTTTGCTTATGTGGTGCTGAGGAATCGAACCCAGGGCCTCATGCGTGCAAGGCAAGCGTTCTACTACTGAGCCACCTTCCCAGCCCCGATGACAAAGATTTTGTTATTACAACTTTGCATAAGTCCTTGACCACACTTAGCCAAAAAGACACAATTTGTAAAGAAAAGCATCCAGTAGACTCAGGAGGAAAGCCTTATAGATGAATAAATAAATCATAGGATTCTATGCTTCAATACAATTGGGAGAAATAATTGTTAAAAGTTAATCTTGGTGGTGGTAGTCATTAATTCTATTTTCTATTTTTTAAAGTTAGTTCTGTCCCTATTACAGATACTTTTGCTTCTATCGATAATCTGGTTCAGAAAGTCCATTGGATGCTGGGGGTATGGGATGCTGGGGGTATGGGATGCTGGGGGTATGGTTCAAGTGGTAGTGTGCTTATCTAGCAAGGGCAAGCCCCTTAATTCAGTCCGCAGTACTGCTAAACAAAGAAAGTCCCTGGGACTGAAATTGGGATGTTGATTTGCCCATCCTCACAGAAAACTTTTTCTAGATAGAAAATTTCTGATGATGAAATGGGGTAATGATATAAGATTACTAACAAATGGATACCGATGGTAAACTTTGAATTACTATGCTAACTTAATTAGACTTTTTTGAGGGGAAGGGGGGCCAGTTTTGGTGTTTGAAATCAGGGCCTGGGTGCTGTCCTTGAGCTTCTTTTGATCAAGGTCAGTGCTCCATTTCTGTCTTTACTCATGGACTTTCTTGACCAGGCTGACTTTGAACTGTGATCCTCAGATTTGAGCCTCCTCAGTAGCTAAGATTACAAACATGAGCCACTGGTGCCAAGTGAAATTAGATTTTTTTCAAACATTCTAAACATACTCCCTATAAGCTAGGTGACAGTGGCTCACGCCTGTAACCCTAGCTACTCAGGAGGTTGAGATCTGAGGATGACAGTTCAAAGCCAGTCCAAGCAGGAAAGTCTGTGAGACTCTTATCTCCAATCAACCACCAGAAAACCGAAAGTGACACTGTGGTTTAAGTGGTAGAGCGTTAGCCTTGAGATGAAGAACTGAGGGACAGCGTCCAGGCCCAGAGTTCAAGCCCCACGACCACCACGAACAACAACAACAAAAGCCATACTCCCTGCACATTTTCTTAAGAGTTCTATGCACAGAAGCCTACCTGAATATAGGGATTCTGAATTTCATCTTCAGAAAATAATAGAAGATAATTTTTGCTTTAAGCTGAACTTCTGGAACAAAACATCAGTAACAATTCTCCCCAAAGGCAGAGAAGCATCAGTTTTCAATGACAATTTCAATGTCCACCACTGTGCTCATTGTCTGACTAATGCAACTAATTTCACTGCAGCCATTGAGAAGAAATAATGTAGGGCCCAGAAACATAATGGTTGATCCTAACTCCAAATGTGCTTTTTATCCAGAGCAGCTGCTACCCTCTCGGCTATCTCTGAGATGTATGAATCTAAAATGTCTATTTTTTTTACATAGCATATTGAAATATTCATCTCAGCAATAACAATTTTTTATAAATATGATGCTCCTCCAGACCCCTGGTGGAAGAGCACACAATATATGAAGCTTACATATAAATAATGTGATGCATAGTGAATCCTTCACACTCCTTCATCCAGTCCCCATCTGACCCATGGTGGCTGGTTGGATATCCAGCCAACATGAAGGAGAGGTTTTTCAATAGAGCAATCTCACCTGGGTTTATCAGTTCTCAAGACCACTGACCTCTCAGCTATAATACCTTGCCCTTTTCTCTCTCCCCAACCTTCCTTGCAAAATATTGAATATTACTCTTCTAAAAATGTTACCTCTTTAACCTAACCCACATTTCTCATATTTCCTAAAACTACCAATGTGACGACATATAATAAAGTACTGCCACATCTAGTAAAATATCACACTTACTGTACATATCCCCCAAAATGGAAAAAAATCAGTGAATGCTGGAATCATCCTGGCAAGCTTATATAAAACTGAGTCTGCCTAGATTATAGTCTGACACAGAGACAGCCCTTTGAGAATAACTAAACTATTTACAATAATGGGAATAAGGGTGAAATATATTGGAAGAAGGCAGTCCAAGAGGACTGCACCTCTAACATCTAGGGATGACTTCATTAAATTCACTTGAAATCTATGCAAAATTTGATTTACTGCATAACATGTATACAATATGTAATAAGTTCAGCAACTTAGTCAAAGGTTGAAAATGGCCAGTGTAACAGCATAGTCTATTTCTCAAAGACCAGAGCCTTGTTTATCAATTAAACATGGCAAATAAAATGCTTAGTGTACCTTTGAGAATTAGCAGTTCAGAAACTCCAAATATCTAGAGTATGTAGATCTTTCAGCTTGGCATTTAATAATGCAAACAAAGTTAACTTACTTTTCCACATAGCTAGTGTGGACAGTATGCCTTACTGTGCTCTGAAAATGACATAAATGTATACCCAGTTTGATCTTGAACCACAATCTTATCAATCTCCATCTCCCAAATAGCTAGGATTATGAACATGAGCCACTGCACCTGTCTGAAAACATATTTTGGATGTTAATATACATTGTTGAATATGTTGGTACTTTATTCCTTTTTATTGTCAGATAATGTGAAAAATAAAACTAAAGATATATAGTTACTCCTGAGAATAGTATGTATGTATGTGTATAAACATGTGTGTATATATACATATATGTGTATATGTAATTATAATAATTACTGACAAGTATTTAAGTATTTTGGATCAATTATATTATGAATTCTAAAAGTTACTTTATTACAACTAGATCACTGACTGAAAGTAAGTTCATTTTTACTGCATAAAAAAAAACCAAATTACCAGAAAGGTTAATTGAGCTGGAATAAATCCATAGAAACTCCCATAACTTCTCTAGCCAGAGATCTGCCTGTTTTTTGGATACTAAATTAATGTGAAAAAGTCTCTAGTGCTTTCCAGTATGTTTATGTTTTACTTTCAAAATGGCAAAATAGCTCAAGAAATTCTTTCCTGGAATTGAAGGAAAAGGCTCTTCATGGCAATAACAAAAACTCGTTTACCATTTTTATTGTTTATCCTGTTATTCGTGTGAATTAGCAGAGATATCTGTGCTCACCTACACTGTAGTTTTCTTGACAATGTGATCTCTGTTTACTGCTAATGGCTGGTTTTGCAGTAAAATGTATGCCTGAACTTTATGTAGAATGAAATTATTAGTCAAGCAGCAAAACATCATTAAAGTAGTGACATGGAATAAAGAACCATTATAATGAGAATAAAACAAGCAAGTTCAAGTGGAGATTTTTGTTTGTTTTTGTTTGTTTCTTTTTTACCCTTTCAGTGTCCATCCTTTGAGCTTACAAGCTCAAAGCTTCAAATGCTGTGGAATATAAGGAGGAATGATGCATTGAATTTGGTTTCATATTATTAACTATTTCAAAGAGGAATCTCAAAGGATTTTTTTGCCTGGTGCCAGTGGCTCACACCTGTAATTCTAGCTACTCAGGAGGCTGAGATCTGAGGATCACAGTACAAGGCCAGCCAGGGCCAGAAAGTATCTTACCTCTAATTAACGACCAAACAATTCAGAAGTAGAGTGTGCTTCAAGTGGTAGAGGCTTGCTGGGGGGGAAGGATAGGGGGACACTGATGGACAGCACCTAGATTCTGAGTTCAAACCCCAGTATTCACACATATACACAAATCTGAAAGGGGAAACACAAAAAGAAATAATAGGATGATAGGCCTAATTTCAGAAGTATCAATTACTATATAAAATATTAATGAACTACACACTCAAAAAGGACAGAGTCAGAATAGTTAAAATTGGAAAGAGAGATGGACTTGAGGTAAAGTAAAGGGGCAGAAAAGCTATACACTTATTCAGAATAAGAAGGTTAAATGGCTATGTCAGTATCACAAAAATTAATAGAATTATAGAAGGGAAGTAGAGCATTATTAGAAATAGGAAAATTTCATAATGATAACGATATCAGTGTATCAGGAAGACATAAAAATCATGAACATGCATGTATCAAATTCAAAATACTTGAGGCAGAAATTGACAAAATTAAATAGAAAAGTAGATAATCTACAATTAAAGTTGAAAAGTAGAATGCAATTGGTCTTTAATGCATAAAATAGGTGGACAAACTTCAGTGAATATAGAGTCAATTTCAACAATTCTCCAACCATATTAATCTAATATTCATAGAGTAATATGCTCTGTAATTATAGAATACATATTTGAAGTATACATGGTACCTTTCTTAAGATAGATCATATGCTGTAAATAAATCAAACAGGATAATTACCTAAAGGTAAAATTGAAGTGGAAATAACTACTCTGTTTCTTTTTTTTTCTCCCTCTTTCTTCCTTCCTACCTTTCTTCTTCCTTCCTACCTTTCTTCTTCCTTCCTACATTTCTTCTTCCTTTCTTCCTTCCTTTCTTTCTTTCTTCTTTTCTTCCTTGCTTCCTTCCTTCCTTCCTTCTTTCCTTCTTTCCTTTCTTTCTTTCTTTTTCTTTCTTTCTTTCTTCCTTATTCCTTCCTCCCTTTTCTTTCTTTCTTTTGTTCTTTTTTGCTTGCTTTCTCCTTCCTTCCTTCTTTCCTTCCTTCCTTCCTTCCTTCCTTCCTTGCTTCCTTCCTTCCTTCCTTCCTTCCTTCCTTCCTTTTTGTTTCTTTCTTCCTTTCTGTTGTTTATCTCAGTCTGTGTTATCTCTGTTTCTCTCTGTGTCTCTCAATACTAATGTAAGGATGTAGGATAGATAGAATTTTCAGATATTTTTGGTGGGAACATAAAGTGTACAACCACTTTTTTTATCCTATTTTTTTAAAGTTATTATAAAGATGATGAACAGAGGGGTTACCATTATGTAAGTAATGTAATGAGTCCATTTCTTTTTAAATACTGTTACCCCCTCCCTTATTTTCTCCCACTTACCACTCATTTCCAACATAGTGTCTAGTGAGTATCTTTGTTGCATTATTTAATCCTTTATCCTGCTGTTTCTGTGATTCCCTTTCCTTTCTATGGATCAGGTAAATTTATATACAAAACAAAGAGTACAGAAAACTGAAACAGAAAGATAAAAATAGAAATAATTGCATACAGGACATAAGAAGAAACTCTTATTTCCAGTTGTTAGAATTCATTTTGATATGTTCATTATATATGGTCCTATGCACTTAGTGATTGGAGTATTGTGATTCTCTGCTAAGAATGCCATCGATATATTCTAGTTATTACAAACCAGGAAAGCCAAAAATCTATATTTCTTTGGGCCTGGCTTCCTTCACTTAGTATAATTTTTTCTAATTTCCTTACAAATGGGGCAATGTCATTCTTTTTGATGGAAACATAGAGCTCCATTGTGTGTGTGTATCTGTGTGGTGTGTGTGTGTGTGTGTGTGTGTGTGTGTGTGTGTGTGTGTGTGTGTGTATCACATCTTCTTGATCCATTCATCTACTGAGGGGCATCTGCATTGGTTCTATATTTTAGCTATGGTAAATAATTCTGCAGCGAACATGGTTGTGCTGGTAGCTTTGGTATGGCCTTGTTTGTGGTCATTTAGGTAAATGCCCAGGGGTGGGGTTGCTGGGTCATAGGGCAGCTCTATGTTAAGTCTTTTGAGGAACCTCCATATTGCTTTTCAGAGTGGTTGAACTAATTTACACTCCCACCAACAGTGTAGTAGCATTCCCTTGTACAACCATGTTTAAACATGTAAATTTCTGAATATTCATTTGGCACTAAAAGTGTAGTAGGATTAAGCATATGTTTTTCGTAAGAACCAACCATTCTACAACAAAGTATTGACTCAAGACTGACAATAGTATATTTTTATCTAAAAACATATGTGATTTCTGTTGTTGTTTGTTGATGGTCAGGAGGATTGAACTCAGGGCCTGAGCACTTCTCTGAACTTTTTCACTCAAGGCTCGTGCTCTACCACTTTGAGCCACAACTCCATTTCCCATTTTCTAGTATTTAATTGGAGGTAAGAGTTGCACAGACTGCTACCCAACCTAGCTTTGAACCGTAGTCCTCAGATCTCAGTCTCTTGACTAGCTAGGATGAAAGGTGTGAGCCATAAGCACTTGGCTCATATATGATTTTTAATAGTAGCCTATTCATAATACTTCCCAAATGGAAATGAATGTACATAGATTACTGAATAAACAAATGTAAGCTCTAACCAGCAAGAACAAAGAAAATGAAAATAGCCAGATACAAACGAGTACATATGGCATGCATGACTTCATTCATAAAATAGCCAACTGTAAAAGCTTACATATTGCATGATTCCCCTCATAGAATATTCAAAAAACTTCAAGACAATTTTTAATGACAAGAAGCAAACCAGTGGTTTGCCTGGGAATGATGAACAGCAGGAAGCGATGGTCACTGAAAGTCATGAGGAATGCATATTGTGTATAGTGTATGTGTGTGTGTGTATGTGGGTAGTATATATTATAGGATGATTGTGGTAATATCATGGTATATGCATATGTCAAAACTCAAGTGAATGGACAATTTAGATGAGTACAGTTTACAGTGTGGAAATGTACCATGAAAAGTGTCTTGATGTTTATGCGGATGACACAGTTTAAGTGTGAACTTGTAAAAGTCCTGGGAATAGCACATTAGTTACCAGGAAACAGCCATACCTTATAATTGCAGCAAATTTCAAGCTCCATTCTACCACAGGGAGTGGGAGCGGTGTCACTCATGTACACAGAGACCCTGATTTGTATTGCGTGTGAAATTGTGGTGCACGAGCTAGCAGCAGCTAGAACTCCAGATACAGATTCCAGCATATATGGAGTGTACAGCCGTGTCCCAAACTGACTGCACAGCCCACTCAGAGCAAGCTGTCATACTTCTAGACAGACACAAGTAAGTGAAATCGTAAATATGCCATCTTAAGCAAACCATAAAAGATTCAGTCAACCAAAGAAATATAGTCAAAAAAGCCAAGATGGAAAAAGCTTCCAACAAACATTTCAAAATTATTTTAAAAACATATCAGAAAGTGAAAGAAAAATAGCACCTGTGAAAGAGGACCAGATACTTCATAATCACCCTTATAGATATAAGTGTGTGTGTGTGTGTGTGTGTGTGTAATGACAAAGGTAAAATGGATTTCTTAAAGGGAATCAGATATGGTTCCAAAGCTAGTGGAAAAAAATAATAATGTGTTGTTAAAAAGCTAAACAGAGAATCAGTTCAAGAGGAAAGAAAAGGAGCAACTGAATCTTGATGCTTTTTAGTGTCAGAGTTGAATAGTCTCAATTAACCTCTAAGATACATCATATATCAATCCATCTGTACGGCAACGAGCCCCTGATTTATATGTGTGTATATGAGATATAGTCCCATACTGTGGCTCATTTTCCCTCTAAGTGCTAGATACTATATCTGTTAGTTCTGGTATATGCCTCAGATTTGTCATGTTCAGAATTGAGCACTTTAGGGCCTTATATTAGCAACTGGCTCCACATTACAATATGAAACTACCACTTACATCATTGGTAAGCCCCACATCTGGACATCTTCCTTGATTTTTCTATTTCATCCATACCACCATCATTCAATTAGAAGCAATTAGAATCTACCTTCAACATATATCCATTTCTTCAGTATGCTGGTGGCTGGTTTCTGTATTCTACTCCGGAAGCTGAAATTTGGGAATCTCAATTCAAAGCCAGCTTGGGCAGGAAAGTGTGTAAGATTCTTATCTCCAATTAACCACGGAAAGCAAAGCTAAAACTGAAGGTATTGGCTCAGCAGTAGAATGCCAGCCTTTTCAACCGCTCCCCCACCCCCACCCCTACACTATAGGGGCGCGTGCGCGCACGCACACACACACACACGCACACACACACACACCACATGCCCATTTCTGCCCACTATCATCTTTTCCCTTGTTTCTTAACAATAGTCTCTTCACTAGTCTCATCTACTTTTTCATTTCCTATAATTCTCAGAACAGCAGTCAGAGCCCTTAAAACACTAAGCTGATCTGTCTCTCTGGATAATAGTCTTCCAATGATTTATTGTTTCACTTGGAATCAAATCCAAAATCTTTACGAGAGGCTCTGATAACCTGCTTGATATTACCACCCCAGGACTCTAACATTTCTCCTGTCCTTCTCTTCTTTTTCCCAGGTACAGTCACAGCTTCACAGCACATTGAACACAGAAAGCTTTCTTCTGCACAGATTGCTTCCTCTAGCAGGAAGGGTCTTTCTTCACATTTCCTATCGCTAGATCCCTAGCTCTTCCTATTTCAGCTTAATTCACACCATTTTAGGAAGCTCTTTTTCGACACTATTTTAAAAGAAGACTCCTTTGAGAATTACTATCTCAAGCACTGATACCTTTTTTCCCCACAGAGTATTCATAGTTTAAACTGCTTTAAATGTGTGTCTGGCTTTTGGTCAAATCTCTGTGCTTTAGGGACTTGGACTTGATCCACCACCAACCTAAGGTTGGGTGTGCAATTTGAATAAGCTCAGCAAGTATTGATTCAGATTATTAAACATGCTGTCATTGAGGAAGAGCTTGAAATCATGGGATTAATGATGTGTGCTTTCGTTTCAGCTGCCATATCATCCATTGCTTTCCCCAACACACAAATATTTAAGTAAATTAAGCTGACAAAATTTTCTCTGATAGATTTTTATGAGATAAAAGATTCTCCAACAGATGAATAACGTTGCGATTCAGATGGACATTCCAGGATGCTCAGTGAGAACTTCCTATGAAAGAATTATTCATCCGCAGTGCAGAAAGAGCCTCATTAACTTCCTGAAGGCAAAAAATTATACCAAGTGAAACTATGAGGTTCAAAGTCAAAACCTTAAGGCAATATTCTAAAATGACCTTTTTAATGTGTCTGAATAGCAGTTCAGGGTTGAGTGAGGTAACTGGTAGAGTAGCTTTTTCCGCCTGTCTCTTTTAGGAGTCTGGATAGAATGGGGTGGTGGGGGTGGGTGTTCTATTACTATCACTGAAAGCAGCTCTGAGCTCTGAAACAATGCATTTGAAAAGCCCATTTTCTTGGCAGCTCCCAGGTTAGGGAGTGTGGGTGGCAGTTGACTTCCCATTCTCATTCCCTGCCAAATTCCTCAGGGTTTGATGTGATCAAAATAGCAGGTATCTTCAGGGGTGTCACAAAGCATGGGACGGGAACAGAAAGCAAGATTACATGTTTCCTCAAGCTAGTAGCATTTCTGTTTCTATTTTGTTGGCAAATGTAGACCTCAACTTCTATAAATCTATAAATGCTTCATATTTGGTGATAATATCGACGGTACCTATGATTTTCTATAAGCAGTGAGAGTCTTAGGAGATGCTGTTAGCTCTGATTGGTTTCTCCACAGCATAGGAGTGTCATGAAGGTTCAGCTCATTGTCTAGGAGACAGAATGAAAAGAAACTAAGTATGATGGATTGAATGCCGCAATGCCCCACCCCCTTTTAAACTTCTTATAACCTCATTTTTTGGCAATGCACTCCCATAATGAATCCTGTGACTTGTTCTGATCAATGGGACACTGGAAAGCCCAATACAAAGAGAATGGCCAGTACCCCAGACAAAAAGAGCTTACCTCTCTTACCATATTCTTGCCTACTAATGATAGATGGTTTGACCACAAAATTTGACAATGGATTGTTCTGTAGCAAACACTAGCTGGTACACTAAGGTAAAGACAAATAGTAGAGTCCATTGAAGGAGGAAAAAAAGAGAGATCAAGATCCTCCAGATTTTATTTTTTTTTCTACGATTGCAAGCCAAGAGATTCTTGTGAAATGGAAACCAAACTTTTCCGTAGGAACATTTCATGTGCTTGGGTAGTATTGTCAACCCTTCTAAAGGAAACTTCACCAAACACCTCTTTACTGACTGTGTTGATGTAAAGAAGCTGGGATAGTTCAAGGCTGTTTTAATTATAGTGTCTTTTTGAAGTTCAGTGGAAGGCTATTTACCAGGAGGCTCTTTTCCATTGCGGTCTGATTCTTGTGTGGCACATTTTCCACAGGAGTACTAGAAGGCCTCCCTAGGAGACCTCCAGATTACAGAGATGACCTCCACTGAGAAAGGAACATGTTGAATTATAGCTTAGAATTCGCTGCAGTATTTCCCAAGGATCATCCCTTCTCTTTTCATTTGTGTGTTTTGTTTCATTCCAGAAAGTAGATGTGAGGTTCTGGAGATAACCGAAGGTCAAAAGAGAGAAAGCACAATTGTCTTTCTGACATGACAAGTGCCTTATAGCTTCTAATAACCCAGTAGAGCAAGGGATGCTGGGAGACAAAGCACACACCACCCCTGGTAGCTGATAGAAAAGAGCCCTGCAGAAGGAAGATAATATTCTTGAGGAACTATTCTGGATATGCTCTAAGTAGTAATTTGATATTTCTGTAAAATTAGATTAGAAAGGTTTAATTTAATTAAAAGGTTCTAATTTAATAAAATCAAATAAAAGTGTTTAAAAATTTATCTGGGGGGAATCACATCCAAGAAAGGCCAGTTGAAGTAAGTACCAGATAAGATGTCTGGTACCTTTTATACAATGTGTACATGGTAACCCAGAAATAACAGATATTCTCCAATAGCCTCAAAATGTAAGCCACAAAGAATCACAGATAGCAAGAGGTATCAAAACAGCATCTGCTGAGCAGAGCACAGGGCTGGGTGCAAATGGGTTCAGGAGCATCTTCAGTCACATCTGCAGATGCTGACAGGAAAAAAAATCAGATGCATTAGGAACTCATTAATTATGCAATTGGGCAACTCTCTATGTGGCAACTATTATGACAAAGGAAATGGTACAATTATCCTATATACACCATTGCCATGGAGGGCTGCTTCTCCTGCAAATCTTATGTTTAGATCTTCAGCTCCAGAGAGATCAAAATGGCCCAGGTCATTTCCAACCTTCTTGCAGGCATCAGCATGGCTAGGATTCCTGGGGCTCAGACAACGTATACGAATGCTGTGCAGAACTTTTGGTATCAGGGGAACATCGCATGAGAGGCTAGTGCTTGTCTTGCTGTCCTTTGGGATTGAGATTGCCCCCTTTGGCTTAATATATTCAAAAAATGAGTTTTACATTGCACAATGATTTATTGGTTTGGTTGCTTTTGTTTTTCCTGCTTTTTGTTTTATTTTGGTAATGGAAAATAAACAGGAGTAGAAGATATTTTTTTAAAAGCCATTCTTATCCTTGTTTGCTTAATTGGATATATCTAAAGTAGTTTATACATTCTCTCTCTGTCTCTCTGTCTCTCTGTCTCTCTCTGTCTCTGTCTCTCTCTCTCTCTCTCTCTCTCTCTCTCTCTCTCTCTCTCTCTCTCTGTCTCTCTCTCTTTCATCTCACCCCTCCCTGGGTCCCTCGGCTGTGTAAGTGCTTTTCCAGTTCCTCTTTCTGTCAGGCCTTTTACTATGGCATTAGTCAAGACAAAAAGAGAGGATGTGGAAAACTGATGAAACAGAAAAAAAAAAAAAAAACCCTGAATTTTTAATCCAGGAAGTGTTTCTGTGTGTTGACGATTGGGAAGAAGACAGAAGCAAGTGAATTACAAACAGGCTAAACAGTTTTTTGGGAGGGAGCAGTTTTAGCATATAGTAGAACTATAAATCAGCCACGCATATGAGAGGCTTGCTTGGTAGAGATTTCAGAAATGAGAGGGTACAAAACAGATTTTGAAAAGTGTAGCTGCACTTGCTCTATCCATTGGACTCTTCCATGAGGACACTTGGAATTCCTTTCACTTGTGTGTGTACTGTGCTTCTTTAAAACTAGATTTATGAAATGCATGAGGTAGCTAGGAGAGCCAGAGTAAATACCTCTTGATACTGAGAGAACAAAACAAAACAACAACAAAAACCCTGTAAGGAAATAGTTTTAATTCTTAATCCAGTGTCCATTGTTAACCCCGTTCTGATTCTCACTTTACTACTTTGATGACTTCTTGGGCTGAGTCCATACAGCTCCTTTCACTTTCAGTTGTCAAAGTCCAGAAAAATTTCACTTGCATAACAATTGCCTAACAATTCAACCCTATTTCATCATTAAAGTTTGATGAACCTCCCTCTACTTTGGGAATCTAAATTCTCAATAAAATGAGAATTAATTGTGGGGATAATATATCACTTGGATTCCATCTGAAACTCAAAAACAGAATAATTCAAAGAGAGTTTATTCACCTGAGATGTAACAGCAATATAAAAGCTAAAACAGTAGTACAGTATGGTTTGAATAAGTCTCCCCCAAAGCCCTATGTCTGAAAGATTTGTTCCAAGACCTGTGACACTGTTGAGAGGTAGTGGAACCTTTCATGGTAAGACTAGTAAGAGTCTTTGGTTGTTAGATATGACCTCAAAGGGGATATTGAGACCCTGGTCCTTCCCACCCTCTCCCTCACCCCCTCTCATCTATGACAGTAACAGTTTTTGTAAGTTTTTGCTGTGATAGGCTGTGTTACTACAGTCCCAAAGCAACAGTTACAATTGGTCATGGACTGAGACCTCCAAACTATGAGCTGACATGAACTTTTCCTATTTTTTATGTTGATTTACATCAGTTATTTGTTACAGTAATGAAAGCTGACTACAATAGGTCTGGATGGCAGTCTATCTCTTACCATCCATCCCAGGAAAAGGAGCAGGTGAGGTCACTAAGGGAGAGTTATATAAAGTCAGCCACCATAAGAGTAACAGTGACTCCTGTCAACAGACAGAATCGGTTCATCCGATCTTAAAAAATAAGAGCCCTAACCTTAATTTTCTATCTCCCTCTAATCATTTTCTAAGATGCCCAATACTCATCACAAAATCTGTTGATGTAGTTTATATTAGTTGGTTTTCTGGAATTAGAATACGAGGCACAAATAAATGAAAATACAATCCAGACAGGCAAAATAATAATGAATCTTTATTGTATCAAAATCTACTCTCATCCTTTATCTGATTCAGGTGCTCTAATACAAAGAGCACATATCAATTTAGTTATGTATCCAGATGTTACTAGCATTCTTCATATAAGAAGCACAGAAGGAAATGTGGCAAATGACCAAGGAACTATTGCAATAATAAAGCAGGTGTTATAGTTTATGCTTCCCTGCCTGGTCATGAGGCTGAACATGGTAATCATTGCTGTCAGTTTCCACCACACAGTCCTTGCTTGCTCTGTCTTGCCATTAGGAGAATTTATTCCCATGAGATCTGAGGGCTTGCTCTCTGTTTCTGTACAGGCTTTCTAAGTTTCTTGAAATTGACCAGCCATCGGTAAGAGTAGACCAATGGAATTCCTTGGGGACTAAGCCTAATCATTTATTCCTTCATTAAGCAGTAATACCTTTATTTGTCCCAGCAAATTAGATTAACTCTTCTCCAACCTAACTGTTCCTTCTGTTGATGTGCCATCATAAGAAGCTTTGGATTGCCACAGCAATATTCTCATTTGCAATGTAATGGATCTGGAATATTATTGCTGCATGGTAGAAATACCTCCAGCACTAGCAAATTCAAATGTATTAAGCCTCAGTGAACTAAAATACTTTGGTAACAATTTTGTTCCTGTAGCACATTTCCTGTAGAAATTTTACCGATACTTTGTCAAGGAGCCTTTACCAATCAGAGATGCCAGTACATCTATGACACCAATATATTATAGCATCCTTCTCATGCATATTTAGTCTTTAGAGGACAACCACCACAAGCTTCAAAGACACAGACACTCGTCTCACAATGAATTTCTTAACATAGCATCTGTACTCCAGGCCCATTTAATTGTGGAATGGTTGAATCAGGTCCACATGAAGTATATTGACTTCCTGAGTCATTTGGTCTGTTTATCTCTCCAAAAAGCAACATCAATTCTGGCAATTTGATCTCAATAACTGTAGATTCGATCTGTGTATATTTTTTTATTTTATTTTATTTTTGCCAGTCCTGGGCTTGATCTCGGGGCCTGAGTGCTATCCCTGAACTTTGTCAACTCGAGGCTAGTGCTCTATCATGGAGTCACAGCTCTGCTTCTGGCTCTTTTCATGATTAATTGGAGACAAGAGTCTTAATGGACTTTCCTACTGGGGCTGGCTTTAAATCACAAGCCTCAGATCTCACTAGCACTCTGCTTCCATATATTTGGGTTTTTGTTATATTTTTGTTTGTTTTAACCAAGAGGACTATCAACAAAGTCCTTGGAGCTTAAGACTACAACTTAATTCTGAATCTCAGATAAATGAGACACAGACAATACTAACCAGTCAAGTCTTTAATACAGTCCGTTTTGGTATAACACCTTTAGAATCTACTTCTGTACACGATTTTCTGGTACTGTCCAACACAGAATGGTAAGATCTTATAGTTACATTAAATGTATTAAATGTATTAAATCTATTTCCAGAATAAGGCTTTTATTACTCAATCTGTATTTTGCATTATTTTTGGTTTACTGACACTTGCTAAAACTATGTGTCTAATAACAAAATCAGTTTGAAAGTCAACATTAAAATATTTTATTTCAGAGGGACAGAGTTTCAGAGGAAGATTCTGCCACCGTCAAAGAATGATTATAGACATTCCAAAGTTCAAGTTTCTCATTCTCAGCATTGGAATCAAATGGAATAACAGGGATTGGATTTACCCTCCCACTAGCCAACTGGTTAAATTATAAAAATGAAAGTGTGTTAGCAAGCTTCAAAATTTACGACTACTAAATACCTGGCATAAGCAGAGGTTTATTTTGGCCTACGCTTCTGAAGAAAAAAGTCTAACACTGGCAGGGCCCTGTGTGTAAGCCTCTGCAGGGTCAGTAAAGGCACAAGCATTCTTTTTTTTTGGGGGGGGGGGGTCCGGTTGTGGGGCCTGAACTCTGGGCCTGGGCACTGTCCCTCAGCTCTTCAGTTCAAGGCTAGCACTCTACCACTTGAGCCACAGCGCCACTTCCGGCTTTTTGCTTATGTGGTGCTGAGGAATCGAACCTAGGGCCTCAGGCATGCAAGGCAAGTGCTCTACCACTGAGCCACCTTCCCAGCCCCGGCATAAGCATTCTTAAGAGTAAGTTTTCACACCACAAGCCAGGAAGTAAAGAATGGCAGAGACTAGGATGATCTCCACTGACCTTCCCACTAGGTCCCACTTCTTAAAGGTCCCACTAGGTCCCACTAGGTCCCACTGAGTCCTACTAAGGCCTTCCCACTAGGTCCCACTTCTTAAAGATCTACACCTCCTCCAAATTCTGACCACCTGGGGAACAGACATTTACATAGCTACCTTTGGGAGACACTATTCCAAGCACAGCAAATGATTCTCAAGATATGAGACAACAGGAAACAACTCAGATTGTTGCTCGGGAGATTTAAAAAAAAATTGAATTTGATGATTACCCCCAAAGTACTGCCTAGAGAATATTTCCATGGCACAGTGTATTGAAGAAGATGCCAGGAATAGCCTGCTGATCTCCAGAGACAAGAAGAAAAAACCTAGGCATACAGGAAACCTAGTTGAATAAAGTATAATATGCAAAACACCAGAGAAGAAAAAAATGACATAGAGAAAACTTCTAGAAATTTGCCCTCTTGAAACTCAACTCAGTCTACTGATGGCCAATATATACATGCAAGGAAGCTATCCAAGACTAAAGAGTCACAAGAAAGGATTGGAATAGTGCTCCAATACATGAGGAAATCTCATATATCAAAACTTTCTTTTCTGTAGAATAAAGACTGTTTTGGTCCTGCCCAACAAAGCTCTACAAAACCGGAAAGAATCAAATTATGTCCAAATAACTTAATCATGTGTGTTTGCTTCTCATTCTTTTGCAAATGGAATACAGATATAATAGTCATACACACACACACACACACATATTTAACGTGCGAGTCCTATTATCCATGTCAGTATTTAGTCAATTTTAATAGAATAGCTTTTCATGTGTAACCATTGCACATCTATTAGATTAGCAAAAAATGAAAAGAAAATGAGTCTATGGTTCCAAGGTTTGATGAAATTATGGAGCAGTGGAAACTCTTATACAATGCAAGTGGAATAGAAATTTATAGAATCACTATGGAAAACAATTTGGAAGTTATGTTCTTTCTTTTTTTGTTTGTTTGTTTGGGGGGCAGGGAATGAGGATTGAAAGTTTTAAAAGTTAAACACATAGCATATTCCTGAAATTTAACTCATGGGACTTGACTAAAGGAAATGAAATTGTATGTCCATCCACTCACTGTACATAGATATTTGTAACAACTTTTACTAGGAAGAAACTGAAAACTTGGATGTCTATTAGCAAGTGACTTAGATATACACTATAGACACACTATAGAATGTAATATGCAACAATCTAGAAATCACAAAACAAATATGATATATTTAAGAAATCAAACTAAGTGAAGTATGAGACCATTCATAGGGGTTTCTGGAAAATGAAAACTACTTCACAGTGACAAAAAGGTGATTAGTGGTTTGGATGGGAATGAGATAAGGGTGGTGACAAATTGGAGAGATTACAAACTCTGCAAGATGTTGACTATGTTGACGATCTTGATTATGGTGACAGTTTCATGCATGTTGTACAATTTAAATTTGTTGTCTTTATTTTATACTAGTTATGTCTTAAAAAGCTGATTAAAATATTTTGAAAGGACAACACAAAACATTTTCCCCTGACTCATTGTTATTCCCTTATTCCTAAATATCTCTATCTCATGAAAATGTTTCCCAATTTCTCCTTTCAATCAGCAGAGAGATTGGCCAAGTTGAGTCATTGATATGTTACAATAAGGCTGGATTTTATCCTCTGTTATATCTACCCCATGTCCCTCAGAGATGAGCCACCATTCATAACACCTTCTGCTTCTTATTTGCATAGTTATGGCTGCTAAGTTCTCCTTCGTATGCATAGACATACACTACAGCCATGAGTGGAAGGCACAAGGTGCCACAAGCTGTTAACATAGATGATATTCACCACAACTATGGCTCTCCCACATTTCTTCTTATTGCATCTCATTACATGTTATATTAGTAATAACTTAAGTGACTGCAAACTCTACACGGCACTCAGCATTTGAGGATAACTTAGCTGAATGGTAGTTTAGTCTGGCTGCCTTTGATGGTTTCTTCTTGATCAATGGGGTTTTCACACCTGCAGTAAGACTAAATTGCAAAAGTAAGTTCCATTCCTAACCGATTTAGTATAAAAACACACATGAAAATTTGACTAAGTTACAAAGCATTTTTCTTCTTTAAATTAGTGATAGCAATAATGAAATCAAACAATAGTTTGGGTTTTTTTCTTAAACTCTATTTTTATGATCTTTAAGGAGTTTACAAAGGAGGTCCTAATTCAACAGATGAGTTTATAAGTACAATGCATCTTGATCCATGATAATCCTTACATCATTCTCCCCCACCCCTCTCAAGCCAAGCCCTCTCTCTACTCAATTTTCTTACTTTCATAGAATATGCATTGACTTAATAGTTTTCTCGCCATCTTCCTCTCTTCATTCATCTACCTACCTCCTCTTGACTTTCCCCACACATCTTTTAAGTACCAGCTTCCTAGTATTCATTTTGTTGGAATGTAAGTTAGTTTTCCTAAAGAATTGCACTACTTGAATTCTCCCCTGCAAATATCATACTTCAGTCAATACACTGGTAGGCACTTGCATACAACCCTGTATGTGATTTCTTGTACGTTTATAAATTAATTCTAGCTTCCACATATGAAAGAAAGCATGCCTATTTTGTCTTTCTAGGTCAGATTTAATATAATATACTATTAATAATTCTTCCAGGTGCATCCATTTCTTTGTCAATAATATGATACCATTCTTCCTAAAGGCTGAGTAAAAATTTCATTGTGTGTACATACCACATTTTCTTGATCCATTTGTCCATTGAAGGGTGTTTAGGCTGTTTCTGTACCCTGGCTATGGTGAAGAATACAACAATGACCATGATCATGCAAGGAGTTTCACTGTATCCTGATTTGTCATTTTTTTTATAAATGCCCTTAAGTGGTAGGGTAGTCCTATGTTCAGTTTTTGTTTTTGTTTGTTAGGAAATGCCAACCTGCTTTCTAGAATGGTTGAACAAGTTTACAGTCCCACAAACAGCATATGAGGGTTCCTTTCTCCTCCACATCCATGCCAGCATAGGTTGTTGTCAAATAATATTTTAAATTTTAAATTAACATTTATATGCTGATGAAGTTTTGAACACTTAGTTCTAGAAAAATAAGTTAAATATCAGCCCAGAAAGAAAGTGAAACGAAGCATTTAAGTCAATGAAGTGTAATTATATCTTAGCAGTCATTCCTATCTTATTTCCAAGGAGGAATGGTTTTGGAAAATATGGTTTGTGAGCTGACTTGGGCAATGCTTTAGAAGTCATTCCCACAGGCAAATCTGGGGCTTCTTCTAAATCTTGTTACCACAAGGTCAGCTGGAGGTGAATGTTAGGATGAAGCTTACTGCTTTCCAGAGCAATGAAAACCGGAACTCAAAATTCCAGATGTTTTTGGAAAGCTAGATACTAAACACAGACTTTGTGCTTCCGAAAGTGTTGTTCAGCCTCTGCTTTTGTGATTTGCTTACACAAAAGACATCCATGTGTCCAAGCATACAGCTTTAGCAACTGGCCGTGAATCAAAAGGAAATGTTTTCCTTGAAGGCAAGATCAACCCATCTTCCTTGTACTATGGGAAATCTCAAGGTGCCGAGAGTTTGACAAGGAAAAAAGTGGGCTTTCAATACAAGAAGACAATTGATGATGATGGCAGGCTGAATAGAGAGAATGTTCTTGGATTTGCATTTGAAGATTTTTAAGTAGTTTGGGGGGCCGAGCTAACTCCAGTGGTATACTCTACTGTGTGCTCTCTGGGACTCATCATCTTCAAGCTGAAAAGTATCTTCAAGCTACCATAAGGGCTTAGACTCAGCATAGTTTATAACTATACTGGTATTTCTGTGAAGGCTTTGTAGTGCTCACCCATACACCTTTGTTTGACCACCTATCAAATTTATCAAATTCATAATATTTTTATATACATAAGTACTTTCTACTACCTATCACTTGTCTTGTAAGAGGAGCCTTCCTACTTTTTCACCAGTTAGCAATTTTACTTGCTTTTATACTTCTCCTTATAAATCTTCCAGCCCTCTAACTGGGCTATAATGCAGGCAGTCCACAGTTTATAATTGAAAATACAATTATAACTGCCTTGGCAATTCTGTAATCTGCTAGAGAACTAGCCCATTTGATTTGAACTTAGCAACGTGTTGGACAGTATTTGACTTTTCTTGGATGTGGACTTGAGTCTTACATCTCTGTACATTTTCTTTCTTTATTTTGGTACTTCTCAAGCCATTCTGACTTCTATAGCCACATCAGTAAAACTAATAATAATAATAATAATAGGAATGTTTTAATAATAATCAGTCTAAAAAGTAGAGTTGTTTTTAAGAGTAAATGAGTCCTCATACATAAAAATATTAGCAGCTTACTTTCTGGAGAGTGCTATTTAAATATTATCAACATATAAAACCATAAAGTAATTAGTACACATTTATACTGTACATACATTTATGCATATGTGTATATATCTCTATCTCTTTTATATAGCCCTTTTTATTAAGATATTCTGAATTTCAATTATTTACTTTTTACTTTTATTTTTTCTTCCTTTTTTCCCTGTAAATGTGGGAAGTTTCAAGCTCACTGGCTCCCATCTAGTCTATCAATGAGCCCTTCAAAGAAATTCATTTCAATTACAGTATTTTTTTCATTTCTAGCATTTTCATTGTGATTCTTAAGAGGCCCAAGTCTTTGATGGAAACCATCTAATGGCATCTTTCTTTTTGCATTCATGCCTTTACATATTTATCATAGTTTTCTTAAGTTTTATGTCTTATACTTCTAAAGTATGTTAATATCTGGAGATGTGATAATTTTTTTCTTTTGACATATTTTTTCTTGACCTTCAGCATATCTTATAATTATTTACTAAAAGTTGCATATGATTTTTCAGGTAATGATACAAGATTAAAAAAGTTCTTTAATATGAATCTTTGTGCTTAACAGGCTAGATTTGGGGTGCTAAATTCTTCTATACCAGTAGATAGATACTTGAAATTCCATTAGTGACTTACTTGTCTTCTCTGTTGTCTGTGGGTATCATTAAAACTTCCTCCTTAAATAAAAATGCTGTTGTTTTAGCTATAAAGCACTATTATTTTAATGGAGCCCTGATGATATTGTATAAACTTCTTGAAAATGGGAAGTGCTCAGTAGTTTTATTATCAAATCTCAGTTCTCAGTGGGCCTTGCTCCTGTCATTGAGCTAACTTTTCTTAGTTCCTATCTATCTTAGGTGAAGCAGGAAAAAAACCCAGAGGGAGATGAAGTAGGATAATTTCCCCCTTTCCAGGACAGGTCTGGTGAAGTTTCCCCTGTCTTGATTATTTCAGAATGGTTAGTTTTCTCCTATTCTACCAGAAACATAAAGAGTTTTTTGAATCAATTTACCTTGAGAATCTAAAGTTCATGGAGGTAAAAATTCAGAAAAAAAAAATGAGGGAACTCCTCTAGAACTAAAGTTTCCAGGCATTTCTCCTCACATTGTCAGCCTTCAGCAGCTTGGCAAAATGACCATTTCCGTTGACTTTCCGGTTTATCACTATGCAATTTCTGCTCTAGGGAACCACACATCAGCTATATTCCTTAGTCTCATCAGATTTGGGAGATAAGTTTTCCCTGACAGGACCATGCAGAACCTTTGATGTAAGTTTGTTTTTAGCTATTTATGTGTCACGGTTGGGTAAGTGAGAACACTAACTCAGTAAAATATTTCAAGGCATATCTTCTCCCCTTGATTTCAATTTAGTATTGTGGTTCTTTGTGACCTTTCTGCACTGGTCATCAAAGGATTAAGTCAGGTTTTTTTTAATACTAAGTTCTGAATTCAATAAGTATCTGTCAGAATCCAGGCTTTATTTTAGTTTCTGGAGATACATTGTAAAGAAATAGTATAGTTATGTCATTTTCTTTCTGGCCAAATTTCCTGCAGCGTTCTGATTTTAACAGCACCTTTGGATTAAAAACTCACCATACTATCTCCAAATATACCATTTGTTTATACCATCTCTTTCCACCATAGAATTTATTTTTCTATATTCTTCCTGCTGTACTCAGGTTTGTGATGGGTCTATGTACAAATGTACAATGGATATACATGTACTCTAGAATACACAATTCTTCTACCCATAGTGACTTTTGTTCTCTGAATTCCTTCTGCTGTTGTGGTTTGGAGACAGGATCTTGCTAGATAGCCAAGGCTGGCCTCAATTTCCTCAGTGCTGGGATTACAGGTTTTATTCACTATACCTGGATGTCCTCTGAATTCTTATTGTATTGTGTATGTGTATCTATAGGTATAAAATGGAGAGGTCTTGTTTAGGACACCTTGAGTGAAGAAGGTTTTGTTGTAAACTTTATCTACATTTCAGAACATTATATATTTTGTTGGCCATCAGGGTATAAGAATCTGGTTGTCACATTCCTTGTCCATCTATTAGCTGGGAATGTCCCTTAGTAGAGAGAACATAATAGATAAGGTAGAAAACAGTAACATTCACCACTAGGATCCAGAAAGAGAGAGAGAAAAAAGTCTTTCTAGCATGTTCTCTGCTGTGTGCTACTAGCCACAAAACCGTTGTGACTAATTTCTCACGTACATCTGACTTCTCCACAAACACTAGCCACTCATTCTTCTTTGACAGCGTGCATTTTTTTTTTAAAACAGAGATCAAGGCTCATGCTTATTAGATCTTTCTTGGTCAATTCCCAACATTCTGCCACATACAACACCACTTGCCTATAAAGCTATTGGAGGATATTTGGAAGTATGGATTGTGTTACAATCAATCATTTCACTTGTAGTACAATTTAGGCATCTGCACTAAACAACTTCAACTCTTTCTTGTTAAAAATAACTGGTGTTTCATAGACATTTCTATAAATATATCAGATTTTACAATGCTTTCTATATATAACCAATGTGGTTTCTGTGCTATCAACTGCACAGACACATGTGTGTCCTGTACCATTCACTTAGATTTGCCAAGAAGTATTCTTAATGAATGTGTGGAATGTCCTTTTTTCCATAGTTAAACATATGGTTTGGCCAACACTTTTCCAGCCAACCCTATGCTCACTACACAAAGTGAAATGTACTGGATTTGCCTCAGTAGAAGTTACTCACACAACCCAAGGCTTTTTCAAAACTCATCTGATTTTAGGTGTGACATGAAATAAAAAACAATACATTATGCCTGCTCTCAGTTGTTATGACTGCTGCTAGTTCATGATAATCAGTGTTTCAAGTTTCCAGCTAGCACGTGAAGAACTAATTTACCAATGGGGGGTAAGATAAGGACTAACCAGGAATTTCCACATCAATCATCAAGAGGATTTCTGCAAAAAAATATTTCTAAGTGTAGTGACAACAGAGTTTAACAATTTTTGTTGTTATTAAGCTGTTTTCAGATGTTAAAAAGGATAATGTTTGGATTTATGTTCACGTGTGCCATCAATATAATACAAGATTGTTCACCTACATCCCAATGGTATTAATACTTTTGTCTTACATTAAATGACCTTGGTTAGATAGTGAGTCTCTGGGGGAAAAAAACTCCTTCCATATCCTAGAGTTCTTTTTTTTTTATTAAATAATTACAAGGGAGGTGTCATTTAACAAAGCAGTATATAAATGCAGTGAGTCTTGATCTGTGCCACCCCCCTTCAACAGTACCATCTCCCTTTGACCTACCCCTTTCCTTACATTTCCTCAAATTTGTGGTATATACAATGAGTTCTTCACTGTCTTACCCTCCCCTACCATACATATTCTAGAGTTCTTAACATGTTCCTTAGTGTTTTTATTTTCTCTTCAAGAAATGTACTGAAGTATCCATGTTTCAAGCTCTACTGTAAGCATTAAGGGTATAGACAGGAGAAAACAAGGCCCCAACAGAAAATGAGCTGGAGTGGGTAGAGACAACCAAAAATAAATGAGGGAAAAAGTATATAATAGATAAGTAATGTGAACATAAATAAATAAGAATGATAAGGTAGTGACAGACATGATGACCTCGAAGCATAGGTCCAGAGGCAAAAAGAAGAGATGCAAAATGTACCTCAGGAGCCCTAACAACCTAGCTTCACCTCTCTTTGCCAGATCTGGACATTATGACCACCAGTAAATTCATCCCTAGCAGTGAAAAGGCTTAGGACAGTTTATAGAAAGCAGGATTTACCTCTGTGTAAGATCATCTTCCACTATATCCCAAGGGGAGATCTTGGGGGCAGAGGGAAGGGCGGTGGAGGAACATCAGAACAAAACCAGAGCTGTGGCTTCCAGGAAGAATGAAGAACATGATGTAGGGCTGACAACAAATAGTACCAATTGTACATGAGTAGTCAAACCTTGCAAAACAGCTTGTATTATCCACCAGAATGCACTTGGGCAGAAATCTTGTTTTGATGGGCTCAAACACGTTAACTGGAATATTAGCTATGCTCTCGCTTCTCATCTCGGATTATTATGTAAGAGAAGGTTTCCAAGTCTTGCATATTTACAAAACAACCCTGTCTTTTTACTTCCTCAAAGATAACAGCTGCAAAGAACTTCCCCATAGTTCCAGTGTTCTGGGCCAGAGACTTCCTCCTTGCCCATAGAGTGGGATTTTGCCCTGAAACTAAGTTTCCACATACCAGGATATCAGTGGAATGTGGAATGGTCAATACAGGAGGGAGAATTCGTTCTCCAGCTTGTCCTTGTTGAGTTGATAAGGATACTGTTAGTGCTTTAAGAGAGAAAGGAAAATGCTAGCTTTGTTCTTTGTTTATTGAACACAGCCTACTATAAACTCATTTTATTCTTCTCATTCTGTATTTGATTTTCGCCTGTATTGGTACCTCAAATAAATGTCTGGCAGGACCCGCTTGGGAAGGTTTGATACCAATATAAATCAACTGCTCAAAAGTAGTTGAGTATGAGGAGAAATGAAAAGTATAAATCTCCACATCAGGGCACTTTTCTCTCTGAGAGTACAGCAAGCTCACACTGACCATATGCTGGCTATAGAAACAGCACAGTGAATTGTGCTTCAGGTTACAGTTTGCATTATGCAATCTTTTGTAACATATTAGACTAGATGCTGTAGAAATCTCCCCTTCAACAAGTTCTCTTTTTAGTTTTTTGTTCGTTTGTTCTGGTGACAGAACTGAGGTCAGAATTCATGTCCTCACAGTTTCTAGGCAAGTGCTCTATATTCAAACCATAGCTCAACTCCGGTAGACTCTCTTTCTTTCTGTAAATGGAGAGAGAAACCTGTTCTCTATCTCATTTTAGTTGTTCTGCTGTGTCTTTAGACATCTATTGCTCATTACAAATCCACAGATCTCTCTTTCTCCTTGACTGAAAGATGTCATTGAGTCATTCCCTCTATGAGCTTTGCATGCCTGTTGGGATCTAGAGCAAACATATTGAAACTAAAGATGTCAAGTGTACATTCTAAATGTCTTGATGGAGCCAAAGGCCACTGGAAATCAGAAGAGGGTCAAAGATAAGGGGCATTTATTTCTAAACATATGGGCACAAGCAGTATTGTTCTTATCATCAAGGATGAATTTTCTGTTTAGAGAAAGAAGTAGAGATCTAGGTATTTTCTCTCTGTGTGTTTTGGTTGCCTTGATTGATTTAGTTGGTTTTTGGCTAAGTCTAGAGCAGCACAACTGGATAAATGTGTAGTTTGGGTCCCCAGGATGAAGACACAAGAAGAATGAAGAAAATAGACCAGATAGAGAGAAGCAGCAAAGCAGAGAACATTTCCCCAAACAGCACAAATCATGAGTTCAAAGAGTTATGAGATATGGGTGAGGATCGGAGGGAATACCTAGGGGGGAGCCAGAAAGAAGTGATTTGTCTAAGAAGAAATTTATCTTTACCTGACTGATGTAACTGCAGCTCCTATGTACATCACCTTTATAATAACAATAAAAAGATTTTTTTTCCAAAAAATAGATATGGGAGACTGATGGCTAGCCTGAATAACTGTCAAATAATTATTTTCTAAGATCCAGAGCCAATCTGAAGGGGAAAAACCTTTTATCACAACCCCAAGAGTTTCCTTTCCCCTTATAAATTGGTTTTTCTTGTACCTAGGCAAGTTTCTGTCCCTGGGCACATGAGTGGTCAGGGCACACAAACAAGGAGTATGTAACTATATAAGTGCTATGATTCTGGTTACTCTTGTCTTTCTTGAGAAACAGTTCTTTTCTATCTTTGATTGCTCTCATCATCTCTCTTTGGTGACATAGCAGAAGTTCTTCTATTCTCTTTTTGACAGTTCCTTCGCTTTCCCACTCTCAAATCTATAATCTCAAAGAAATTTTGTACCTAAGCTTAAGTTCTGTGTTGTAAAACCACTGGCCAAAGATCTCTACTGAGCTGCATCTCCCTGTAACCAACACCTCAAGATGTTCTTCATCAAAGCTAAAAATAAAAACAAAACAAACAAACAAAAACCTTCCACCTTCTTGACATCCTTATTCCTCTTGCTGGTATTTCTCATCCAGTCTCAATACTTCACAGTCTTGAAAAGCACATTTTCTCTTTATTCTTCATGAAGATCTTGAAGAAGCCTAGAGATTCTAACTTTTCTGCTTCTGTATGTCTGTTTTCTTCTCCATTCTGACAGTCATTGCTCCTGTTATATCCCAGACAGCCTAAAATAATTTTCTCTAACATGGTCTTCCAGTTTCCAGTTGTTTTGTCCTATATAGTCTTCCACAGTAATTTACCTACAGCGTACTCTCGATCAGTCCTATTATTGTTCAAAAACATCACCACTGCCAGTACTGTTGGCCATCATTTAAATTCTCGCCTGATTACTTGAACAATTTTTATAGACCCTTTACTCTATCCAGCTAACCTTAACTCCAATAAAATGGTAATCTCTGACCTCAATGTTCCTAAAAGCTAGCATAGACACATTAGTTCCTTGTATATTGCACAAAAGTGGGTTTTTTGGATTCTTTAATATGCTTCAGAGGAGTTTCACAACCTATGCTCTTTTTTTAAAAATCATTGATCTTAACTCTTGCTCTCACTCGTAAGGCCTATATAACTCACAAGTCACTGAGTCAAAAGGTAACTATGAACATCTGTTTCCTTCCTCTTATCAGACAGGCAGCTACTGTGGGTGGGCACCAGTTTACCCCATAGTCCTTGGCTTGAAGCCACACTGTATAAACAAAACCTGATGCCAGAAACCACATTAGTTGAGAATGAAAAGTTCAGTCAATCATCCAGAGGTATCGCAAATATCCAGATGTTTGGCATCATGTTGACAAAAGAACAGAGGACCAAGAAAGAAATTTTCACCTTCCCAGTTAGAAAACGCTTCAGTTTTCTGTCACCAAAGGAAGATACATACACAGTGACGCTCTTGAGAAAATGAGTTCCAGGTAGGATTTAGAACACCAGAGGACTAAGGAGTGAGAAAGGTTGTCATTGCATTATAGGACCCCAAATGAGATAAATTGTTAACAACAATTTCTTTCTTTTTTTTTTTTTTGGTCGGTTGTGGGGCTTGAACTCTGGGCCTGGGCGCTGTCCCTCAGCTCTTCAGCTCAAGGTGAATGCTCTACCACTTGAGCTACAGCGCCACTTCCAGTTTTCTGGTGGTTTATTGGAGATAGGAGTCTCACGGGGCCGGCTTTGAACCGCGATCCTCAGATTTCAGCCTCCTGAGTAGAACAACAATTTCTTGAAGCTGAATGTCAGCAGCTCAAGCCTGTAATCCTAGATACTCAGGAGGCCTAGATCTGAAGACTGCAGGGCAGATAAGATCAAGAGATTCTTATCTCCAATTAAGCACCAAGAAAAGCCAAAAGTGAAGCTATAGCTGAAGTGCTAGAATGCTAGCCTTGAGCAAAAAGAGCTCATAGACAGCTCACAGGCCCCACGTTTAAGTCCCAGGTCTGTCACAAAGGAAAAGGAAAGGGAAAGGGAAAGGGAAAGGGAAAGGGAAAGGGAAAGGGAAAAGGAAAGGAAAGGAAAGGAAAGGAGAAAGAAAGAAACTCTGCATTGTGTATATACATTTTTCTAATTTGGGAAGGGGAAAGCAAATAACAAAATGCTGAAACAAGGATACAGGTTGATCCATTGTAACAATCAGATACAACCACACTGAGTGCTTTAGAGGATTATGAACGTTTTTTAAAAAAAGTTTTGCCCAAGTAACACAGGAATGGACACTAGTGGTTCATGCTTATAATCCTATCTATTCATGGAGCTGAAATTTGAAGATTGCAGTTTAAGGCTGGCCCAGGCAGAAAAAGTCCCTGAGACTGTGATTTCCAACTTAGTCAGCAAAAAGCTAGAGGCGGAGATATGGCTAAAGTGGCAGAGTGCCAGCTTTAAGCACAAGAAGCCAAATGAGAGTGAGAGTAAATGAATACAAGACCCGGTACCAGCACTGAAAGAAAAGGAAAGAAGGAAAAGAGGAAGGGAAGGAGGGAGAAAGGGATGGAGAGAGAGAGAGAGAGAGAGAGAGAGAGAGAGAGAGAGAGAGAGAGAGAGAGAGAAAGAGAAAGGAGGTTTTTTTTAAATAGTTCGGGGAATTCTAAAGCAGAACACAAAGTCTTTCTTCTATGAGGCAGATGAGGGGATTTTATTATTTTTAGAGGGAAGGCAAAAGTTGAAAGCTTCCTGTGGGTATGAGTTATTCCTTGGGAATCAGGATGTAACTCAGAGCCCTATTAATTTCCATCGCTATATACATCCTGTCCGCTCATGCACATGCATAGGAGTAATTAAAGTTTCGAGTGGAAAATTCTTTACCACATGGAACACAAATATGATGCTGAAACCAAGTACGTGGGATGGATGCTCAAACATTTGGTTACGATTAGTCCCAAGTAGTATACAATAAAAATACACTCCAAGAGCGAGGGTGCGTGCTCAGCAGAAGGCTGATAGTTCTTAAAGTTCTGTTCTATTATTACAGTTCTTCTGCTTTCATATTAAACTTCAGTTAAATCGTCTCATTGGTTCACTGGAATAGGTTTCCATTCAAAATGAACATTGGACAACAGATGCATTTATAAACAGCTGTGGTTTTCCTTGGGTATATACAAGTGTCATTGCCCAGACCATCTGGTCATTCTGTGATGGTGTTTCCTATTTGGGCTCTCTCTCTGACATATAATTTATCATCTTTAATTTGCTTGATTTCTTCAGCGGGAACTTTCCTTTCTCTCACACCTCATGGAACAAAAAAAAAAAAATAGGGAGGGGGACTGACAAATTAGAAAGGTTACAGGAGGTGATGAGACCTTTCTAAAAGATCATTGGCTATTTTTTTTTCAATTTCTCTTTATACTACTAAATGTGCTATGATTAGAAAGAAAGGTCAATTTAAAAATAGAGTAATTCCGAATTCTACTTTTGAAAGGAATTGTTTCCGAATATCAATATGTTCTGGGTTTATTTGTTTGATTTATTTGTTTTGTTCTTTTTTTTAAATTTTAGAATCCTTGGCCACTTCTCAAACGATTAAGAAACAGCAGTTTTATTTTTCCAGTGCTTATCATGCTAACTCATGCTTTTCTTACCAGGCATTCTAGTCAGAATGGTATAACCACAGAAGGAAAAGAAAACCAAGTGACAGGTCTGCCTTACAAGCTCCACTCATGCGGAACATGGAAACTTAGAAATATTTACCCTTTTCTTAGGCAGAGACAAGAAGGAAGTTTTAAGAAAGCAAGAGATACTTTATACAAATGTCATTTTTCATGAATGTAAAATAAAAATATAAATAGTAGTTGAAGAAAAAAGACTAAAAATAAAGCCTTATCCATATACTAATCTTATTATAAATATACAACTCATTAAACTTAATTATTAAGCTTTTAAAGCAAAGATGTATTAGGAAAAGAAAATGTTGAATGTGAGATGAAAGAATTGGCTAGCTGAGTGTCTTGATTCATGCTGTAACCTTAGCTACGCAGGAGTTCCAAGGGTCCAGGATAGCCTTCAGGAAAAAAGTTCAGAAGACTCCACCTCATCCAATAAGAGTTGGGTGTGGCAACAGGCATCCGTCAAACCAGCCGGTCTCAAAGTACAAAAGGTAGGATCCAGGTCTAAGCTAGCTCAGGCAAAGAGACACCTATCTTAGAAAAAGACAAAGCAAAAAGATTGGAGGCGTGGCTAAATTGGTGGAGAATCTTTCCAGTAAGTGTGAAACTGAGTTCAAACCCCAGTCCTAAATATGTATGTATGTATATATATATACATATATATATAATTTATCTTTTATTTATTTAAAATGAGGACTGAGTCAAGTAAATCAATGACCTAACAAGCCTGGCAGGTTAGCTTGTTCATTGTAAAAATACATATAGATGATGATAATTCATAGAGAGATGATTAACCCAAATAAGTAAATAGATGATAGGTAGATGAAAGAAAGAAAGAATTAAAGAAAAAAACTAAATAAGAACATTTAGCTTCAAATTAGGAAATGTTTATTCTTGGTAATGACAGTGACTTGAGTTAGTGTAGTCAAAAGAAAAATTGTTGATACAGAAAGAATAAATGAAATATTTTAAGGTAGACTTATTGATAAATAAGAATAAGAATTTATAAAATAATCTGTAAATGACAAAACAGCATTTGGTTATTTGAATCTTTACATTAGATAGATAGATAGATAGATAGATAGATAGATAGATAGATAGATAGATAGATAGATAGATGAAGTACTGATTTGGTGATTATATCTTAATTATCTGTATCTTTTAGAGGTGCATACTGAAATATTTAGAGACAAAACAATATGATATCTAGACTTTTCTTCAAAATATTTTGAGGTGGTTGGGTGCTAGTAGCTCATGCCTGTAATCGTAGCTACTCAGAACCCCGAGATCTGAGGATCACGGTTTGAAGTCAGCCTGAGCAGAAAAGTCCCCATTAGATTCTTATCTCCAATTAACCACTGATAAACCAGGAGTGGTGCTGTGGTTCAAGTGGTAGAGCAATAGCCTTGAGCAGAAAGAGGCTCAGGGACAGTACTCAGCCCCTGAGTTCCAGTCTCACAACAACCACCACCACCACCAGTACACACACATACACACACACACAAACTCACACACACACACACACACACACACACACACACAAGTGGAGTTAAACGGATAAGGAAGATATAAAATTAGATAAACCAGAAACTGATATGAAGAATATGTACTATTGTTTCTATTTTCTTTTTTTCTCCCTTCCTTCCTGTCTTCATTCCTTCCTTCCTACCTTTTTCTTGAAAGATGGTCTAAAAATGTAGCTAGAGTGGCCTTGAACTCAAGATCTTCCTCCTTTAGCCTTGTAAGTGCTGAGAATATAGAGGTGTGCCATAAAGCTTGGATCTACTTTTATATATGGAGTGCTTTCTCCATATTAAGTACTTTCAAAAAGAAATGACTAGTCATGTAAAAGGAGCACCACTATACCATATGCTTTTTAACATCATCTATTATCATAAATAATGTATTGAACCAAAAATATCTAGAGGAAAATCTACCATAACTTAAAGACCCCCAGAGAAAGAGAATGTACTCCCTTTGGAAACCAGTGTGTACTTGTAGAAGACTGAAAGTAGATCCCTATCTTTCATCATGAACAAAAGCCAATGAAGAATACATCACAGGCCTTAATGTAAGGCCTGACACTTTTAAACTACTACAGAAGAACATAGGAAAACTTTTCAAAGTGAAGGCAGAGGTGTTGTTTTTCAGAAGAGCTTATAAAGCCCTTTGAACTATTTCCAATAGCTTAGGAAATAAGAATAATAATTGACAAAGGAGATTATATCAAATTAAAAGTCTTCTGCACATCCAAGGATCAATTATGAGAGTGAAGAAAACAACCTACAGAATTGGAGAAAAAATATTTGCTATATACTCACCTGGTAAGGGATTAATATCCAGAATGCATAAACAACTCAAAAAGTTAAAAACCCAAAGAACAAATGACATAATCAATAAATAGGAAAATGAACTGAACAGATAATTTTCAAAAGAAGTACAAAAGACCAATGAATTCACAGGGAAAACAGTTCAACATCCCTAGCAATAAAGATAACATAAACCAACACTGAAATGGGAGTCTACCTCACCACAGTTAGAATGTCTATTTCAAAAAAAACAAAAACCACAAAAAAGTAATGCTGGTAAGGATGTAATGATAAAGGGCAGCCACTATGGAAATCAGTATGGAGGCTCCTCAGGCAATTGAACACATATCTACTTTAGGATCTGACTACACCATTCCCAGGTTATATGGGAAGGAATCAAAGTCAGTATACAATAGAGATAGAGATATCTGCACATCCACGTTTCTTTATTCTAACATTATTTGCACTAGCCATGCTGTGGAACAAGCCTAGTGTCCATCAGTACACGAACTGATAAAGAAAATGGGAGGTATGCGTGCAATAGAAAATCAGACAGCATAAAAAACAAAATTACACCATTGGCAAGAAACTGGAAAAAATAGGAGATCAAGTTTAAGTGAAAGAAAATAGATGGCATAGTGCATTTCCTCTCAGGTGTGAAACCTAGATTTTTTTAAAGACATGAAAGTAGAAGAGAGACCATTTAGGAAGACCAAGAGGATAAGCATGAGTGAGGCAGGGACCAAGAGGATAATGGGAGTTGGATATGAGCAAGAATATATGCAAGAATAATTATACTATATATTATATTAGTATATACTATAAATAAGAATAAAGAAGTACAGAAACCCACTATGTTGCACAATTATTTTTATTTATATACACAAATTTAAAGAAAATCAGGGCATGGCTTGTTGCACTCAAACGACAATGAAATAATAACTTGCTATGAAAATAGAAAAAAATATTTCGGCATTGTTAATAATGTAATGCTAGTAATGTAATGTAAATGTAATCAGCACAAAGATAAAGATAAAATGGTATAGAGAGGTAACTAGAGGCACGTTTTAAGTGGAAGACTGCTGGACAGGAGGAAAAAAATCTGTCAAGAATGCAAAGCCCTGAGTTCAAGCCTCAGTACTTGTACACACACACACACACACACACACACACACACACACACAAATGGTATGGAGAGGTGGAATTTTAATGTTCTTCTCTTCAAATCAAAGCTTTATCTTCAATAAAGCTTTCCATTCTCCAGGAGGATAACTTCCTTAAATCCCTCCGTTCAGGCAAGGCTCTCTCCAGAAATAAGAAGGCATCATCATTAAGGAAATGGCCTGAAAATTTCTCCTGTGCCTCCAGGATATTTCCATTCAAGCTGGTTGAAATTCCTTTTCCATTTTCCCTCCCCTATCAGTGTTTTCCCAATTTTCTTGAAATTGCGCTGCTATTGGGATCTCTTTCATTCGTTCAGCTGTGGTTGCAATCAGCGAACAAGTCCTCATTGCCCTTGTCTGTCCATGTGTCATGTCATTTCCTCCTATTCCATCTTTTCTTTCCAAATCCCATGTCTAGAGCCTGTTAAAATCCTATTGGCTGTATAACATTTCTTAATATTGAAATCACCCCATCATCCCATACTCAAGAGCCTCAAATGATAGCCAGTTGTTTGCTCTCAAGCTATATTTCTTTGCTTAGCAGTTCTGCTTCTCCTAAATTTGTCCCATAGCCTTGATTGCTAATATTCCTTTGTCCTTCTCCTTCTGTTTCCTGGAAAATAGTACAAGCCTCCCCATTCTCTGTCTATGAAGGTTGGGCTCCAGGATAAATACAGTGTACAGGTATTTTCAAGGTATTTGTCTTTATACTAATGTAGGGGGGGAAGATGTCAAACCTTTCTGTTTACTCTTTCCCAATGAGAATCACAGTAAACTATATAGAATTTCCCCAAAAAATTCTATAAAAGGGGACCATAAAAGTTATACTTTCTCCATTCCAAAGCCAAAGAGATCTTTGGAGTAATTTTTAGATTACATTGTGTTGCTTCCCCAAGAAATGCCTTACAGCCTTTGGCAATTTCACCTTTAGAAGGTTTTTTTTCCTTCTGTTAAATGATTTGTCTTTTCTGAGTCAGGTCCCTTAGTCCTATTTACTGTGCTGGAGCTTTTAAAATACAAGCTCAGCTGTCCTCCTTATAAAAGCATTTCGGAAATCTTATGGTAGCAGTTACATTGCCTCCTTTTCTCTAAGGTGGAATTTCCTGACATTTCAAACTATCTGAAAACATGTGTGTGTGTGTGTGTGTGTGTGTGTGTGTGTGTGTGTGTGTGTACACGCACGCGCATGCCATTACTAGAGCTTAACTCAGGTCCTGGGCATTGTCCCATAGCTTTTTTGACCAAGACTGGTGTTCTTACCACTTGAAACACAACTCCATTTTTGGTTTTTTTGGTGGTTAATTGGAGACAAGTGTCTTGTGGACTTTCCTGCCTGGTCTGCCTTTGAATAAGGATCCTCAGATCTCAGTCTCCTGAGTATTACATGTAGTATCTACTAGTGCCTGGTTGAAAGCATGTATTTTAAGACCCATTACTTTTCTTACCCACAGAACCCATTTACCAAGACTTCCATTGCTCAGGCTATCTTCAGAGAACTTTCCTTGGCCAGCGGCAGGCTCAGTGTTCCATGTCCGTAGATGCTAGCACTTCTGACATTGGCAAACCCCTTAGAGTCAGTAGTTGTGTCTCTTTTATCCTTATTTTCAAAATATCTCATTCCAAATTATATTTTTCACAATACAGCCCAGAATTAGCTTCTTTTTTTCCAACTAGACATGCTCAACTCACAAAAATATGTATTTTACAATAAAATCTATTTTTCTTCTATACTATATCCAAATCATGTCTCTCTAGTTATATAGAATTACAAGAGTATTTTTCTTATTATTCAAATAATAAAATTGGTATTTAGCCACGTTAAATTTATTCTTGCCAGATCTATCAGAACCATCCTTTAACTTTTAGATTGTTATACTATGATCCATTATTTTGTTACCCCTTCTACTCTTCTTTTTTAGTTATATTTTATTACCTTGAAGTTAAAGGAGTTACCATTCAACATATCAGTTTGTAAGTACAATGGATCTTGATGGATATCAACACTTTCATCATTCTTCCTCCTCCCTGACCACTGACTTCAATTACCCTAGTTTCCCAGGATATGCATTGAAATATTATGACTTCATTCTCCCACACACATATTCTACTTTGCAAGTGAGAAGTGACTTTTCATAGTTCTCATTCAAATATACTGATAAAAGTGCCGTTTGTTCAGTAACTATTTATTGAATAGCTACTAAATCCAAGTACTTATTTTAAGTCTTATTCTCTAACTTCATGCAGCTTATAAGTAAGTTTTCCAGCATTAGAATTCCTGAGAAAAGCCTGTAAGTATTGTTAAATATAGCTTATTGTTGTGGTTCTCCCCCTAAAGTTTCTGATTTAATAGTTCTCTTAAGGATGGGGAAGATTTTTGCATTTGTAACAAGTCACTAGGTGATATTGCTGTTGCTGATCTAGTGTCTATACTTACAGGATTACTGTTCTAAAGACATATTTAAATGACAAGAGCTTAATTATAAGTGACTGTGAGTACACAGGGCTGATTCTTGCTTATTGGAGATTATGAGGATGATTTTATTCCATGTATTTTGTAAAACTATAACAAAACAATCTGTTAATTTGATTAATGATAGTAGAAGGAATCATATAATCTATTCTGGAAAGACAGGGGACATCAAACTCCTGTTAAAAGGACTAATCAGTTGATTCAATTGAAATAAAACATTCAATCTAACACAGTACTTAATATAACAATGCTAGTGCTACTTAAAAATAGTAACTTCACCCAAAAACTCTTTGTTAGACATTAGAAAATCTCTAACATTTTATTAGCTATATATTAAGATGTTAGATGGATGAATAGACAGATATATAGACAGACAGACAGACAGACAGACAGACAGACAGACAGACAGACAGACAGACAGACAGACAGACAGATAGATAGATAGATAGATAGATAGATAGATAGATAGATAGATAGATAGATAGATAGATAGATAGATAGATGTGAGAGAAAGTTAGGTCATTTTCAGAGATGTGATAGATAGATAAATAGTAAAACCTTAACCTGAACAGGGAACAGCATCAACAGTATAAAAGACATGAAAGAAAGCTCAAGTCTAGATACATGAGTCACCAAAAGTTTAAGCATTCATGTTTACAAGAGCAATTAGGTTTAGGCACCATGTGTGACACAGACAGTGAACATCTGAATGCCTTGGAAATATCTCCTCATCTCAGATCTTCACTATTTCTTGGAAGAAATCTAAATTGCATGCATGGTATTCACAATAGCTCTGACCTGCCAAATCAGACCATCAGGGAAAGTCAAGCATTGTCCCAGTCCGATGGCACTTATTTGGCCTTGAAACATGCTCTTGCACTTCTCACTGTCCAGTGAGAAGAGGGCACTGAATAGATGAGTAATTTTCTAAAAATTGCAACTCAAGTCCTGCCTGCCGTCCGTGTACAAGAATTCTGCGTCTAACACAGTGATATCACAGACTTCTTAAACTGGTTTATTCAAACAACTGTGCTTTCTTGAGGATAAACCTAACGAATTGTAAATCCCACTTAACGACTGACCTAAAATCTGCTCACTTACCGTTACAACCTCCAGCATGAACGGGCTCATCAGATAAATGGTTCAGCTATAAACGAATGTTTTTACTTTTTTTGTAGCAACAAAACTTTTTGAAGTGGAAATAATATGTCAGTTCTTTTAGTTCTTGTGTGTTTTGTGCTGATACATAATCCTTTATTATTTATTAGTCCCTATGTTTTTCCAAAAATGGAGGGTCTCTACTTCATTTATTATTTTATCTATTCATTTTTTACTTAGGTAGGTAGTTAGTTAGTGCTGGTTCCTAGGACTTGAACTCAATGCCTGGCTGCTGTCCCTAAGCTTCTCTTCTCAAGTCTAGTGCTCTATCACATGGAGCCATAGCTCCACGTCCAGTTTTTTAGACGTTAATTGGATTGATGTATGAGTCACCTTATAAGAAGAGTTGCCAGCTGTATGCTTTCTCTATTCTACAATTCTTTTCATGCCCTTTATCCTTGCTCTCCCACTTCTTCATGGCCACTATGTGACAGTCATCTACAAGTCATGAAGAAAGCCTATACCAGAACCAGTTCTACTAATTCTTTATCTTAGCTCATGTCTTTTAGAGTCATAAGAACATAAATTTCTCCTGTTTAAGCCATCTGGCCTATAGGATTTTGCAATGGCTGCTTGATCTAAGGCATAGGTTATTTTAAATGAAACTTCTGGGTTAGTTATCTCTACTAAACAACACTTAGAATTTCTCTACAAGTGACATCAACTCAGTTTAACATTCTAAAGTCTCATTTTGCCAAAAATTGGACACTATGAAATCATACCTGATTATCTTTATTATGCATCATTGGAGAGGCAAACTAATAAGGTATCAAGTGGTCTCTAAGTGAATTTTGATGCAGTATACAAATTCATCCACAACAACAAAAAATAGTGACAAAAATACATATTCCCTCTCTTCTGCAAGAAAATCATAAATATTCAGAGGAATGCATACAATTATGATTAATTCACTTGAACATGCTATTCTTAAGGTACATAATTTGAAATGCCATAAATACTGCCCTGATCTACAGCAGTATCCTAATAGAACATGATAGAAAACTAAGTTGTGTTAAAGATTCTGAGGGTTTAGGAGGTTCCCGATTGGCCAAGAACCAAAGCCATCCTCTGAATCTGTCAGAGCTTCAGATTTCCAGTAAAGATTCCACAAACAACTACCCAAGTGCATCGACAGTCAACTGCCAAAACAACAGTTCTGTTTTCCAAAGCAGCCCTTGTGTACAATCCATAAACAAACTGTCAAAGACATTGTACATCTGGACAACACAGTTGCAAAGTTAATTTTGGTTAGGGAAAAAAAAAAAACCCTACACCTCTGGTTTTTATTTGGATGGAATTTTGATCAGGGAAAGAATCATATTGTGGACATTTGTAATGTTTCTATGGACATGTGCAATAATGCTATGAATAGCCAAATATAGAAGATTCTGGAAAATAAAACACTTAAAGAGAAGTCAAGGGGAGTCTAGATGCTTTGTCTTGTGGATTGTCTAGCTCTTGGACTGACACATAGCCTGTAGCATTCACTGTAGTGTTATAGACTTGGGATTTAAGTTTTATTTAGATAAATAACCTAATTCATGTGTTTATTTCCTAAAATATAGGTAGACTGCTAATAAATGGATGATGCTATCTGGTCCATAGAAAGAAACAGCAAGAAGATCATTGTGATTTTTTTACTTTTGGAAAGGAATAACTAGCACTATCAAAATAGTTCCAAGTCTTCTAGCATCTTTATTAAAGTGTTTAGAGCGTTTAATCTGTGCATGTGATTCTTTGTGTATATTCATATCATTGAGGCCCATTCAGTGCAGAGCTTCCAAGCAATGATATCAGAAACACCAAACATCCATTCCCATTCTAGTCCCTTTGCAAAGTGAAAAATAAGCACATTCATAATTGCAAGGCCCACTGAAGAATATTTATAAGTGTGGGGAAAGAAGAAAATAAATAACATTCATGAGATTGCATAACTAACCCCATATAAAAGTCAGATTCTTTCTACCATGTTCTTAATCATTCCTACATCTCCCTTGAGTAGGCCACGGTCAACGGCGTGATACAGCTGCCTTCTGTTCTGTTATTGCAGTGAACTCTTGATAGCTTCCATCTGCAGACTGGACCACCTCTGAAGTCTACTCAGTTCAGATTACCACCAGACCAAGAGACTGAAGAGCCTTCAGCACTCAGCCATCAGGTTCACCTGGAATTCCTGTCCGAGCAGTTCTCATGAGCATTCTGACAGAAGTGCCTTGCACAGACCTAATATGTTTTAATAACCTGGGCTTAAGATTCTGGATTTTTAAGTTTCAATAAAGACATACAAAATTAAAAGACGGAGACAAGGCAGAGACTCAAACTGTTCATTTTTTTGATGAGAGCTGAAACACTTGGCCAAACAATCACAATTACTCCGAAAAACAATTACTCCTAGTTTAAAACTTACTGGTTGGTAGAACTGGCTCATAGAAAATTTTACCTGCAACTTTACAGGAACACAAAAGTATCCCAGTTTATGCTAACATTTTATGTTCTTCAAGTAGATTAATTCATAGCAACGTAAATCTATATCCTGTGCTGTTAATTTCCTGCTTATGGTAGTATAGAACTAATTCACTGGGTTAAAAAGAATAATAAGGTTGAACATGTATTCCTACTCAAGCAAATGCCTTTAAAAAGGAACTGAAAAAAAAAAAGGTTCCCAGAATTGTTATGGAATTTTGTAAAATCTGAAAAAAAAATCCTCCTTACTGTACAAACACTTGAGATAAGAGAACTTGGAAAGCGAGATGAGGATTGCACATTTCTTACAGACGCGGTATAGATTAATAAATCACAAAGAATGGAATCCAGAGGACACTCTCATGTAACTGAGAGGATTTCAAGCAGCCTTCCCATCTGGATTCTGCGCTGATTCTTTTCATATTGTATTTCCCCGAGGATGACTCACAGGAAATTGAGGTTTCAGAAATATGTTTGTTTTTTTAAATGGTATTTCTCTACCTTTGCTGCAAAACCTTTTTAAAGATAAGTGGCTTTGTGCTTGTATTTTCTCTCATCAAGAATTTTTAATAGCTTCTCTAGTCATCATAATGCTCATGTCTAGGTGAAAAGGATGACAATGGGGACACTGGTTCTGTGAGTGTCCAGCAAGTAGACGTAAGAACAGAATTGCATGGTTTCTCTCATTTGTGGTAGCGAGAATGTGTCTATAAATCTATAAGTAAGCACACTGGATAGTAATAGACTCACACACACACACACAGTGGGATAAATTATACATGTGAGGCATTCACACACACTGAGGATATGTTAGGAGAAGAACACAAAGGCTCAGTACCTATACATCTGATCATATGCAATAATGTTTATGGAAATGAACTCCAGGAAACAAGAGGTTTTCTTTTCTTTATGCTGCTGTTTCTGTTTTCTTTTCCTTTTGTATTGTTTGTTCATTTATCCATCTTAAGGAGGGTAAGGGAAGGGCGTGGAAGTGGAGGGGCAAAGGATGAGCAAATACAGCGGTGGTACTCATTCAATGAACAATACAACTTGTGGGCAGGGACAGGAGGGAACAGCTAGGAGAATGTGAGGGAAACGGTGACATGGTTCAAAAAGAAATGTACTCTTTGCTGGTGGCTCACGCCTGTAATCCTAGCTATTTAGGAGGCTGAGATCTGAGGATTGCAGTTCAAAGCCAGCCCAGGCAGGAAAGTCTGTGAGTCTCTTATCTCCAATAAAACCACTAGAAAACCAGAAGTCGCCTTGTAGCTCAAGTGGTAGAGTACTAACCTTTAGCTGAAGAGGTGAGGGACAGAGCCCAAGCCCAGAGTTTAAGCCCCACGACCGACCGACAAAAGAACTAAAAGAAAAAAAGAAAAAAGAAATGGTACTTTTAACCTGACTTATACAACCGTAACCCCTCTGTATATCAACTTTATAATACAATAAAAAGTTCATGGAAAAAAAGAATCAATTGAGAAAGAGATCTGGATAATAGCTAAGACTACAGTCCAAACAGCTGTGGCATCATCATCATGAGCACTGAGTTATGCTACATATTGTACGGGGTGTAAGATGGGGCATCACTCATCTCAGTGAACACAGAGGCCTTTTGAGGTTGCTATCTTAGATACCTTGGGATTCTATCGGCATGCTTTTCTTTACTTGAGAACTTTACAACTAGTTAACAGTTTTGATACTAACTTGCCTTGACTCACATAGGTAGTGTTGTATATGTGTCCTGAACAATTCCTATAGAGAAATTGGCTGTAGTGGTCGTTTTAGGAAACAAATCCTCAGAGAAATATTTTGAGATTAGTTTGGTCTCTACTTGATTATTTTGAACTCAGTATTTATCTCCTTGCTCATGGGAAAGAGGATGCTAATAATCCAGAGCATATATTTGTATTATAATTAATCAAATCATCCCCTGAGATTGATTAAAATAAAGTGTTTATGGAAACCAGAGCCTTGGCAACATATGTGAATATTCTACTTGACTGTTAATGGTAGTAAAGATGCCTACAAGGATTGATTTGAAATGGATTATAATGAAATTTATATTCCCAGTCCTTACCGCATCTCTAAGAAGAGGTACTATCACAGGCTACATGGAGCCCTATATTAGCTTCTTGACACTGAATACATCAGAACGCTTATGGAATAGAAATAATAAACAAGTTTAAACTCTCAGCAGAAGTAAGAAAGTCACAGAGAATCCAAGATATCTTAAACATGTTCTCTTGTACAGACAAATGTTTTTCTTCTGAGACCCATTTCCCTGCTTCCTACAGGGTCAAAGACTAAACCCCAAACCCTAAAGCAATGAGATCTCCATTGGGATTAAGACCTAGTTTTAGATGTTAAGTATACCTCAGATGTCTACGTGGCTTGGTTCCTGTGCTGTTAGGAAGTGGTGGAAACTTTGAGAAGTGGGGCCTAGCAGGAAATCTTCAGGTTACCAGAGCTGTGCCCTTGAAAGGAATAATGTGGTTCTTACCTCCACATCTTACTCTCATTTGCTTATTAGCCACAACATGTGAAATTTCCTCTGCTACTTGTTACTGCCTCACACAAATCTAAAAGCAATGGAGCCAATCAATCAGGGACAGAAACACCTATGAGACATCATAAATGTTTTCTCTTTTACAGTTGACTATCTCAGGTATTTAGCTACAGTAATGGAATGCTGAACCTGTCTTTGAGTGGAAAGGGTATGTATGGGATTGTTCTCATGCAGGTCCAAAAGGCAATGTAAGTTGCACAGCTCCTTTGACAATGACTCTTGCTGCTTTGCCTCCTTTCTTATCATCTCATTGCCAGGTAACCAAGGAAGACAAGACTCAGACCTATTTTATAGATGATTCTATAGAATATATTTTGTATAAATGTGTCAGTGTGTTTTAGAGGCTGTTCACAGATGGTAAGTGTCCACCAGCAGACAGCAAGTTTATTAAGTCATGGTCCCTCGGCTCCACAGACATGTTTGTTCAACCAGCTTTGTGAGTATAGGCATGATATTTCTTCTTTGCTAACTGCCTGTGTATTGTTTTCTGCCCACAGGAATGTCTAGATGTATATACAAACTTGGAGAAACAGAAGAAAGACACATGCTTCAGCCTACTCTCCGTGGCCCATTTGTCTGTCACTCTGTGAAAGCTACCCCAACAGGATTTCTTTGTAGAGAAAAAAGCAGAACTCAGCACGCAGTTTTCTCATTTTCTAGACCTGCAGATGATGAGCTTAAGGATGAGCTTCCTTGGAGACACTAATATTTGCTGTACAGTACCATGTCCTCTGAAGTCACAGAATTTCTGCCTTTTTTTAAAAAAAGTAAGTACCTAGCTTTTAATAATTCCATCATCTTCCTCTTCCTAGTACTGCCACAGTTGCTACTGCTATATCTTTAAGTTCTCTTTTTCATTCTTTTATTTTCATAGCCATCAATATATTCCTAACTAACAATTTGCATCACATGTTCTTTGCACTTGTTTTGTCACTTGACTGAACTCCTAGGAATACATAGCCTTAGAAAGTCTACAATATAATGTTATGTTAGGAAAACGAAACCTTAAATATGTATTTTAATGTTTTTGTTTCTTTCATGCATGTGTTTCTAACGCATTTATAAGATTATTTCTTTGTTGCTTTGTATGTCCCTCCCCCACAGTGTAACCCCCGCTTTCACTATATTTAATGTCAGTATAACATGTGGAGGAGATGGGGACAAACAAGTCGTTTAAGGATTCAGGTGGACCTGTTGCAACAATGAGAAGTACAAAATGTCATGTCAAAACCAGCTTTACAATGTCGGTGTGGGGGGGGGGGAGGGGGGTATGGTTGGGTGGGGGGGAGGGGGGAGGCTGGGAAGGGAGGTGAAGGGTAAACAAAGGAGGAGGCTGCAATGCTTGGTAAGAAATGTATGCATTATCCTGCCCATGTAATTGTAACCCCTCTGTACAGTATGTTCTCAAATAAAATAAAATTAAATTAAAAAAAAAGAAAGTCTACAATAATTTCTAGTAGGAAGAGTAGGGAAGTACTAAAAGGAAAGAAGGAAATAAATACATCATAAAGAGAGAAAATTGTAGCTAGGCACTGTTATCTCACACCTGAAATCCTAGCTACTCAGGAGGCTGAGATCTGAGGATCATACTTTGAAGCCAGCTAGGGCAGAAAAGTCCCCATGAGACTCTTACAACCATTTGACCACTCAAAAACCAGAAGTGGAGCTATGGATCAAAGTTTTAGAGGGCTAGGCTTGAGAAAAAGAGAAAAACAGTGCCCAGGCACTGAGTTCAAGCCCTACCACCAACAAAAAGAAAAGAAAAGAGAGAGAGAGAGAGGGAGAGAATTATAGTTGAGAAATGTGAAGAGATAGCAGAGAGAAAGTGCTGAGGTAGGGCAGTCATCTGCAATAGTGAAGAATGAAGAAATATGTGGGTAACAAGGTTTTATAGAGCTCTATTTCAGCACCCAACATAAGGTATCTTTGATCTTCCACACAAGGATACAATGGCATCTTAAATTGCTTTACCGTTCATTTCAGACATGTGTCACAGGGCACCCAGAGCAGCAGGAAATAACCAGTGGTAAGCAACAACCTTTAAAGATAACAGTTGCCTTTGAGGCAGTAAAATATAAACAAATCAGGGAGAAAAGACAAGGGCAATATCTAGCTCATTTTCCACTCTCAGACATAAGCTAAACATAGTTAGGAAAAGACAATTTGTCTGGAAATCTGGGTGTCTGGGCATAAACAACAATAAGACTGCTGAGGTCCTCCAAAATGCTGAAAATGTGTGATTATTTGTGAATACATTAAATTAACCAGAAAATGTAATACTAGTATCCAACTATAATAGTTCATCTTGAACGTCTATTTAATATGTGACTTTGAATGGTCTTAGATGAAGTTGTGATTATGCATTCAAATATGTGATATATACATAATCAACTTCTATTCTCTTTGAAGTGATATTTTAAGAAAACAACAATGGCCAGAATAACACTAAGTCACTAACATTATCCATAGAGCACAAACTGAGGACTTTTCATAGGGAGATCCTCTGATGACAAAATTATTCAGTTTTAAAGATACTGCCTTTTGTTGAATAATAATCATTTATTACTTCTTTTCTTCAGTAAAGTTTCCTGTGTATCCTTCTTTAACTGAATGTCTTGATTGTAAAGATTGAAAAGGTAATGAGAAAAGGAATTCATATCTTTTGTGCACATTTCCCTACAATGAACACATTATAAGCTTATCCTAAAACTTCACTCAGGATTAATTACTATAGTCACAGCCAAAGCTGGTCATTAAATTCAACCCCAGGTAAAAACATCATGACTACTTCCCTTTACATTGAGAGAAACTGACAAGCATCCCTCACAAAATTCCACGAGATTGCCAATGGTGGAAGTGTAGTAACACAGATATGGAATATTTGGGAAGTCTCTGACTCTCCATCTTCCCCCAAATCATGTGAGATTGGTATATATTTACTTGGTCTCTAGTTTAGTTGAAGTTATGAAAACCAGATTGATCTAAGGGTGATCACTAGGGTGAGTTTGAAGTAGTTTATATCACTTTAATGAAGAAAATTAATTCCATACTATAACAGAAGTAGTTATAGAAAATTATCCAATAAATATCATCATAGAATCATGGAAGCATCTTCAACACAGTCATTTCACTAATGCTTCATCCAACATATACCAGGTAGTACTACTTGAAGGTAGAAATGTCCAGTATATTATATATAAAATAGTTGAGGTAGTACACAATAGCACACACACATATATATATTATAGGTGAATCTAAAATTTATATAATTATGAGGAATAAATACTAAGATATAGAATTCACATTGCTTTGTGACTAATTAGACTGCATGACACTGATTCCTATATTAGTCCCTAAACCTTGCATTTCAAATGGACAATAGCACAAGGAGAATAAATTTTATGGGCCAAGCATCTCAGTTCTCTCATTAAGATATGCACTATTTTTTAAAAGACATGCATTTATTATCTTAAGTCAACTATTTGGCATGGCTGAGACATAGTTTCTATGAAAAATGTTTGAATGAACCACCTTCTTAGACTCTTGAGATGATTATTTGTCAATATTTATAAAGCCTCTGGAATACATAAGTGCCAATAAAACTCACACAGACAAACAATCAAATATTTCCTGGGTATTCACACATTTTGAAACTGATCAAAAAATAAAATTGTGAAAGTCTGTAGCATAGTAGGAAAATTCTTTTGTGTGAATTTAAATCCTGGTAATAATATTATGTTTTCTACCACCTTTATCTTCTTTGTGAACTTCCTCTACTATTTTATATATAATTTAAATTTGAATTATAAATTAAAACATTGTGAAAATGACAATTAAAATGCATTTTATCCAAAGTCATTAACCTATATTGGTGCCTTTGTCTAGGCTGTTCTCTTTTATAAGGCTTCAGAATTCAAGCACACTTTCTCATACTAATTATTATTATCACTAAAACATTTAGCTGTTTTAGGCATATTCCAAAGAGAATTATATTTTAGTCATCAATAACTAGCTAGGCATCTCACCTCTACTCAGAGGATATTAACATCTCTCATCCCTTTCATTCTTCCTCATATTCATTCTCTAATAGTCAGTTGGTCACTTGGGTCCAATAGGGCATTTAGTCTTTCCAAATTCTATGCTTCAAATGTGCATCTGAGACATTGCAGTTAGGATTGCTTTGGAGACAGATAAATGGCTACTGTATGAGAAGTGCAGATCCCATTTGGAAGCATGCCAGCATGCTTTCTAAAGATGTTTTGTAGGGAAGTGACAATTAGGACATGCCAAACACATGTACAATCCCCACTGAGTGAAATATCTCTTCAAATAGAACAAATGCCATGACACCAAGTATTAATAGCCAGAGCACCCTGGAATTTTCTCTCACAGCCTTGAATGGAAGGATCCTGCCAGTATGAAATGAGGTTGAAAATAAAAGTTACTGAGTTCTGTGGTACTCACAGAAAGAAACTGAGTCTTTCTTCCCTTCCAATGTTGATGAGAATGAGCACTGCCCTTCATCTTACAATGGCTCACCTGGTCTGACCTTGGTCCTTTTCCATTTTTACTTTGTTTCTCCATCATGAAGAAACACATTTTTTTTCCACACCTCAGGCAGTGGCAAGATAAAAATGGGAGCCAAGACTAGGAATACTCCAATATGAAGGGTTTTATGGCCAACTTAAAAATTTATTTTTGTTTGTGTCAATATCCAGTATGACATATTTCAGCAAAATTTACCACTAGACAAATTTCTGAGACTACAGAAACAATAATTTTCCAGAGGGCCCTTAATTCAATGCAATTCAATTTAATGAACATCATTTAGATGTTAGCATTTCAGGCATAATATTCATATTCTGGTTCAGGAAATGATTATCTTCTTAGATCCTTTGACTTGATCTCCATAATAGAACAGATTGCTTCTTACTAATTGAAAGGTCTGGAAGTCCATTGTTGCATAAAGGGACTAAATCTCTTCTAACTTCCATTGTCTATCCTAAAATTGTGTTTATCAGCTATTCTGTTTGAATGTCTCTAGCAGGCATATTGCTTTCTTGATCAAAAGCCTCTTCTAATCCATTAGTGTATAGAGACACATCAGTCAGAAGGTAAATAATATATTTTCTAGATTAGCAACAATGAAAAGGCCTTGTATGTGCACAAAATAGTTTAGACCAAAAAATGTACCAAATACCCTACTTATTCATATAGATATTATATCAACATCTATCTAATTGTAGAAATCGACTTATTCTCTTTTTTTTGGGGGGGGGTAGTAATCTGTGCCTAGTGTTCTCCAGTATATTTGGGATTCAGAATGATTCCATTTGCTCTCTATAAGTACTGCTGAGGTGTATTTTGTGGGGGAAATTGGGATGAGGTTGGCGGTAAGTATGGAAAAGCAAAGAGATGCACACTCAACACATGCTCTGAGGACTGCAGTGGTTACTGTACCTGCCTAACAACAGATGATGAGCTAGGACTGGGATGAGAGGGAGCAATGCATCTCAGAGTTGAAGACTAAGGCTAAGTTGAAAGTTAAGTAAATAATAGTGAAGTATTTTCAATGTTGAATAGTCCTTTGGTCATTTAGATCAGTTCCTTAATTTGTTAAAAAAAAAAAAAAAGTCAGCCGGGTGTTGGTGGCTCACATCTGTAATCTTAGCTGTTCAGGCAGCTGAGATGTGAGGATCATGGTTCGAAGCCAGCCCAAGGAAAAAAGTCCTCATGAGACTCTTAAGTACAATTAACCACTCAAACACCAGAAGTAGAGTTGTGGCTCAAAGTAGTACAGCTCTATTCTTGAGCAAAGAGCTGAGGAAGAGCACTTAGTCACCCCCCCCCTCAAAAAAAGCAGGAATCTTGTTTTGCACACATAAATAGGTTTTATCATGACACTTTCATATATGTGTATAATGTACTTTGATTGTATTTATTCCCAATTACTCTCTCTTGTCCCTCCTTTCCTTCTAACTGATCCTCTTTCTCTTCCCAGAGAGATCTCTCTATTTTCATGTAAAAAAAAGAGTGAAAATATTGACTCTACAAAGGGACTAGAACTTCCAATGGGAAGATTATTTAAGGCGTCTTTTGGTGTGTGTGTGTATGTGGTGGTCCTGGGGCTTGAACTCAGAGCCTGGGTGCTGCCCCTAAAGCTCTTTTGCTCAAGGCTAGTGCTTTACCACTTGAGCCACAGCTCCACTTCCAGCTCTTTGGTTGTTAATTGTAGATAAGAGTCTCACAGACTTTCCTGCCTGGGCTGGCTTCAAACTGTGATCCTTAGATCTCAGCTTCCTGAGTATCTAGGATTACAGATGTGAGCCATGAGCATCTAGCATAAAATACTTATTGATATTGTAATTTACAGTGGGGAACCCTGTCCTTTACAGGCAAAAGGACCTTCAGGGATACAGTTTAGACAGTGGAAAAAAATCAGTCTTTTCTAGTCTAATAAATCAGGTTTTGGCATGTGTTTCTCATAGTACATTTATTTAGTCATTAGGTGTTGCTAGTATTTTGATGATAATTAATATAATGGCACAATACAATCTCAATGTTAAGAGACTAGACTGCTGACATCCAGGATTTGTTTTACTAAAGAACTTGATCTGTAAAATCTAATACCATTTATATACTGGGCTGTTTGAGAAAACACACAGAGGCTTGTGAGAACAAGATACCTTGGGAAAGATCCCTTCAAAAACACCTCAAGTCTAATAGCCTTTTGTCACTATCTTCATGCCCCATTGCTAGAGGAATTTCGACCCTCCCCCCCCCCCCCAGCCACACACACACATATCTACTGCCTTTCTCTTACCCTATCCTGAACACACACAAATTGATACTACATATGGACACATCTTAAGGCATTTGCATTAAGGATGACAAAAGTGAAAGGAATGAGCCATAATTTAATACTTGAAGAAAATATGTATTATGTGTAATTATATGGGAACTCACCAGAAGAGAAAATACATTTTCTCTGAATAGAGTAATTCCCATCTCAGGCCATCCAAGGACATCTATCAGTAGAATAATATTGTCTATTAATACTGTCTAAAACCTTTTTTTCCTTCCTCTCTGTAGGCCTCAAACAAATTCTCTTATTCCCAGTGATCAATAGTTTATACACAGGACACCCACTCAATCTAGTTCTGTTCTTTGGATGAGGTTTGAGTCATTATTAAGAACACTCTGCTTTTAAGGCTTACCCCCAGAGCATTCTGATAGACACATCTCTAAAATTTAATTACTGCATTTATTTTCGGCTGAGACAGCCTTGGATCGAATTTAGATTTCCCTTAAAATTTCAGGAAGATTTAAGAAAGCCTTGCAACTCTGGAATTGAGTGTGCACAGATGAGTTGTTCCTGGTAATCAAATGTATTTCTAAGGATTTACCTCTTACACTTAGCTGAACATTTATTGGCAAGTATGACTTAAGCCAGACCTTCCTGGTTGTTGTAATGTCATTTACTAAATATAATTACATAATTGCCTCATGCTGTACAGATGTAATGAACATCCGGGTATTTCAAGGGAGAAAAAGCAAAGCACTGAGAACTCTAAGAATTGAAATGAGTTCAGAGCGAGCATAAAAGACAATGTAATTCTAGAAATTTGCTTTAGCTTCTGGTCATTGCATTAAGACACTCAAGGAAAAAACAATTGTTAGGAAATACTGTAGTGTAGGTCAGCACAAAGCAAACCCAAAAGGGGACTAATGTACCTTAGAACTCTTCTTTCATAATCAGATTATCTCCTCTGCAGTTTTCCCTTATAAAACAAGATTACTGCTGCCCCAAGGCTACACTTCACTATGGTTCCCAACCCTGGGTAGCCCTTTTCACTGGACTTACATTACTTTCAACCTCAAAATTTATCTGTTCTCCCTTTCCCTTGGGAAAGGATTTTTCAATTTGCTTTTGAAAGGTCAGTGTTTCTCAGATAGATAGATAGATAGATAGATAGATAGATAGATAGATAGATAGATAGACAGACAGACAGACAGACAGACAGACAGACAGACAGACAGACAGACAGACAGACAGATAGATAGATAGATAGATAGATAGATAGATAGATAGATAGATAGATAGTTTTCTCTGTTCCATATCAAAGTTTGGTCACATATAGAGTCTTATACTTCCTTATTTTTCTTACATACTTATTATTATACATAAGATGCATACATAAGATGGGATTGCTAAATTGTGTTTTTTAAGTATATAACACCCCTAACCCTTTTTAAAATATTACTCTATAATCGTCAGCCATACAAATGCATAGGTCACACACTGTACTTTTTATATTGAACCTTAGAGTCTATACACTTCTATATATTTCTCACATGTTTATAGCATTTTAATAATTAACGTTTTAGCATTCAAGTCATATTTGATTACATCCCTCTCTTAAAGCAAATTGAGTTTGTTTCTGTTTTTTTAATAAAACATAGCAAAGCTTCGACTTGGAACGTCACCTGAAACCTAGGTAGGCCTAAGCACATCTTATTAGCTGATATTCTGGGACCCACAAAAGCTTTGTCCAGATAGCAAGTTGAAAACAGGGGCAGCATGAAGACTTCAGCACAGCAACAAAGTCATTGGATCAGAGAGAAATAGCGATTTCCAGTTCATTGGAAAGCAGGAGAAAATTGAGGGAAGGAGGAACAAGTTTGACAAGAAATGTACTCAGTACCTTACTTATGTAACTGTAACCCCTCTGTACATCACCTTGAAAATACAAAAAATAAAATAAAACCTACTCATACAGACTGCAAGTAAAAACCAACTTAATGAACTCAGTTTCCTAGTGTTGAGGTCATGAGGCAAAACTGCTTTGGCTGGTCACCATCATTTCACTACCAATATACTGGCTTAGTTCAACTAGTGAAGATTCACATCAGGAATGGTGTGTTTACAGGAACAGCTATGAAAGACATACCAATTGCAAGAGAAGACTTGTGTGGGGGCATTTAGGCACTACCTGTAGAGATGAGTGGGGAAGAAGACTTGCCAGGAGAGGAAGAAAAACCCAAGAACTTCAAGTTCTCACTAGTCACATGGCCCCAGTAGTTCCACTTAGCTAAAGATGACTGGGAAATCTGGTTACATAATCAACACACCTTAACTACTTTGCACCTGTGTGATTCTCCCCTCCTCTTCTTTAAAAATTATTTTTCTCTGGAGATTTTATAAGCCCTGTGGTCATATTTAGTCTCTTGAAAATACATTAAAGTTTTGGTAGAATTTCAAAAGTTCTAGTCCCTTTGGAAAAGTGGGTCAAAGTCTTGAAAACAATAATGGCCTATACAAATCTTCACACTTCTCATTCTCAAAGGGCTGACACAATTAACATCTCTTCTCACTTTAATTGATCAAAGAAAGAACTAGGACCTCTGGTTATGCTATAATTATCTTAATTTAAGATGATTGCATCTCATCTACTTGGAGACATATCAGATAGGCATGCTAATTTAAAGTTAGTGGTAGGTTGCTGGTTTATTTGTCTTATGTTTATTATCAACCCTAGAATATCCCAGAATCTTCTTTATCTCTACTTCAGCCTTGCCATGTTCAGTTTCTTTCTTTCCTAATAATCTAGTCCCTTGGGACTTGAAAGGGAAATGATTTCCTTCTCAAAAATGGGCATATATATGTATGTATATATATACATATATAGAGAGAGGGAGAGAGAGAGAGAGGAAAAAAGAGAGAGAGAGTTGAATAGGGTCTATCTGCTGAAAAGATTCTTTGCCTCAGAAGTAAAACCCTATAAAGAATCATAAAAATATTCACACAAATGTACCTTTGAAAAGGAAGCAATAAAAATATGCACACTTTCTTTTATACATCTTGTCTTTTTAAAGAATAGAACTTATTTTCTTTCTATTATTTCTACAGTGAGCTTCAAGTCAGTGTAGATTTCTGGCCTGTGGGATAATAATTCTTTTCACTGAAACTATAATTAATATTCCACAACAGCTTGTAAATAGGATGAAAATCCAAGAACCTTAGCCTCAGGGCACCCACGATCTAGCTGTAACTAAGGCTTTAAATTTTTTTTTTTTTTTTTTTTTTTTTTTTTTAAATGAGCAAGGTAATGAGTACATTTATTTATTTTTTATTGTGAAAATACTGTACAGAGGGGTTACAATTACATGGGCAAGATAATGAGTACATTTCTTATCAAGCATTGTAGCCTCCTCCTTTGTTTCCCTTTCCCATTCCATCCTCCCCCCCTCAACTTAACCCTCCTCTCCCCCCCCCCAAAGTTGTAATGTTTGTTTTCGACATAACGAGTTGTAAGTCTCAGTGTTGCAATGGGTCCACCTGTATCCCTATGTAAACTATTTGTTTTTTCCCTTCCCCTCCACAAATTATAACAACGTTTCTTTTTTTTTTTTTTTTTTTTTATTTTATTTTATTTGAGAACATACTGTACAGAGGGGTTACAATTACATGGGCAGGATAATGCATACATTTCTTACCAAGCATTGCAGCCTCCTCCTTTGTTTACCCTTCACCTCCCTTCCCAGCCTCCCCCCTCCCTCCCACCCAATCATACCCCCCCTCCCCCCCCCCCCCCGACATTGTAAAGCTGGTTTTGACATGACATTTTGTACTTCTCATTGTTGCAACAGGTCCACCTGAATCCTTAAACGACTTGTTTGTCCCCATCTCCTCCACATGTTATACTGACATCAAATATAGTGAAAGCGGGGGTTACACTGTGGGGGAGGGACATACAAAGCAACAAAGAGATAATATTATAAATGCGTTAGAAACACATGCATGAAAGAAACAAAAACATTAAAATACATATTTGAGGTTTCGTTTTCCTAACATCACATTATTTGACTTTTTCCGCTTGACTCATACCTATACTAGATATTGCAAATAAGGGAAACCATGGGATAAGGCTTTAAATTTTTAACACTCACTTTTTCTCTTAAGTCATAACGAAATGCTTTTTTTGGTCCCAAATCTAGTCACAGATGGAAAAGAAAGGAGTCTCTACGGGAATCAGAAAAATGTGAGGTCAGAATGAGAGTGGGTGAATTTTGAATTTTTCTGAGAATGAGGGCACAAAATGACCATCTTAACTACACTCAATGCAATCAATCAGTAAAGTTCTGTGCAAATAAAATGACTTTGAATTTTCAGGCCACCAGAGTCTGCTAATATTGGTATCCTGCTCTTTCCTCTTCAATATTGTAAGTTCAGTTGTGGGTCCTCAAACCTATGACATTATTTGGAGATTGAGTCTCCGTAAAAGTAATCAGGTGAAGATGCCACCATTTTGGTTGTCCTTTGGTTCATTATGACTGCTTTCCTTGTAAGAGGGGGAATTGGAAAGGTCAAAGTAAAGAAGTACTTGTAAGGACAAAGAGGCTGACCTTGTAGTTTTGATGCCACAAGTCAAGGAATTAGGATCTTTCTTTACAAGTCTTGGAGAGAGCATGACCCTGTCAACACCTTGATTTTAGACATCTCAACTGCAGAATTGTGAGCGTTAAATGATTGTGTTAAGCCGCTCATTGTGTGGTGCCTTGTGATGGGAAGTTTGGGGAATTCAAATGCTTTCCTCAAAGAAATATCTTACATATCTAACCCAATTTTTAAAACCAAGACTTGACAAAGTCAGTGATCTTTATTCCATAGTTAGTCTGGCATGACCCAAGGAGGATGTGTGTGTGTGTGTGTGTGTGTGTGTGTGTGTGTGTGTGTGTGTGTGTGTTGGCATGGGGGGGTGAGTTGTAAGTAAAAGGGCTTTGGAAATGGTCACCTTCTCCTTTATGTCAAAAATTTCATCACTATTGCTAATCACATCTCACATGTTAGCTCTTCCATGACATTTTCTGTGAACTTTGACATGAAAGGGATCTTCCTCCTACAAATTTGATGTCTTCTAAAACCTGTTAACATACACTATTGATAGCCTGCATTCTTTTTGAATGAAATTTTACTAAAAATCTAGTAATTGGATTTCAAAACCACTATTAGAGTATTTCTGATCCTTTAACATTACTCATCTTAGAGTTCAATATGTCCTTCTTCCAGCAAAATATGTTTAATTGTATTTTTAAATAAATTAGTATATCAGACTTTGGTGTGGTAAGTTATGAGAATTTGATGCAATCCTCTGTTTAAATCCTTGATGTGATTTACATATATTAGACTATGAGATGAGGAATTTATAGGCTGTTTAAAATAATGTAGAGAGCTTAGGGAAATAGCTCAGAGGTAGAAAACTTACTTATGAAAGTATGAGGCCCTGGGTTTAATCCCAATACTGAAAAAGAAAAAAAGAAAAATAGCAAAGATGATATATGTACTATGGAAAATTAGTGGTTTTTATCTTATGCAATCAAGTTATGACTTTGTTTGACCTGTGATTTTCTTGTCCATCATTTCTATTTGTTTCAAGCACACATTTCTGAAACAAATAGCCAGGAATGATCATGAAAAAGAGGATACTTAGACTTAAGGCACATAGCAATCTCTACCAGGGCAATCTCTCATATGGCTGTCAACACACTACTTATTTTTTCATATTAGGCAGACAGTAATTATAGATCTTGTTAAAAGTATTATTCATATGTAAATCTTTTTCAGATGGCAAAGTATACATGGCATGTAGTAATCAAGTTGTGCATATTCAGCAAGGTGGAATGCATTTCATTAATGAAGAAGTAATATATTCTTTACCTCAGTATCCAGTATTCTTTTTCTCTTGCATGATTTGCCTTTGCATGATTTGCAAGCTGGCTCATGAATTATTTGAGAAATAATGATCTACCCCAAACTAATGTGATTAGTCCACATTATGACACAGCTTGACCTTGCATCTGACTTCTGTTAATGTGGAATATGGTTTCATTGTTTTCATGGAGAATATCAGTATTTCATGCATCTATAAATAGCTGTGCTTTCTACTTTCCCTCTTTTTGAGTATTAAGTTAACCTAAGGATCACTTTTAACTCGTACAATTTAAGTGGAAGTGACTATGTATGACTACTAAAACTAGATCATAAAGAGCACTTTGCCCTGTCTATCTCCACTCACTCATTCAGTGGGAAGCCAGCTGGCATGTTGTATGAACACTCAGCAGTGTGGAGAGGTGCACATGGTGAATTACTCAGGCTTCTTACCCTCAGCCACGTGAAATAACACTTTTGAAGCAGCGTCTTACTTCCCAGTCAAGCTTTCACATGATGGCAAGCCTAACAAGTACTTCACCATCACCTCACAAAACACCTATAGCTGGACCATCAGGCTAAGTCATCCCCAGTCCCTAATCCTTAGGATCTTTGTGAGAGAACAAGTGTCTATGTTAAGTTGCTTCATTTTAGCATGACTTAATTAGCATAAAGTCTCACTTGTAGGATCTGTCCAGTGTTTGCTTGCTGAGGCAGTGGTGGGTGGTTAAGTTGTAAGGTACACTCTATAGTAAAAATCTCTGACCATAGAATTTCTGTTTTCCCCAAGGACTTTTAAAGGATAGAGTTGCATTAAGTCTTTACAGGATAGGCTGGAACTTGGATATTTTATGTCATATCAACAGATATTTCACGCAGATCTACCTTGCTAAGTAACAGTATCAAAGCAATCTACTTAAAGCCTTTTGAAAAATCCCAGATGCCCTTGGTTAAGGTTGGGTAAAAAAAAAAATCCCAAACAGTGGTCTTCTGAGCAATTCCTGAAGTGTGCACCGAACTGGCAGGAGCTTATCAGGATATACCCAAGTAAGTCATTTTCTGTTAAAAACCATTGCCAAAATAATGCATGGTAATAGTCTTCCTCATTATAATGTTGATCATGTATCTTCACTTGGCTGTAAGGAATGATTGTGCTGCAAATGGTTAGCCTTTGTAATAGTTTGTCATGGGGAGACAGCATCCACAAATGAATAGCAAATGTATTTCTTTTCCCTCTACTGAATCTCAAAGTGGCTCATTTTGCTGAAGGAAATTGCTCCTTGAATTTAGATGAGATTAAGACCGTTTCCGGGAGACTCCACTATTGCAGCAGGTGTGTTCAGAATACAGGTGAGAAAAGACTCAAAGAAAATTTGCATGGCTTTCCAGGTACAAGGGTCTTGAGAAAAGCTGACTCCTACGCCACTTAGCCCAAAGTGAATATCAAAGCGAACTCACAAGTCTGTGTTGTTGTGGAGCTCTTCACAATCTGACCACTTTCCTGGCTTGTTAAAGTCACTGCAGATGTGGCAATGTAGCAACCATAGTGGCTCAAAGATGGATTAAATTCTACCCCATGTAAACCATAACTAGGGACTTTTCTCTTTAGCACTTGGGCTCAGCGAAGTCAACACAGAGAGGACTGCAGGAATCTTAGCTAAGTTAGTCCTCACCCGTCACTTTCATTCCCCCAATCTGAACAAATTTTGACCCTGAACCAACTTTCTAATAGTATCCGACCGTTCGTGAGGATTCCCTTTTATCTTGCAGTACTTGCGTTTGAACTCAGGGCCTCACACTTGCTAGGCAGGCATTTTAACATTGAGCCATTCCTCCAGCCCACCTCCCTTGCGAACTGATTATTTTTGAGATGGATTCTCACTTTCTTCCGGGCCTGTGCTTGGACTGCAATCTGCCTATTACTGGCTTCCTGTTGTAGCTAGGATGGCAGCTTGGCACATCTCATGCAGAGTCTTCTATTAAAATGGAATCTAGCCAGGTGCCAGTGGCTCACACCTGTAATCATAGCTACTCAGAAGGCTGAGATGTGAGGATCGCAGTTCAAAGCCAGCCTGGGCAGGAAAGTCCATGAGATTCTTATCTCCAGAAAACCGAAAGTGGCCCTGTGGCTCAAAGTGGTAGAGGGCTAGCCTTGAGCTGAAGAGCTCTGAGTCAGCGCCCAGGCCCAGAGTTCAATCCCCATGACAGACAAAAAATAAAGTAAAATGGAATCTCATGGACTTTTTTTTCACTTGGGCTGGCCTCAAATGGAAGCGTCCCGTTTCTCAGTCTCCCACATGGCTGACAGGCACAGTCACTGTCCTCTGCTGAGTTGAGAAGAGGCCTTGTGAATTTTCTGCCCGGGCTGGCCTTGAACGATTATCTTCCTGGTATCAGCCTCCCAAGGATCTAGGATTATAGATGTGAGTCACTTGTGCCTAACTGGTAGTAATTTTGTCTTTGAGACAAGGCTTCACTTATTTTTCTCAGGCTGGCTTTGAGTTATTGGTCCTCCTGTCTTCATTTCCAGAGAAGCTAGGCTTATAAGCATGCTCCATCAGGCCTAACTTACCTATTTATCTTAAATCTCATGAAATCCTATCTTCCAAAACACAAGTCATATATGATCCTTTCATAAAGCTCTCTCATCCCCAGTTGATAGTTTTTCCTTATCAGGATACTTGTAGCACCCCTAGTAGTTCTTTGCACCTTTCTTTGTAATGTTTATCACCTCATATTTTAGTTGTTTGTTTTCATTTCTATCTTATCTACGGTATATCCCCTGGAGAGCAGACATTGATCCATCTTACTATTTCTAATGATGATATATTAAAAGCTCTTGATAAATGTTGACATGGTAAACCACAGGCAATACAATGCAGTCATTGAAGACACCATATGTTAGACTGACTGGCTTTCATATATGTAGACTCTGGCAATAGGAGTCAGTTTTCTGTGTCAGTGCTATATAAACTATGAATTGCTGAGCCCAAATTGTTGAGAAACCACATGGATTAGATATTTCAAACATTCTAATCAACTCTGAAAAACTTGTCCAATGACAATATTTGAATGTGGACCAGGCAATGTCACTTAATGATGCTCTTTTTAGAATTTTCTAATAAACTAGGAACTGGTGGGTTGGACCTATAATCCTAGACACTTGGGAGGCTGAGACTGTTGGGATTATAGTTTAAGACCATTCTGGGTAGAAATGTAAGTCCCTGAGACCCTTGCACAACAAAGAGTAAAACAAAGTGGCATATACTTGTTATTATAGCTACTGAGAAGACTAAAATAACTAGATCATGACCAGGTGTGTACCTAAGCAGGAAGTGAGATCCTATGTCAAAAATAGCCAGCAATAATTAGGTAGGAGGTATGGCTAAGGGGTAAAAGAGTCTGTTTAGGAAGCACAAGACTCTGAATTCAAAGCCCAGTACTACAAAAATAAATTTTTTAAAGAAAACTTTAAAAAAACTCCAGAAATAGACAGTCTAATGTTGATAATATTTAAGTCTAAGGTGCTTTCTAAACACAATATAGTGCAAAATCATCTACATATTAACAAAAAGGGATATCATCTACACAAGTCAGGCATCAGTTGATTAAAAAATAATATTTATTCTGAGTTAATATTAAAATTATATCATGTCATGACTCATATTTTCTATTGGATGAAGCTCATATGCCAAATAATGGAATCCTTCCCAGACTGTGTATATAGTTGTTTAAGCATGAAAAATGTTGGATTTTATTTGGCAAGGATAATAAATGCACATTCAGCTTTCTTCCACTAAACGGCCCCCATTTATTAATATTACTGAAAATGGTTTAATGTTAATCCCAAGTGAATGTTAAAATTAAATTATAATTGAACATCTTTAATAAGCATCTACAAGGAGTCAAAATTTGGAAATGCAAACAAAGTCCCTATTGATAAGTAGTAAGGGTAAACAGCTAGTCGCCCTCATTGAAGAACTGACTTTTTTACTTAGATGCACAGTTACTAAGCAGCATCAACTTGTCTGTTAATAGAAGTGACTGATACTTGTATCAAATTTGCTAGTAAACCACTAGGAAAGGGAAAATTAATGCTTGTGGGATAGAGAAATCTGAGGATATTATATACAAGGATGTTTTAAACTGTCACAGTGGTTAAATCCCTGGGGTGGTTAAAACCCAGGGCCCCATTCATGTTAGATAAGCACATTGCCATTTTCCAACTTTTGCTTTCCTATTTTTGTCTGTATTCATTTGTCATGGATTCTTTGGAAGCTACTACCTAATGCACTATGCTAGCGTCTAGGAATGAAACAGTAAGCCATAAAAAATGAGTTTCACTGTAGCAATACAAATGACAAATAAAAAAATAGTGATAATGTTTAATCATGAACTGAATGAAAGGAGAAGAATTTTACGAATAATATTGCAAGGTACTTGAATTGGCATCTGGAAAGATTTATCAGACAGAGTTACAGTGGAGATGGCACCTAATAATGAAGAGAGCTTGTTAAAAAAAAAATCCAATGAGTAAGACTAAGCATTCTAGTGCGAAGAGGACTGCAGGACCACCAATGTGACAAAAGTATAGAGGATGAATCTACAGAAAGGAGTGGACGATACAAATGAGACTAAAGAGATTAGCATAGAGCAAGCACAAGGAAACTTTGTGTACCACTTTAAAAACTCTGGTTTACTCCTCAAATGATAAAAGACAAGCTACACCCTTAAACTGGAAACTAACATGATGATGTTTGCATTTTTAAAAGCAGGAGAGAAGGGAAACGAGAGATGGCAGAAAGTTAACAGGGTACCAACAAAGCTCTCTCTGAAGGGGCAGAATTTTAGGGTGCCACGATGTAAGCTATAATTATACAGAGATTTATACCAATGAAGGAAATTACAAGTTGCCTGCACAAGAAGACAGATTTAAGCACTTGCTTGTGGTAGCAGAGGCAGTGGCCTGGGTAGCTGTGGCAAAGGCAGTGGTGGCAGCAAAGAGACAGCATGTCCACAGGCTTTCCACTTACCTTCAGAGAGAATTTAAAGACCAGGAAAGAGTCCTCATCCCAGCTGGCCACAGGAGGATATGGAAACAACTCATCACATCACAGACAGTCCAAACACCAAGGAGAAGCATCTTAGTTCTTTTCCTTTCTCTTTCTTTATTCCTCTATTCTTATTTGTTCCTCCTTCTATTTTTTATTATATCTTTTTTTTTTTAATTTCACTTTGACTTGTTTTTCTTTATTTCTGGTCCTGCTCTCCTTGGTATTTAGTTCATTCATCCAAAATTGTCTGTATTTGTTTCCATTTTGACTATGTCTAATTGGCCCATCCTGTATCCTATTGGTTCAGATTGTATTATCAATTACAACAGATTTGCTCACTGGCTAAAAATATATATAATAATCTCCTTTCCTGAACCATAATACCCTTCCCCAAACAAAGAAAAGAAGACTGTTAGGGGAATACCTATCCATGAGTTTGAACCTCTAAAGTCTGTGCAGTTACAGGGCTCTGGATTGTGTTTTTTTTTTTTTTTTAACTTAAAACTGTGTTCTGTTGTGGTATTGGCTTTACTTTTGTTTCCAAATGGGCAGAACAAACCATAGACACAGAAGGAAAATGGCAAGTCAAAATAACCAGGTAATAGAGCAGTCAATGAAAGACATTCAAGATGGTTCTCAAAATGCTCTAAAAATACTGCTGAGACTATCCTAGATGTATACTATTAGCAGATGAGAAGACTAGGTCAATAGCTATGTACATATAACCGTATAAGATGATGCTAAGTGAAATGAACTCCAAGACATGGATACAGAGGTTTTTCTTTGTTGTTGTTCTTACTGTACTATGTGATTTCTTTTTTTCTTTTGTGTTTTCCCCCTATGGTTTATACCTTGTTGTCACTGTATTTGATTTTGGTACCCTGGGTATTATATATAGTTTATCTGAATTAGGGAAGAGAAGAGGGAAAAATGGTGAGACAAAGGACAAAAGGGGGAACCAATGCAGCAGTGATACTCACAAGACAGTATGTTGGAAATTATCTGTACTGCTTGGGGTGGGGAGGGATGGAGGGGTAGAGAAAGTGGGAGGAAAATGAGGGAAGAGGTAACAACTTTGACAAGAATGCACTCACTACATTACTTATGTAATTGTAACCCTTATGGACATCACCTTGACAATAAAATTAAAATTTAATTTAAAAATACAATTAAAATACTGCTGATAAATACATGGAATGAAAAAGTAGAAATCTTGTAGAAGACCATATGTGAGCATGATGAGACTAACCTAATTTATAGAGGAATTCATGGAATCCACAAACAGAAAGGTAAATGAATTCCACAAGAAGTAAAGGGAGTTCAGTGAATAAATAGTCCCTGATAAGTGATATGAGAAAAGATACTGAAAAATTCAAATCAAGGAAGTAAAGGACTCCATACAAGAACTAAAACAAAGCTCAATGAAGAGATTGAATTGAATTAGAATGCAGGGAAATAAAAAACAAAGCAGAAAGTCTTGATAGCAGATTAGACAACTCAGAAGAAAGTCTCTGGAATTGAAAATAGTCTAGATATTATAGAGACAGAACAATTTTTCAGAACAAATCAGGGAAACAAGAAAATTCCTTACAGGAGCTTTAAGACTCAATCAGAAGACCTAATTTAAGCTATTAAGGAAGGTCAAGAGAAGGAAGGTAAAGGGATACGATATATATTTAACAGAATTCTAGTAGGAAACTTCCTGAACATCCAAAATGATAGGCCCATTCAGATACAAGAAGTCTTTAGAACCCCAAACAGACCAGACTAGAACAGAACATGTCACCACCACATTGTAATCTGCAAAGGTAAATAGAGACCAAGGAAAGGATCCTTAAAGCTGTCAGGGAGGGAAGATTAAGTGCCTATAAACAAAAAACAATCAGAATAACTACAGATTTCTCAGCAGAGATCATGAAAGCAAGGAGAGCCTGGAATGAGGTATGCCATGCTTTACAGGAAAACAACTACCAACCAAGAATAGTGTGCCCAGCTAAGCTCTTCTTCACAACAAATAAAACCTTCCACAAGGAAAAATTGAAACAATTTATCTCCATCAAACCAGCATTACAGAAGATACTTAAAGACATATTACACATAGAAAACCAACAAGAATATGATATTGTCAGAGAACCAGATAAAGATAGTAAGAATTGATGAGATACAGCCCCTAAGAAGATGGATAGCAGCAGGAACTACCAAACACTTCTCAGTCCCAACTTTCAGTATTAATGGACTTAACTCTCCAAGTAAATGACATAGATGACTAGAGGATCAAAAAGTAAGGTCCATCCATCTGTTGTCTTCAAGAGACACCTCTTTCTCACAATAACAAACATAATCTGAAAGTGAAAGGCTGGAATAAAATCTACCAAGCAATAGGCCCCATAAACAGGTCAGAGTTGCAATCCTAGTATCAGATAAAATAGGCTTCAAATTAAAATTAGTGACAAGAGACAAAGAAAGACATTACATACTAATAAAGGCATCTCTCCTACAAGAGGATATAACAATTCTAAATATCTATATACCAAATGTTGGAGCATCCAACTTCATCAAACAAATACTACTTAACCTAAAAACAAACATCAATTGTTGGTGACTCTAAGATATGGAATCATCACAGATGCCCTTCAGTGGACGAATGGATCAAGAAAATGTATATATACACAATGGAATTCTATGCTTCCATCAGAAAGAGTGGCAGTGCCCCATTTGTAAGGAAATGGAAAGGCTTGGAAAGCAAAGTAAGCCTGACCCAAAGAAACGCAGGCTGCATATTTTGCCTCATTTGTAATAACTAGAATATGTCTATAACCTACAAGTTAATCCAATGGATAGTAAAGACAAATAATTACACGTGGACATGATTAATTAAAGAGTACTCCAATCATTAGCACACTGAGAACAAAGGAGGATACTTTTAGGAGAGGATCACAAGGGCTCAATAGCTATGTGCATATGACCATATAAAATTATGTTTATGGTGGGGCTGGAAAGGTGGCTCAGTGGTAGAGCACTTGCCTTGCATGCATGAGGCCCTGGGTTTGATTCCTCAGTACCACATAAGCAAAAAGAAAAAAGCCAGAAGTGGCGCTGTGGCTCAAGTGGTAGAGCGCTAGCCTTAAGCTGAAGAGCTGAGGGACAGTGCCCAGGCCCAGAGTTCAGACCCCATGACCAGACCCCCCCAAAAAAAATTATGCTTATGGAAATGAACTCCAAGTAATGGAAACAAGAGGGTTTTTTTTAATTTTACTGTTTGTAGTCATTTCTTTTGTCTTTTATTTCCTTTGATCTATTTCCTGTTGTTACTGTTTTGTTATTTCTGTACTCTGTCTTATATGTAAGTTTATTTGGGGAAGGGAAGGGGAAATCAAAGAAACAGTGGGACAAAGGGTGAACCAATTCAACAGTGATACTCACTAGACACTATGTTGGAAATGAACTTTACAACTTGGGGCAGGGTGAGAGGGGTCCATAGGGGAATAAATGGGAGAAAATGAGGGAGGAGTTGACACTGTTCAAAAAGAAATGTACTCATTACCTGACTTATGTAACTGAAACCCCTCTGTACATCACCTTTACAATAAAATAAAAAATAGAACAACAAGATAACAAGAAGTTACCTTCAAAAGTTCCCACAAAAAATAACTAGGCTGGGGCTGGGAAGGTGGCTCAGTGGTAGAGCGCTTGCCTTGCATGCATAAGGCCCTGGGTTTATTCCTCAGCACCACATGAGCAAAAAGAAAAAAGCCAGTAGTGGCACTGTGGCTCAAGCAGTAGAGCGCTAGCCTTGAACTGAAGAGCTGAGGGACAGCGCCCAGGCCCAGAGTTCAGGCCCCACGACTGGACCCAAAAATAAAAAAATAAAAAATAAATAAAAAAAGTAACTGGGACCAACTCATGAGCATGTTCAAAGCAAGCTGAGTTTAACTATTAAAAGAAAATTTTAGCAAAGTCATTCTAAAGCAAAAATCAAATATTAATTTTAATAGGGTTATAAGATTCAAATAGAGACCTCTTTATACAAAAACAAATTTATACTTACACTTTAATAAGAAATGCAAATGACAAAGTATGATTTTATGAAATAGTGTAATTCAAAAAAAGAAAGAAAGATAGAAAGAAACGAAAGAAAAGAAAAAATTGAGACTATTGAGAATCTTCAAAATGTGCAAATTGAGCTTTTTGAATTTCATTTGAAATTTCCCTCAGTTTTTTGAACTCCTAGCCTCAGGGTTCAAAGAATTCTATTGATATTTGAGGCAAAGTTCAGTGGGATTTGATCTCTCTTATGTAACATGTATTTTTTGGAATCTGAGAAGGAAACAAAGCTTTATACAATGCTTCCTTGGGATTTTTTTTATATTTTGGGGTTTTTGGATTTTTTAAGGCCAAGATTCAATTCCCTTTAGCTTTAGAAATTTCACATTTTCTGCATTGAACGACTATACTATTATCAGGGGAAAAAAGGGTGCATGACATTAACTATGGAGTAAAGCATGTAGATTTCTGCAAATAATGGGAAGAAATCAACACACCATGGAAAAGTAGATAAAGAACACTATCTGTGCTCCATGTCTAAGAATACAGGTCAAGAAATTTCTTATCCTTTCTGATTCTAGTACTTAATTGTTTTTTCAAATATGCTTTAAAGCAAAAGTACTTACAATAATACTGGTCCAAAAGAAAACTAAACTCATTATTAAATCCAAGGCAACGTCAAATCTTTATCAATGTTCTCTCCTATATGAGTAAGTAAAATATACCAGTTGATAAACTGGTATAACATAAAGGCTTTGTAAAATTTTTTCTAATTCTAAGGATGTTAGGAACAGTTCTTCAATGTTTATTGAATATGTAGTTAAAAGTAAATGAATAAATTTATGTAGGATTCTGACAAGATAAGTTGTCAAAATATTTGAAGTATAAGGTCTAGAAGAGTGGTTGGCAACTGTCTTTTTTGATCCATAGAAATACACTATTTATTAAAAGTATTATCTTTAAGTAGGCAACTGCCTATATTAAGCTTCATTAGTGCCAGGATGCTTGACTGACTTTTTCTCACAGAAAAAGCAATCACTGGTTTGTGCACAGTATTCAGACTACTGCCATTTCAAGGCAAGATCTAACAATGATTGAGTGACATAAATATACCATAGTGTAACAGAAGTTACCTGGAAATATATACATATACATATTAGTGTGTATATATATATTGAGTAATACTTTCCAAAGAAGAATATTCTGCATATATTTATCAAAGATGGTTTGCTGTATCAAAAACATTTCTTGATGCTAGACATGATGTACAGTCTGCAATTCCAGCACTCACAGGCTGAGACGAGAGGAAAGACTTTGAGACTTGCCTGTGGTATATAATGAGACTGTCTTGAAAAACAAAGAACCATAAAACCTCTTGAAATTTATAAATGCAAACCCCACCAAAAATTAGCAAGAAATACAATATCTTTTAGTTCAATTCTACTGTTGTAGACTCATAGAGTTACATTCTCGTCAGCAAGTAGGACACCCAGAAAATTCTGTCTTTAATTAAAAACTTTATTTTTCAATACAATTCACAGTTTATACATGGTGCATCTCACCATATGAACTTCTGGAACAGTTATTGAGGAAAATGGGCGTAGATTTTGCTCAAAAAGAGCCTGATTTTCCATAATTTGGGGTTAGAATTTTTTTTGTTTACAAAAGTACCTTCAACAAATTAACTAAATATTTACATTTCTAGCTTAAATTTCAATTTTGGAAAATAAGCATCTATGAGATTTTTTTTCTTTTTTTAACATCCTGGGTTTATTTTGTTAAGACCTTAATATGAATTCCACTCATTTATGTATGCATCTCCCAACCCCCCAAAAAGGAAAAGAAACCAGTTTTTCAATTATAGTTATGGAAATCATGTTCCTTCTGTGTTTAAAATTATATATATTATATATACACAATGTACAGCACATCTACATAGGAAAATAAAGGGAATGGTAGCAATTTACTTGGTTGCAATTACTGAAAACTTTCTCCATCTTGGAAACATCCAAAGAATCATAGGATATAAACTAAAAAGGACTATCAGCCTTTTCTACCTCAAAAAAAAAAAAAACCTCAAGATTTAAATTGTGCTATAACAGCGTTTTCTCTTATGCCAGAGATGAACCATGCCTGCACTCTGCATTTTTTTCCATGTGCAAAATCACAGTGACCCCAGTTCCAGCATGTTCTCTCATATCCAATCAGAGGGACCCAGGAAATTCTGGAAATCTGCCCCCTCTCACTGAGCATCTTTTTTTCAGGAAAAGAAAATGACAGAAGCCTTTCATACATTAGAAAGCAAATAGAAGCCGGCAGTTTAATAGTTATTAGCCAATACTCATCACATATTATTTTGCTGTGTTCTTTCCATCAGAATGAATTCACACCAACTGCTTGAAATCACCTGTAGTAGGAGGACCTGTTTTTAACAGGTTTCTTCTGTCTGATCATTATATATGAAAATGTTTTTCTTCCACCTTTAAAAATGTATATTCATAAATGGTAAATTCCAAATACTGCCAAGGGGGAGAAAAAAATGCACTGTTTAAGCAGCCAACATTATTGGCCTGGTAATATTTCACTACATATATGTACCATTGGTACCTGAGTCAAATAAATACTCAGAAGGACCATCTTTGCACCTCCTTTCTCCGCAGTGCCTTTCACACTAGAGTTTCTGAGTGCTGCTTCAATGTCCTTCTAATTTGGCATCTATTCCTTCTTCGGACATCACAACTTCAGTCATTTTACACACTCTTTCCAGCAAGGTATAGTACTCAAAGGGAAGAGATGGGGCAAAAGACTGCAGAAGTGAGCCTAAGGGCGGGGAGTGGGAAGGAGAAACCACAGATTAGCTAGAGAGAGGTTCTGTGTCTTCATAAGATAAGGCACTGACAGAAAATTTCTTAGGTAAAAGGCTGCATAAGAATATCTTGCCATTTACAAAAAGAAACATTGTCACCCATAAATGGTCCGTGTATCTAGGCTCAGTTAGGTAGACCCTGAAAAGTTAAGGACTGATCCCTCAAAGCTACATTATCACCATAAACAAGAATTCATTCTGAGGCCTTGATGGCACATGGTTGGGTGGCGGGGGACGGGGGAGGAGAGGAAAACAGTCTGGGCACAGAAAGGCATCAGACGTGGCTTGTCCATTTCCACTGGTCAATCGAGTGGAGTGTCTCACAAAGCCTCCTCAGAAAGAGAGCACTGGCTCCGGAATCCAACTTCTCTCAGTGGCAGATGACCATAATGGGTGTCTCTACTTTGCTTCCCCTTTTGAGCTCATGCACAACGTTTAGAATGCTACGGCAACAGTCACAAAGAGCATAGAGAAGTCCTCACCTACGGCTATGCCTACGGCTCATCCCATAGAGTGCTATTTAATGTTCTCAATCACAGCTATCTCTTCCCCAGGGCAGTGAGGCGTCAAACCATTGAGATAGATGCTCTCTGTCTTCAGTAAAGGAGGCAAGACATCTCTGTCACTGGTCAGGTGGTTCACTGACAGGGTCCTCCTACAGGGAGTCAGCTCCTGGTTGTGGTTTCCAGCCAGTTCTGCAGAGAGTTTCCGTTTAATGGAAGTGGCCCGCTGGAACTTGTCATAAATCTCCACACTCAGCCGCCTCCTGGTTTCTTTGAATTCCGCTGTGACATTGGCCGTCCATTCAGCAGCGTGTGCTCTGAATTCTCCCACCTGGACAACAGAAGACAAGAAGAGAGGAGGACACATTAGCATGGAGATCAATACCACGTGTGGCTTATTTCCTCTTCCTTTGATCGGGGGCTTTGGAAAGAAGACAGGAGTAGCCATTTGTAAGACTGATGTTCTGATGTAATTAGACAAGTATGACAAGGCATGATCGTCTTCTATACAGACATGGCCCTAACAATTAATGTCCCCAGCACTTGCTGTCATTAGATATTTTTAATTGGATTATTTGTACTTATTCCATATGTGGAACTTAATGAAGACTTTGGGTGGGAAGTAGTAAGACATAGTAGAAGCAGTAAAAAAGAGGAAAAATAATCTGGAATGGGAATCCAGGGGGTCTGGTGAATTCCAATGAGATGGTGCTATCCAAAAATCTAGGTTTTGGAATCTAGAAATAGTGTCTACCAGAAATTTGTTTTTAATCTCCTATGACTGTTTTTGGAATTCACTTTCTTTCTTTCTTTCTTTCTTTCTTTCTTTCTTTCTTTCTTTCTTTCTTTCTTTCTTTCTTTCTTTCTTTCTCTTTCCTTTCCTTTCTTCCTTCCTTCTCTCCTTCTCTCTTTCCTTTCTTTCCTTTCTTCCCTTCCTTCCTTTCTTCCCTTCCTTCCTTCCTTCCTTTCTTCCTTCCTTCCTTCCTTTCTTCCTTCCTTCCTTCCTTCCTTCCTTCCTTCCTTCCTTCCTTTCTTGCTTTCTTTCTTTCTTTCTTTCTTTCTTTCTTTCTTTCTTTCTTTCTTTCTTTCTTTCTTTCTTTCTTTCTTTCTTTCTTTTTCCTTCTTGTCATTCTCATGGGGCTTGACTTCAGGACCTGGGCACTGTCCCTGAGCTTTTTTGCTCAAAGCTAGTACTCTACCACTTTGAGCCACAGTGCCACTTCGAGTTTTCTGGTGGTAAACTGAAGATAAGACTTTTCTACAGGTCTTGAACTGCAATCCTCAGATGTGGGTGTGAGCCACAGGCATAAGCCACCATCACCCAGTTAAGAATTCACTATTTCTTAAATAAGTTACAAAATATTTTGTCTCTGCCTTCAGGGAAATCAGAGTAATTTGAACTGTCAAGTCTGTTTCATATGGGGCCCTATAAAATCCAAGGCCAGTTTTTCAATGAATGCCCAGAGTCAGGTAAGTGATTCATCTTATCTGATTTGTCATTTCCTCCACTGTGAAGCAGGAGATATCTCCACAGCATACATCCAACCACAATGTCCAGTGAATGTATTTCAAAAACTCAATATCCTTTGCAGTCCGTGTTTCATAATTCTCTTTGGAAGGTTACAGAAAAGAAATTGGCCCCATAATCAATAGTTGTATGCACACATATTGCTTTTTTCTGTCTTTCTTCCTCTTCCATCTTTGATATCATAAACATTTTTTTAAAAAAAGGTCATATATTAAGCACCTGGTTTTGAAAATGGAAGTTTTGTCTTTTTTCTTAGTTATTTGTCTAATTTCTTAGTTATTATTCTTCACATGTTAGTATTCATTATTCTCTCATAGTTTTAATCATCTGCTTAGCATTCCCGGGGATGATGGACAGGCATCATTTAAGCACTCCCCTATTGGTGAATATTTGAGTGAGGCCTTCCTTCCTTGATTCCTTTGTGCCTTCCTTCCCTCCTTCCCTCTTTCCTTCCTTCCATTTCTTTTCCCCCTTTCTCTTTCTTTTGTCCATCCTTTCTTCCTTTCTGTTCTTCCTTCCTTCCTTCCTTCCTTTTCTTCTTTCTCTTTCTCTATTACTTCTTCCTTTCCCCCTTCCTTTTTTCTTCCTTCCTTCCTTTCTTCCTTTCTTTCTTTTCTTTCTTTTTTTCTTTCTTTCTTTCTTTCTTTCTTTCTTTCTTTCTTTCTTTCTTTCTTTCTTTCTTTCTTTCTTCTTTCTTTCTTTCTTTCTGTCTGTCTGTCTATCTGTCTTATGTGTGGGTTATTAGAAACAATACTTCAGTGAATATTCCTGTATCTATATCTTTGCTAATGTATACTAATTATTACTATAGTTGGAAACAATGGATCAAATGGTAGGGATGTTTTCATTCTATCTAATTTTGTTGGAGAGGCAGGATAGCTGGAACTAAACCCCGTCTTCATACCTTAGCCCTTATGTACCTTAATGCTTTGAGGAAAGTTGAATATTAAAAGGAGCTACCTGAGTTGAAAAACACCCATGGTTAAATTTGTAAAAATAATTGGAAGCCTACTTTACATTCCATTTTCAGTGGTTGTTGGACTATAATTCCTTACAATTAACACATTCATTTGCTAAAGAATTGACATTTCATTGTATCTTTGAAATGCATTGTTAAAAGGAACAATATAAATTGTTCTCTTTTCCAATTGGGTTTTAAAAAATCTGTAATGATTTCTTAAGTGTCACATTATCTTGATAAAACTGTATGTGATTTTTCCTCCCTCTGGTTTTCAAGAAATAAATGCAATATTTATAAAGTCTCTTTAACCTGAACTATTTTTAGGCACTAATGCTTGGTCTTCTTAATGCCACACGTGCTAACATAATGTGTAAGATTAAGTACAATGGCACTAAATCTTTTCTAATAGTGAATATCCTTGAAATTCTCCCCATCACTCTGGAATTGGGGTTTCTTTAACTGTGACCTGATGGAGCCCACCCACCTTTAAAAAATCTCATTGCATTGTAATGATTGGGATATTAAAATTCATGAAGCAATAAAAGTAATTTGTGGGATTTTTTTTTTTTTTTTTTTGGTCAGTCGTGGGGCTTGAACTCTGGGCCTGGGTACTGTCCCTCAGCTCTTCAGCTCAAGGTGAGCGCTCTACCACTTGAGCTACAGTGCCACTTCCGGTTTTCTGGTGGTTTATTGGAGATAGGAGTCTCACAGTCTCTCCTGCCCGGGCTGGCTTTGAACCACGATCCTCAGATCTCAGCCTCCTGAGTAGTTAGGATTACAGGCGTGAGCCACCAGCGCCCGGCTAATTTGTGGGATTTTTAAATAAAATTCCACACAGAAACAAGATTGAGTCATAGTAACTCATTTAACTGTCAAGACAATGCAGAAATCTACATATTTCAGGGGGGGAGTCTGGATGATCCGTATGAGTTAAGCACAGCCTGGAAAAAGTGTTTCCAAGATACTCTCTCAACCAATAGATTGACACAGTGGTTCATGCCTATCATCTCAGCTATGCATATAAAGTTAGCAGGATTGTGGCTCCCAGTAGACCCAGACAAAAATGTTCATTAAGACCCATGGCAACAACTACTACAACAAAATCTAGACATTGAGGCATGGGCGCGTCATTCTGGCTGTGATGGGCAGCATAATTAGGACACTTATGGTCCAGGAGAGTCCAGGCAAAAAGTGAGTAGGGCACATGCCTAATCAACATCACCACTGTGATTGCTTTCTGTCCAAAATTGGGTGTACTGGCATTTGATATATGTAAGTTACAGCTGTCATATCATCTTAAAGGATTGTTTGCTTTATTAATATAAAGTGACCTTCTTTGTCTTATATGATTAATTTTGGTTTGAATCCTGAGTTGTCATATATGCGTACAGCTACTTTTGCTTGCTTTTGGGCTCTGTTGTTTAGAATATCTTATTCTGTCCTTTCATTTGAAGGCTATGTTAAATTTTGATAGTGAGGTGCATTTCTTGTAGGCAACCAATGATTGGGTCTTGTTTATCATCCAAATGAGCAGTCAGTGTTTTGTTTGTTTGTTTTGGCAGTACTTGGGTTTGAACTTTAGGGCTTCACACTAATCTGTTTCCTGAGTAAGTACAATTAAAGGTTTAAGCCACTGGCATTGAGCCCCAGTCTGTGTCTTTTGATTAGAGACATGAAGCTAGTAACATTCAGAGTTATTGAAAGATTTGTAGCAAGATTTGTCATTTTGTTTTAGTGTTTCTTTCCTAATCCTCATTTGTTTATTTACTTGTCAATAGAGATTTTTTTCTTCCCTGTATATTGACAGCGTTTATCTTCCTCTTCTGTTTGTGAGATTCCTTTAAATATCTGATGCAGAAATGTCTTAGTAGTGATAAATTCATTTAGTTTTATCATTGAATAGTGTGTTTCTTTTCCAGTTATAAGGTGATAGCTTTCCTAGATACAGTAGAGTTTACTTTGGCAATATCATTTAGGGCTTGAAATACATCATTCTTTGCCCTTCCGTGCTTTTATAATTTCTCTCGTGAAGTAAGTTCTTATGATGAGGCAGTCTTTATACATGATATGGGACTTCTCTGTTTTCAATATGATTTGCTTGTTCTGTATAGTTATTGGTTTAACTAAAATATGACTTGGAGAGGTTTTCTGATCCTGTCCACATGGAGTTCTAAAAGCCTCTTGTATTTGAATGACCACTTCTCTTACAAGATTTGGGAATGTTTTGCTATTATTTTGTTGAATGTTTTCTATGTGTTTAGGTTGTACTTCTCATTCTTCTATGCCCATCATTCATAGTTTTTGTCTTACAATGGTGTCCCATCTTGTATGTGCCAGTCATACTTTCATATCATTTTTCTCTTTATCTGAATGCTCTAATTCCTCTACTTTGTTCTTAAGCCTGATATTCTGTTTTTCACTTGGTTTAGTCTATTGGTGAGACTTTCAGCTGTGTTTTATATTTGATTTATTGAGTTTTTCATTTTCACTTGATTTTTTTTTTTATGGGAGCTTCATATTTTTATTGATTTCCTCCTGCATCTCCTGTTTGGTCTTCCTTATTTTGCTCAGCTGTTACTTATATTCTCTTGGGATTCACTTAGATGTCTATTTATAACCTTTTAAATGTTGTTCATTGTCCTTACAGTCATTCTTTTGAATTTCTTGTCTTGTATTTCATCCATTTCACCATCATGGATGTGTGCTACTGTGATGGAGTCCTAAAGTCTTGTTATTTCACATTTTTTTGTATTCCTACATGAGGATTTGGGCAACTGATGCCAAGTCATTGGTTGGAAGCTTTAATCACTGGTAGTCTTTCAGCTGAATATTCTCAATTCTCAAGTAGGATTGTGTAGTGACATGGTTGAAGTGTAATTTCTCACTACTGGACTGGAATTATACCTAAGTAATCAAAAGCCATATATACATATATGTATACTTATACATATACATATGTATATTAAGGAAATCAGCCCAAACCTTGGCATCACTCAAAGAAAAACCAATCTGAAATATCTTGCATTTTCTAGTATATAGGTTGTTGCTATATATAGGTCAGGGGGATGGGAGCTCTGGTCAAGTGTCAGTTGTTCACTTTAAAGTTTCTCTTGTGTAATAGGGTGTTACTACCTTCAAGGAGTTTTGCAACCTATGGACAAGGTAGATTCCTACACAGTTACTTTGTAAGCTCTGTCTGGCTATTCCTTTAAGCTCACCAAGCATCCAAGCCAGGGTATTGCTTGAATGTATCAGAGCATCGGGGGGAGTGAACAGAACACTGAGGTCTCCATTGGGAAGATGAAACTGAGAGGAACCCAGTTGCAACCACAATTCTTAATTAATTCTCAAAGAGCATGTGGCTCAATAAATGTTAAGAACTGCTGGCCTGGCACATGACACAAATTCAACATTGCTGCTTATAAATGGAGGCTTCAATTTTAAAAGTGGTAGAACAGTCAAAGAAATTGATTTTGAAATGATTGTTCTGTATGCTTTTTTGGAGACCACTCACCAAGCATATCATGGATCTATCATAAGTCCTTAAAACCAATCTCAAATCAATCTACAAGGAATCAAATCAATTTAGGATCGTCATAGGATTGATACTAGAGAGGAAAAAAACATTGAACATTGCAAGAATGCCATGACTGTCAAAGAATATCATGATTCAGAAGCCCATTGGAATGGGTTGTGAGAAATGTTACTTCTCATAATGAAGATTTGCAGTAACATGGTGTTAAATCCACCTATTATGAAAAACAAAACAAAACAGAACAAAAAAGCTTACAAATCATATTGCTATTATTAATTTTAGTGAGAGCTAAACAACAGGTTTTGCAGTATTGATAAATACAATTAATTTATTTACAAACTATTTCATCTTTGTTCATCTTTTCACATTATTTTTTTCTTGCACCCATTTTAAGTATACAGTAAACATTTTAGCACAGGAACACATCAGCATATCACTGTAACACATTAATAAATATGTAATGGTGGCCCAGGTTCAAAAGCTACATATATTTCCTGCCTGGCCTGGCTTTGAACCATCATCCTCAGTTCTCAGCCTCCTGAGTAGTTAGGATTACAGGCATGAGCCACCAGCACCTGGACAAAAGCTACATTTTTTTATGAATAATAATTCATAGTAAAAATCTGTAAATCACTGGAGAAAAGAAATGAATGAATGCATGGATGGATGGGTGCATGGATGGCTAGGTGGATGGATGGATGGGACATTTAGAAGCAGTACATGTAGTTAAGATACTGTAGTGGTGGATTAGGCAGACTAAAATGGTAGAGCTGATATAGTGGTGTGGGGCTAGAGTGTAGAAGTAAACATTTGTACATGTCTTAGTCATAGAGTTAGCAGAACTCATGATGTATGAGCCATGCAGGTGAAGTTGAAGAAGGTATCAAAGACTTAAAATGGTTTTAGTATGGTCTACATGATGGACTAGAACTGGAATGTCTAAATAGGACACTACTGGAGTGGGGTATCAGGTCCCATGTATGTGGTGCTAAATTTGAAATGATAACTAAGTGGGTGGTTTATAAAATATTTCCTTTCTTAGTCACACAGCCATGGTCATTTCCATCTCCATATGAATGGCTCACTGCCTTCTCAAGCTCTACCCACAAGCATTCTTGGCACAGTACCCTTACAGTAGGTAAATATTCACATTCTGGTATCTTGGATGTACTCTCTGATAACAACTCTACTGTTTCTAGATGTTTTACCTCTACCATCTTCTACTATAACTGTACTGAAGCTTATAGACACTTGGTCTATCCGTGAATTAGTAAAGTGGTCCCCTTTTGACTTCTTCCTTCATTATTCAAACAGTCCCCTGTACAACATTGCTTCTGTGGTCTCCCAGCACCCTATGAATTTCCTCTTGACTTGGACATCATACTACTAGATCAGTGTATTACAGCTACTGGTTTTTCCCTATCATATTTCCTGTTAGAGTAGTCATTGCAGGTTATCAAATAGAGCAGTGAAAAATTGAATCCTCAATCCAATGTTTTTCAAACTGATACTTGAAATCAACTATTTTGTGTTTAAAGTATTTACTCTAAGACTGTAAGAATATGTAAATCAAACATATCAATGTTCAAAATATACTTTGAAAGACAAAGGAGATTATTTAAAATTTTAAGGCCAAGAAGTACTTTTTGTAAGCATTAAAAATAAGCAGATTGGAAGTTCTGTTCCAAGCATTACCATATATTATTTTTTTCTGTGAAAGTCATGGGAAAAATTATTTCTTTCCTGGCTAAATCAGTCTCTGATCAAATGTATTACCAGAATAGTGTTGGTATAAATTATAGATGAGCAGCTGGAGAATTTAGGAGTGTAAAAAGGAAGACAAGAAGTGAATAATAAGTGAGAAAAGAACAAGTCTTAATTTCATGGCTCTTTGTTGTTGTTTTCAGAAGTTAATGCATTTAACTCTGAATATATGCTCTATTGGTTTAAAAATATATTTTTCATGTTTAAATTTTGCAAAGTGTAATGCTGAAGAAAATATGCATGTGATCTAAGCAGATTCAGGAAAAAAATTTCTTCCAACTTCTTTTTAAAGGAGAAATTGCTTCCAGGAATTCTTCTTGAAAATAGACTCCCACATATACAACGGCAGTGGTATGGGTGGTCAACCGTCACAGAAATCCTCTACAATTCTCGATGTGAGAGCTCATTTATACACACTGGACAAATTGCAGGTTTAGAAATAGGAAGCACAAAGGTATTATCTAAGGCTTAACTTCAGATGGGGGAGACAGTGAGTGACATGAATCTATACATTCCTTTCACTGTCTTCATGGCTCATTTTTCATTTTCTTGCTTACTCCTTCAAGTGATGTTGATTAAAGACAATGAAATTTCTAGGAGGAAAATGCAATCTATGTCATGTCTTTAGCCCAGAAGGAGGAGTGTTGTGTAAGACAAATTATTGCCAGAGATTCTAATCTCAGTCTGTAGCTGGGTAGTCCACTTAAGTGGCCACTACTACCGTGGCCCTTCCAATGTGGTCATTCTGCTAAGAGATGTACTTGAAGTGTACAGTCCACTATATTTTGTATAAAAATAAAATGTCTTACTGATCATTTTTCGAGTACTAAAAATTTACACAAGAAGATTATATCACAATGATAATAATTTGGACACATGTATTTAAGAAAATATAAAAATAACTCTACCTGGGCTTTTATTTTACCTTTTATTGAAGTTATTGGAAAATCTTACGTGGTGGTCTGCATTTCGTACCTTGTAATATCTTTCCATTGGAATTACACAAATTATACAGCCTATATTTAAATATGTATAGTGTATTTTACGTAAATGTTATAGGCAGTAACATTGTATATATGTTAATATTATAACATTGCTCTCTATATTACATTTTTACATTAGTCTCTATTATTGTACATCATTAACAGATAAATAAGTATTGTGTATTTGTGATTACTTTTTAAAGTACTAGGTCATAAAATGCCTTTCATTGTCAACTTTGAATCAGAATACAATGAACCATGTTTTTGACTTTTTATAACTGCACCAAAAAAAAAAAACCTTTCAGGAATAGTCAGAAATGTGAATTAAAAATAAAAGTAGTCATGTGTTTTCGGAAAATAATGCAAAACCAGAAATGTTCTCCATCCTATTTTGACACGGAAAAGTAGCAGAGAGGGGCTAATAATGTAAAATGTTCAGGCACTTAGAGCAAATGCTCACAGCTGCCTTCTCAAACCAAATATAGCACCTCCAAATTAGTTCTACAGAAATGCTGTTCCCTAAGCGGAACATGCTCTGTCTAACAAGCATGTTGCTATATTTTCATTAGCTTGGCTAAACTGTAATGAGGCTGCCTAAGAAACCAAAAGAAAAGACAGGAAATAAAATAGGACGTGATGAAAATACTGTGGATGGGGCAGGAAGGCAGGGCTAACTCCCCATCTTGCAAGAATGAGACTGCTTACACTCAGAGGCTGGTGTATCCAAGCCTATCCAGCTACATCTCCTGATGGCTTAGGGTATAAGGAAAAGGAAAGCCTCTGAATATAAACACAGAATATGGAAAGTTTCCACTGTGAATGGAAAGTCAACAAGCTATAACCCTCTGTATGCTTTCAACTAATGCTTCTCAATAGTATCTGGCTGGAAGCACAATGGATACATAATGGCTACTCCCTGCCTGTGGCCATGGGAGCTGTCCAAAACACTTACTCTCCAACTACATAAGAAGAAAGAACTCTTCCAAGATAGACAATGGCATGGCACCCTTCACTACCACTGTCAATCTCCTTGGGCAAGTTGTCTTTCACATCTGGCACTTAGTCTATCACTTCATGCCTTAGAAAACGTAATTTGACCTATTTTTGTCCCTACTCATGTAACAGACCACTGAACTGTGATACATTTCTATATAGCTTGCTCTGGTTATTGTATGGATCTTATTCTATACAGTATAGAAGAAGCAAGGAATATCTGGGACAGTAAAAAGGTTCAGGGAGAATCAATGGCATATACTTCTCTGAGACCTTGCCAGTATAATCTTTTGTTATTTTTATACTGATGAATATAAATATACCCACATTATCTCTTCTATTAAACCAGAGTGGGTAAAATTGGTGAACTCCTTGCCTGTTTTTCATTTTAGTATCTCCAGGCTTATAATACAACTTTCAGGGCATTTGACTATTCCATTAATCATCCACATTTCCCTTTTACTGGCCTCCTTGTCTTCTTTTCCTTTAGATGTACAAGTTGGTCACTTGTGCTGTTTGTATAGTAGAGGGTACAAACTTCTAGGTAAGTTTTTCCTCTAGTCCCCAAATCTCTTCAAAGTACTGGTATCTCTAATAGTTCACACATATCTGGTTGCTTTGCAAGACAAAATACCTTAGAATTTTAGTAAATACAAGAATATCAGCTGGTGGCTCATGCCTATAATCTTAGTTACTCAGGAGGCTGAGATCTGAAGATAGAAGTTTGAAGCCAGTCCAGACAGGAAAGTCCATGAGACTCTTATCTCCAATTACCCAAAGTACTGGCCTTAAGCAAAAAGAGCTCAGGGACAGCTCCCAGGCCCTGAGTTCAAGCCCCCTGACAAAAAAAAAAAAAAGAGAATATCAATCTATTAATGGGTCAATGAACCAGGAATACAGAACTATAAATCTAAATTATTTCTGCTTTGATTGGCAGTTAGGAATGAATGAAAAGACTCATGATAGACAATGAGAAAAAATGGTCAAAGTACCATATTTATTAAATATAAATTCTAGTGAGGAGGAGAAAGAGAAGAGTATGAGAAGATTCCAGAAGAATGAAGGAAGGGTTCTGAAGAACCTTACATGCTATTTTTATAGGCATGAATTGTACTCTGAGTTAAGAGAGAGTCATCAAAAAAAAAAAAGCAACAAAGTGACACAATCAGACTCAATTTCAAGGGACTATTCAGGCATCTTTGTTGAGTATGGAGTTTAGACCAAAGGTAAAAGCCAGGGACCCATGAGGAAGTTCCTGGTGTAATTCAGTGTGACCTAATGGTACTGGAAAGAATAGATGAAAAAGGACTGGATTCTAGACACATCTACTAGACTGGTTGATACATTGAGTATAAAACAGAAAAGAAAGAGCAAAGTCAGGTGCTGCCATCTTTATGTGATTTTTTTTCCATTTCACTTTATTGGACTTGGTTTCTATTTCTGTATACTACAAAACACAAAGCACCTTCTTTTATCTCCATTAAAGTATCTATGCTATAGAAATTTTTAGTAGATCAATGCATATGCCCACTGGCCTATATGCTTCTTATGGGCAAATCTAAGGACCTCTCAAACATGTTACATCACCAAGTTAATTGACTCACACAATGTACGCCACCTACACAATACACTAGGATGAACAAAGAAACCCATCCATGGGGGCTTGTGTATGAAGTCACTGGTGCTCTGCATCTCTGAGGATGGAAACATGAGTCAGTGAAATTCTTATTTCTCCTGTACTCAGATATCTTGCCTTTAGAAGAATCTGCCATTAGTTCAAATCTCTCATGTTGTAGCTCATGTGGTTTCAAAATAGGAAAGCAATTCTTCTTCTGTCCAGCTTCTTTATGCTTTTGCTGCATTGGCTAGTATTTGTAAAGCATGTATCAGACAAAAAACACTTATTAAACTGAATCTATAGTTAGGCTAATTCTGCCCAAGCTGGTTTTCAAAGTATGAGAGTAAGGACAGAAGTGAAGATCGAAAACACAATTTGATGTATCAAAATACCTTCTCTAAAAGAAATATCTTACCTTCTCAAAAGTAACCACTAGGAAATGGAGAGGGCCGCTGATACACAAACCTTAGCATTTGTGAGAAATTCCATGAAAAATGTCTTCATATTTAGACCCAGAGTGTCCCATATTGCAAATGGATTTCTTTGTAATGTAAGATTTCCCAATATTTCATATAACAGAGAATCTTCAGAAGATTCTTAGTACCTTAAGGCCCCAAACCAGCAAACTTGGAGTGGTTTGAGTAACTATGTATAACAGATATAAAGCTGCTATAAGACATGAGAAGCTTTTTTTTCTTTTCAAATTCAAGATGAGAAGACATTTAAAAGATGGTAGGCAGCCTGTTGCTCAGGGTGGGAGCTAGAATCTATGCTCCTAAATAGAACCTCATGCTTGTAAGAGTGACTACAGCAGTGATCTTTTTGTGTTCTTTGTTTGTTGCTTGATCATGATATGTAGTCAAGTACCTACCTCTAACTCTTGAAAACAACCTTACCAAAGGAAGCAGTGTAGTTACAAGCATCTAACCAGGACATGCTCCGCTATGTGAGCTCCTTTCATTATTTAAAGAGTTCTCTGTGTCAGGGAACAATGTATTTATATGCACATTACCATTGCACTGTCTGGTCATTAGCTGGTTTGACCTCTGCACTCAGGAGAGGAAATAACCAGCTGGCAAACTTGTTTGTAGTGATAACCAGAGCACTGCAATAGGTCAGCAAGAAGAAGGCTGAGGGCAGGGGAAGTCAAGGATGGAGCTGCTGAGAAGATGGTTCAGGACCTGCACTGCCTGATTTATCCCTTTCCTGTGCTGTCATTCTTACCCATAGCTCTCTACAATGTCGGAAGCTGGTTCAGTCTTCTATTAGCTGCTAGAGGAGGAATAGAGAAGAATTGTGTCTATGATGGATGCAATGGCTCCAGAGAGAGTATCAGCACAGAAGAAAGAGCTATGAAATGGCCAGGTGAGCAGAGGGAAGAATGGAGTGTCTCTGAAGAAACAGAAGACAAGTCTAATGGGGAGAGAACTGTGGAGTTTGAGAGTGAAGCATATTGTTCTGTCTTCAAGTTGAGATAAGACACATCACTTTCGAGTGTGCCTATAATCCCAATAGCATATTGTACAGTTTTAGTCAAATAGTGAATAAAAATTAAGCCATACATGTTTGACTGAATATGATTTTGTCTAATGTATAACCCAGAATCTAGCTGGTATATTATACTATAAAAATGATAACATTTGTAAACATTTCTAAATACAGTTCTTTGAAGAGTAGGTTGGATCACAGGAAACTATCATTCATTTTTGTTGTTCTTTGTTATTTTCCGCCAGTCTTAGGGCTTGAACTCAAGGCTTGTGAGCTGTCCCTGAGCTTTTCTGCTCAAGACTAACACTCTACCACATTAGCCACCACTCTGCTTTCAGCATTTTGATAGTTAATCAGAGATAACTGTCTGATGGACTTTCTTTCCCAGGCTAGCCTTGAACCTCAATCCTCAAATCTCAGTCATCTGAGTAAATAGGATTATAGGCATGAGCCACAATTGCTTGGCTTGAAAAGATTCTTCCTGGGGTCAAAAAAAAGTCCAATGTCAGCAACATGATATAGTTCAACTCATTAATTTTCAAAAGTAGTATTATATAAGAAATATTCTGCTCTTTTGTATATGATTACTTTGGTGATTTGCATTGGTGTTATAAAACTGAACTTCAGTTTGAGATTTCTTTTAACATAAACTTTGCATATAAAACAGATTTAGTATCCTGGAGCCATATCTGAATGACAGAAAGAAATTAGACACAGAGGTAGAAAGGCTGAGCACAGAAGCAGACTTTCACATACAGGAATATCTGGTCTCTGTTTAATTTAAATCCTACTATGTATAGCTTCCTTAAGAAGCAGGCTGCTCTATTTTACATCAATTTGTATTTTGATGCATCTATTTTAATAAAGCTACTAGTGAATCTTGAATTAGATAGAGGCAGATAATATAACAAAGTTCACTAGAGATTTGGAAACTAATTCAAGACTTACATATAAAGGTAGCACATAAAACTTCATTATCCCAACTAATATTATCATTTTAGTTCTTCCCTTGGACTATATTATCAGTACAGCACACAAACTTTTTAAATTACCCAAATGATTATTATAGCCAACCAATCCATTAACTACCAAAACTAACCACCCAGTAATCTTATTGGCCTAAGGCAACAAAGGTCTATTTCTCACTCTTGCAACAAATCCCTAAACCAGAGGGGAATCTCTGTTCATTGTAGCTTCTGAGGCCCAGGCTGACAGCATCCACTCCCCCAATGGAGACTGTGGGGCACACGAACAATGAAATCTCCTTCCCCTTTGCTCACTCAATTCTGCCCACAAATCATTGGTCAGATTTGCTCATGTGACTCAAGAGGAAGAAAGATGTGTTCTTAGCATGTATCTGGATGGGGAGAAAATTGAACATGTTCTATGAATGGTACTGATACTTGGCACTTTTCATGAAGAAACGATAAACATTTTTCCCTGTTCTGAATTAGAAGGTTCTGTGCAGATATGATCCTGCACATGTGAATGTGTGTGGTGTACATGTGTGTATGTATGCATGAGTGTGTGTATGTATGCATTCAAAGACACGGACACCACATACACCATTCATTGGAAACTGTTCTCTTAGTTCAAATCAAGTTTGAAGCAAAAGCTGTCATCCATGGACACTAAATAAATCATTGACATATGGTGTAAAAGGTGATCAAATAATTCCAATTGCTACAATGGCATCGTCACCCAACCAATCACATATATTCATTTACCATCATCTATGCTGAAGAATGAAAACCTAATCCATTTGTTGATTTCCCTTTAAAAAAAAAATGCATGTGGTCTTAGTAAATGTGTTTTGATTTTTTTGTTAAATGTGATTAATTTTAGTTATGAATCAGGCAAACATAATGTATTGGGGCTTGATGAAGAAATCCCCAAAACAATTTCCAATGTAAAGTTTATCACTGTCACTTTTCATAACACCAAGTCTTAGAACAGACAATACTTTCAAGATAGTCAAAAGAGATAGATTTTGTTATACTAAGCTCATATAATGATTTGCAATTAAAGAAAATAAAACTAATTATAAAGTACTTTGATGCAGGAGCTATTAACTTATTTTCCAATTACATACAAATGAACATAAAAATTACTCTGCATTTCTGTTACCACTGGTAAAATACTTGAAGCATAAAATGGTACAATTCATAAATAAAAAAGGTTCAACCTAACATCTGAAAAAAGAGATCTTCCAGAATGCCTTTTTTTTCTTTTTGCCAGTCCTGGGCTTAAACTCTGGGCCTGGGCATTGTCCCAGAGCTCCTTTTGCTCAAGGTTAGCACTCTACCACTTGAGCCACGGTGCCATTTCTGGCTTTTTTTTCTGTGATTAATTGGAGACTTTCCTGCTCAGGCTGGCTTAGAACCACAATACTCAGAACTCAGCCTCCTGAGTAGCTAGTAGGCATGAACCTAAAAAAATCCCGTGTATAATAAGTAACTTATGCAATCTTTTTTCAAAAAAAAGAGATTATACAAATTATTTCCCTTCACTTTAAGTGTGTTAAAATTTTAGGTTTCCAGATGTCGTTGAGCCATACCATCACACAATTAGCAACCTAATTAAAATTTAACTTTTAAAACCAACTTAGTTACAAGGCTGAGCATTGATCAACCTTCCATTCTTTGAACATTCTTTGGGACTGACATATTTTTCTCCTGGTATGCCATTCTCTGTGGTTATACAGTGCCTTAACTAGGTTGGATATGAACACTTGTTTGTAATGACTATGAGGAGCAAGAAAAGGGAGGAGGAGACTCTGAGCACTTGGGCAAAGAGGTGAAAAGATGGCTATGAGTTAAATCATATGGGTGGTTCTATTGCTTTCTGCTATGTAGCCCTACGAAGTCACTGTACAGCTTTGTGCTTTAGTTTTCTTGCCATTATTATTTGGCAGATGTGTGCTTTGTAATCACTATTTCATTTACTACTAAAATATGAAAGTATGTTCTATAAGAAATGTCTTTCAAAATCCTACTGTATTTTAAATATATATTTTGACTTGTAAAGAACTTTATAATATTAGACCCACTAGGACTCACAACATGCAATATAATCAGGTATAATTCAGGATTTGGGGTAATGTAGAAATGACTGCCCAGAAAATTAAGCTAGAGTGTAGACATGTACTAGATCCTGAAAGTCACCATTTCCTTTGAAAGAAATGGTATTTTGGCTGGGCACAGTGGCTCATAGCTGTAAACCAACTACTTGGGATGCACATAGGAGGATAGTAGTTAGAGTCCAGTCAAAGTTAAAAAAAGACAGTGAGACCCTATCACAAACTGTACATGGTAGTACAGCTACACAAGAGATACAGATAGAAGGATCTGGGGTTAAGGATGGTTTTGAGAAAAGCATGAGACTCTTAATGAAATTAGTCAAAGCAAAAAATGGGCTGGAGGCATGGTTCACAAGTGAATCCTCAGCAAGCACAGCCCTCAGTTCAGAAACCTTGTACTGCAATAATAATAATAATAAATTTAAATCTAATATTGCTGCATTTTATTTTTATTTTCCTTTCCAGTTGCCTATTTGTTAATTAAGGCAATTCTCTGTCTCTCTCTGTCTATGCAGCCTATGACTGCTACATACTAAATCTATAGTCCTACTTAGAATAGTCAATTCATCTACTTTTTATTGCAATAAGAATACAATTATAACAAGAAATAACACCAAAAAAGAATTTTGTACTGGCCAGTACTTTCCTTCCCCTGTAATACGTTAGAAATCAAAGCAACATCCACAAAGTCAGATATGTAGCCTTCATCTACAGGCCTAGCTCAGGTGGTAGAGCACCTGCCTAGCAAGCAGGACACCTCAGTTCCAACCCCAATGTCACAGGTACACAGGGACATTACGAACACTGTGCATGTGCTGTTCCCAGCTTGCCTCCTAAGTAAACGCAGGTTTTATCTTCTGTTGTGTGCTGTAATTGGGTCTACATTGTACATTTGCCTTGGCTATCAGTCATACTGTACGAGGCTAAATACCCAAATAAGCTGTATTTGCTCAGTGAAAACACCATTTCCTCAGAAAAAGGTGGGATAGAAAAGACAACTAGTTATATTTTTAAATATGTACTTTGAAACATCACAGGTCAACCAACATTTTTCAGACATTTTAGACATGGCGTACATCTCCAGGGAAAAATTGTTCAGCTCATTATTGCTTTCCCCTGAGAAATGTGAATTAGCTATAATTATTTTTCTCACTTTGGAAACAATCTGGTGTTGTCCAAAGTCATTATTTACTTTCGAAATATTTCAGACAGCTAGAAAACAATATAATTCCTTACTTCTAAACATCATCATTTCATTAAAAATTATGCTTTATTTTAAACAGCACATTTTAACATTAAATATGGCATAATGCCACATGATAAGCTTTTCATGTTCCTATTTTACTGATAAGGTTTAAACTGATTGACTTTTGAATAAAAATAGAGGCAGGCACTGATAGTTCACATCTGTAATCCTAGCTACTCAGGGGGCTGAGATCTGAGGATCGTGATTTGAAGCCAGCCTGGGCAGTCCATGAGACTCTTATCTCCAATAAACTACTCACAAAAAGGCCAGAAGTGGTACTATGGCTCAAGTAGTGGAGTGTTGGCCTTGAGCCAAATAAGCTCGAGGACAGTGAGTTCAAGCCCTAGGACCAGATTATAAACAAACAAACAAAAAAAAAAATCCTGACAGCTGGAAAGAATCTTTCTGATCTGAAAGTATAGCTTGGTATGAGCATGTATTTTGCAAGCACAAAGCCCTAGGATTGATCACCAGCAACAGACTCATAACAACCATAATAATAACTTTGTTGCTCCTGAAAATTCTGGAAGCTGTTAAAAACTGATGTACCTAGAATAACTGAGTTACAGAAAGAATGAAATACATATCTAATGTTGGCTCATCTACTTGAGGATGACAATTAGAATATGTGTAGCTGGTTTTAATTATAATACTTCAATGAATTATTTCAGAGAAGATAATCTCTTTTCCCACTGCCATCAATACTCAAGCAGTTTTGTCATTTAGAGAAAAAAAATTATTTGCTTCTGGTGATCTTCAGAGAGCTAATAAATTGTCTTCCCTTTCTCTCTTTTCTCACATTCTCTTTTGAATTTGTGATCCTATTCTGCATTTCTCTAAATTGCATTATAAATCAGAAAATTCACATCTGTTCAAATGAAAAGTGATGTTTCAACTGGTTCAGCTATCCAAAGCAGCTGGAGCTCCATACGGCTCACGTGAAGTCAAGGTCATGGCTTCTGCTCACATGTGCTGCTTTCTTACCGAGGCAAAGCTAGAAAGTACACGTTAACAATTGAACACAATGTCCCTTTGTTAACAAAATTACAAGTTTCCTACTTCTTGTGTTGAGCAGGCATGGAATCATTCATGTCTAGAGTCCAGAGTCATGGAGTTCCCTCAGAACTACTCACATGAACTTCTTTTCTATATCTAATGAGCCAGTTATGTAGAAAGAAGCATTCATTTAAAAAACATGGTGTCTTGGTTTGTAATAATATAAATTTACTTTAAAGAAAAAAGGATAATAGATAATAAACTTTATCCGAATATACTACTACCAGAGACTTTACTAAGATAGGAGTATATACATCTTGTGGCTTTTAATCTTTATGACAGGGATCTATCTTAGTGTATATGGAAGGATGAGTACATATGTGTATATATATGTAATATATTTATATTATATATGTGTATAATAAGTTGACTTTTTCACTAGTTTTCACAGTGCAAATTTGTTTTGTTCAACTCTGTTATTAAAAAATTAAATATGTATTTAAATCCATTTATAAACTAGTTTACGGCTGGATGGTAAAGCCGTACCATCTTTTACCTATATTATCCAAAGTATTTCTTTGTTACAATTTCCTTTTCCCCTTAGCATTACAATATTTGTAAAAGTACACATGAAATCAGAAGAACTGTACTCTCTCTCTACTATCTTCTTCCTCTCTCAGTCTCCTGTTCTCTCCTCATTGTTATAGAAAGCATGAAATACATATCTCACATTGGCTCATATACTTAAAGATGATGACTAGAAAATATTTAGCTGGTTTTAATTATATCCTTCACACACACACACACACACACACACACACACACCCCCAAAACTCATGAGCACACACCCCCCCACACACCACAAAACGAGTCAGAGATTGTGGTAAATCTATTCAAATCCTATTCAAAAGAGTTTTCACACAATTTATATTAGCATATTAAGCACATTGCTGATTTGTTTATAATAAAAATATTGATGCTATACTACAATTATGTTGCAGATTAATACATGCATACAAAGTAGGTGAATTACTCATGGTGAAATGCTAGATGAAATGCTAGATAACTTACATTCTTGCTGGTTATAATAAAGAACTTAAGCAGCAATAAAAGTAGTCTTTAAGTTTCAAAGAAAATGAGGACAATATTTATAAAGATAAATTTTATAACTTCTTATCTTACTCTATCCTATCTTATTCTATCCATTTTGGTATATCTATGCCACAATAATCAAAGATCTAGTACTGATCTCTTTTGACCCATCTATGAACAGCAGATAATGAAATTGAGAAGGTAATAAAGGAAATCAATGAGTACCATAGGGTAGATTTTAACAGATTTTTTTGTTCTCTTAATCAATCAGCAAAGTGAAATAAGACCCAGAAGCTATATATAGACACACACACACACACACACACACACACACACACACATATATGGGGGTGGAATTTATCAGAAAACACTACTCCACAATAATCAAATAACATGTCTGGGCATGTAAGTGAATCAAAATTTGATTTCCAAAGAACGGCATTTTCAAAATCTCATGTGTTAAAATTCTGTATTCACTTCTACATAGATAGCTGTAGAAGTCAGTAAAAAGACATCTTTCTGACTAGCAGAAACATATGCCTAGGGAAAGTGGCTATAAAGTGTAAGACTTTAGAATATGTGAGGGCAGATATATATACCCATGTGGACACATATTTAGAAGAAAAAGAAACAAATAGAGAAAAAGTCAATATTTTATAAAACTCACTACTTAATAGTATGACACCTTGACACAAATGTTTTCTCTTACATTTTTCTGTATGGAATAAAATTCACTTTGTGTTCTTGAGTGAATAAAGGAACACAAAAAGGGAAAGAGTAAGAAATAGAGAAAAATGGGAAAAATATTTTAAATTCATCTTTTCATTACAAATGAATCTTAGTTTCCAGACATATGTAGCACATAATTAGTTGAATAAATTACAACCCATTTGATATATCTCTCCATTATCTTACAGAATAAAGTCATACCAAATGTAAATATTTAAATATTTAAATAATATCCAAGTATTTATTATTATTTTTTAAACACTTACTGACCTAGCACCAGTGGCTCATGGCTGTAATACTAGCTAAAGTTAGGAGGCAGAGATCCAAACATTCATAGTTTCAGACCAACATGGCAGAAAAGTTTGCTAGATGACATCTTCAAAATAATCACCAAAAAACTAGGCAGGAGGCATGCTCAAATAGCAGAGCATCACCCAAGCAATTGCAATCCCTGAGTTCAAATTCCAATATCACAAATAAACAAAAAAGCAACACTTTCTGATGAGCTAAATAGAAGTGTGCAGTTTTGCACACTTCTAATTCTTACCTCTTCCTTTGTCTTTTTTGATATCACACGGAGCCAATCTCCAATCATGCTCAGGACAGCAGCGAAGTAAGCGAGCCCAACAAGGATCCAAAACCATACAACAGGCTTATAGAAGTCTAGATATTCAATATCTGACCCACCTGGGAGGGAAAAATAAAGTAGAACACAATAACTTCATATTCTTTAAAGGAAATACACTAAAATTCTCAAGTGAATTTTTGTTTGCATGAGGTAGAAATCTCATATTCTTCAGCCATGGACCTGTGATTTTTTTTTCCTTCACATTGAATTGCTTACTTCCAGTTATGTAATCCTTAGCTTACTTCTTCAGGAGCAATTCAAATTAGCACTGCTTAGTGTGACCTTTAATTGATTGTCCTGGTCGTAATGATTTTCCTTTGCTCCATAGTGATTTTTTTCTTTTTCACTTATTTAATCTGTCTCAACAGGTTTTGTCCTAATTCAAAATGCATTGAATGTCTGTCTCTTTCTATTTCTATTATAATAAGTAGAAGGTAGAGATTAGACATTTTTGGTATGCATTTAACTTTATATACTTACTTTATTTTCAATAAACACATGCTAAACAGCTGGTTTAATCCCAATCAGAAAGAAAGTGGGCATCTGTATTGATCGTTTCTTATTTTTTTATGCTCAAGTCATCAATACAATAGGTCGATAACATATGCTAGAGCACTGTGTAACTGGAACACACAATCACTTGCAGATAATATTGTCATCATTGTTGCTCACTTTCCAAAGAAATCCCCAAGTTTAATCCTGAGTTCTCAAGAAAAATTTGACAAAGGAGCTATTTTCCTTTGCTATCCTTGCCTTCACTCTCCATCAAGTTATTCCTAAGAGTATCTGTCTACATTTTAACACATCCTTATACTCTGTGCAGGTTTGTGGAGGGATTTATGAAGTTCCAAACACCGAAACACATTTTTACAAATAAAAATTCAAGTCCCTGTCTTAAAACAATTCTTAATTTAACCTGAGAAACTCTCATGTGACCATTAACTACAATGGAGGCCACTGAATAAAGAAGAATTAAAGTGTGCTGAGAGAACATAGGAGAGATGGCTTTTACATCTGCCAGGGGGAAGGTGAAGAAGGCAGGAGAGGAGTCACACATGATGAGCATCGAGATGTAGAATAGTTCAGTGTGAACATCCACGAAGAGTTGAAGGATTTCGTGGTAGTAGATCAAACTCCATATGAATGGAAACTAGGCATCAGACAAGTAGGAAAGAGGAATCTAGAAAACAGGTTGTGTTCAACGATTAAAACAAAAAAGTTTCTAACCCAGTGGAGTTTAGCCAAACATTTACAGAAAACTAGGCCCTATACTCATGTTTGACTCTATGAGCAGAAAGATCTCAGTGGCAGAGAAGGAAGGATGAATAGAGAATCCCAAAGAGGAACTGTGGTTTAGAAGAAGCTGGTGGGGGACTGTGGGGGACTTAGAGCTGACTGGGAAGAAACTGCACATACAGTCACCAATTAGTTGGTGTGACATGTTGAAAGAACTCTCTGGTGGCCCCAAACCCTCCTGACGGTCACTGAAGAGGGCATGGGAGAAAAACTAAACTGAAGCAAAAGGATTCAAGGTGGAAAATTTGATAGATCTGACATGCTCAAGATGCAAACAAGCTAAGCTACCCAGTAGGACCCTAGCATACAGGTCCTACACTTCTGACAGCAGAGCAGGAAATTCGCATTTTAACCTCAAACACAAGAGACTGGAGATGCTTCAACAGGAGTCATGAGATAACTCAGGTCTCAAAAATTGACTCACATGTTCAGAAGAAAAGCTAATAGATACTAGTATACAATTAAACTCAAATATAAAATTTTGAACATAACATGACTCTAGAGAACTTACTTTGGATTGGCCATAATGAGAAGACAAGAATTTTTTTTAAAAAAGGAAGGAGGGCATGTTTTTCTATGAGTAAATAAAAAATATACACAGATAAGAGACCCTACTTTCTTTTGAGACAATCTTAGGAGTCAAGTTTACAAAGGGAATAATGCTATCTTCAAAGTATTGTTAAAATATTTGCCTCCTAAAGGGACTTTATTTAAACATGTATTTCTGGGAAGAGTTGGAGAGTTGAAAGCATCCTATGCCACTTAAGATTTTGCCTATCCTGGTTACAGATTCACAGAAATGAGTATGGAAACCGGTCATTTGATAGGCTCACCAGAAAATCCCATTTTCCAAATATTTCCATTTCAATGAAACCTACACGACATTTTTCCCCAAGTACTTTCTCTTTCAAAACCAGAAAAATGTTCATCCAAATTGTTGTGATTCACTCAACACAAAAATTCACCACGATGTTGAATGCAGAAAAGCAAATTTATGTTCAAGATGACTTTTCATAAACGTTCTTTCTTATAAACAGAATGTGACAGTGGGAAATAGATAAATTAACTAATTAAAAGGTCTTTATTTGGGCACAATATTCAACATACACACATTTTAGTGGATTTTAAATCTTGGAAAAACAACAATATTTTCCTTCCTTGTTACACTCAAACATAAAATATTGGCAGTCTGATGATCTAGGAAAAACTACTATGTAAGGTGTATTGTGACGTAATTTATACATCCTATTGACTTTCTGATACCTAAAATTATCAATTAATTTGCACATTGATCAATCCACTTGATTCAAGAATCTTACACAAGTTGACCTATCTGTAATGTTAGGGTAACTTGCTAAAAAGAGTTGTTAGCTTTATTTTTAAACTAGTAAAAATGATTTGTAATGATCACAAGTGTTCATTTCCTAGTTACGTTCAGGACACTTATATACATGTCTTTTCATTGTTAACAGATAGCATCAGCCAGAGATGGTGGCACATGCCTATAATTTCAGCACCGGGGAGGATAAAGCAAGAGAATAAAGAGTTTGAGGCCTGCCTGGCTATTTATCAAGTGTCTGCCTCAAATAAAAACAAAAGAACTAATAGTACTGTAAGAGTAATTAATTTCTCTGCCCTGGGTTGAATTTCTGAACTCTCCCTTCCACCATCTCCATTGATCCATGATTTGTTCTTCTCTTTTATCTGAAACGCAGGTTGTAAATGCTAAGGTTTACTCTCCTCGTCTGGGTTTCCTACCAATCTGGCAGGAATAACTTCTTTCTCCTTGTGCCCATTGAAAATAGGCATGCAAGCTCTTTCCATTTTAAGAGTTTTCTGGCTTATACATGGCAATGCACATACAACTAGCAATAAAAATAGCAAAGATGGGTGGAAGTTAGAAAGGTTTTAGGAGTCTTACAAATTTTCCAAGTAGTTAGTCTGATCTTTGAATTGCTTACAGAATATGTGGTAGCCCCCTCTTTAAGGGGGCCATCTCTCTCTGGAGCTCAGCCAGAGACTAATCTAATCAAACAGATTAAATCACAAAAATATAGCTCAGAAAGGTTCCAACTCTCTCCATTCAGTAGGTTTCCACCTCTCTACTCTGTATTAAGTTCTTTTCTACCTGTTCCCACAGCCACTGATTAGGGAAGTGAGAACAGACATTTCAAGACGCCATGACAGGAACTAGCTGTCAACTTTTTTCTTCTGGCCCTGGTAGCCAGAAGAAAAAACCTACAACCCAGTCACCATGCTCATGGCAGAAGATTCACAGACTATGCAAACTCTGAATGGGAGAAAGACATAAAAAGGAGAGAGTGGGCACAGAGTTAGCACTCAACTCAGGCCTATATATATACAAACCACATTGGCCAGGCCAACTGTGATCTCAGAACATCCTTGATCCACTGTCATGGTCCATTTCTGTTGCATTAACAGAATTCTAGAGTAGAAAACTCATCTCACAGTTCTGGAGGCTGAGAAGTGCCATATCAAAGTGCAGGAAACTGACTGGTGAAAGCCTTCATGTAGTTTGGTAGAAGGAAAAGTAAGGGGAAGGGCAAGGAGAGTCTGTACATGCCCCTTTCATAACAACACTAACCCTACCCGGGTAGAACGCTTGTGACCCTGCAAATTCTTACAAACTCCAGCTCTTAATACCAAGACAGTGACATTGGAATTGCGATGTTTCAGAGGAAACAATATGTTGGCATTCTACAGCCCTTTCCTCTAGAGGCCATGTGAGTCTATAGACAAGCTCTGTTTTGCCATATTTAAGTGGCATTGTCTAAGATTTGAAAGGCAATTTTAAATTGTATTTAAATAAGTAATTAAATTTGACTTTTCCTCATTTTTTCAAAAATAGCCTCGTGTGTGTGTGTGTGTGTGTGTGTGTGTGTGTGTGTGCGCGCGCGCGCTGGTTCTAAGACGAATTCAAAGTCTTGTCATTGTCCATGAGCATTTTTTGCACTACACTAGAGCTCTACCCCTTTAGACACAGATCCATTTCCACCTTTTTGGTTGATTACTAAAGATAAGAATCTCAGACTTTCTCACCCGGGCTGGCTTCCAACCACAATTCTCAGATCTCAGCCTACTAAGTAGCTAAAATTACAGGTATGAGCCACCGGCACCCATCTATTTAGATTTTACTTTACTTTGAATTTTACAAGACAAGCAAAACATAAGAAGAAACCATCCCCAATTAGCGCTGAAATGAAAAATAGACAAAAATTAAGATGCAAAACAAAGGAAATCAACATTAACTCTTAAACTCAATTTTGGAATTAATTATAACATAGCTCCACAATTTGACCATAAGTCATAGGCACTTTTAAAGCCAAGTGAGTCACACCTTGTTAAGTCTCCTTTTTTCTTTCCACACTCAGGAGGAGCTAGTCTGCATTCTCTTCTCAGAAGAGAGGCTCAGCTAATTCATCTACCACATAACACTGTGTGGCTTCCCTGTGCTTTTCAGCCCCAGGACATGGAGCACTAGAGAGGACAAAAAAGGCCAGAAGAAAGATCAGATAGCAGTCACCAAGGTAACCAGCCATTACAACATGTCCCCTGCGCAAACACAAACAGAAATATAACACTGCAATGTGCCAGGAGATACCTTCGCGCAAAAAAAAAAGGACAAAAAGCTGTTCACAGACACAAAGACACCCAAATGTTGTCTGTCTGTACTAGTGGTCTCTAAATGCTTTTGACTCAACATCGTCATCACTTAAAAAGTATTACACATGTAAACCAAAAGATATATATTATCAACATGATAAACAGTAATAATTAAAAAGAAAGGACTGAGGTTTGATAGTATATGGCAAGAAGGTTGTCATATTTTCTTCACAGGAAGACTATTTTCAAAGTCTACCTGCTTGGGCTTTCTTGTTTGTTCCTAGGGACAAGCTAGCTGTTCTTGAGATACTCTTAATTATTATGCCAACATTTATGAAATACAGATACAAAGGGATGGATCACATTGTCCAAAAAGAAATATACTCTACCTAACTTATATAAGTGTAACCCCTCTTTACATCACCTTTATAATAACAATAAAAAATTAATAAAAGAAATACAGATACATTACCACCTGCCTTCTTAATGTTTTTAAGTTGTTTTCTAGACTTCTTTTCTTTTAATAACACTACAGTATGACAAATATATTATTTACACTACCTTCAGAGACACTGAATATAACAATCTAATGGATGCTTAATCCTTCAACAGAGCTGGTCTTAAAACATTGAGAAGTTTGTCAGCTAAGAGGGGGAGCTATATTTTCTTTTGAGATTTTAGCCTAATATAAAGTTGGAAGGATTAAGAGTAATGCCTCTTGCTGTTCCCTGGAAGAATACCAAAATTAAGTGAGAATAACAAGAAGGAAGCTTCAAAATGATCTATCTATTTACCTTTCTTTCTTCTTCCTTCCTTCCTTCCTTCCTTCCTTCCTTCCTTCCTTCCTTCCTTTCTTTCTTTCCTTCCTTCCTTCCTTCCTTCCTGCCTTCCTTTCTCTTTCTCTTTCTCTTTCTTTCTTTCTTTCTTTCTATCATCAGTATTTCCAAGGTGGAGAACTTAATTTTAGAGTCATAAGGCACCCAGAAACAAAGGATAATTTTGAAATATATAAGGCAATTCCTTGCCAAGATCGTATTAAAAAAAAAAACCTCACAATTTCTATTTTTCCAAAGATTCTTTTAAAAGGCTCACATTTCCTACCCAGCCTTCTCCACATCTGCCCATGGCCCACATTCTCATTCCAAAAAACGGTGGACCCCAGGACCTGGCACAGAAAGGCTGAAGCACAGGTTCTACAGTTTTGCAAAGACCAGCTTTAGCCAGGAAATACATAATTTAGGAGAGTCAGCAAACAAAGCATCAATCTGCCTCTTATCTGACTTACGTTACTTAGCACTTGTCATTTTAACCTGATCAAATTCCTTTACCCATAATGAACAAGGTCAGTTGCTCTCGTTTTTATAATCTCTACAAAATGGAACACCATTACCCTTTGTAAGACAAATAAATGAAGAGCAGCCACTGGTGAACTCACTAGCTGGTTTCAGAATACTGATCTCTTAAAGTGAGTCTATGAGTTCATGTATACAGTGGTCACAAACACAATATTGAGATTCCATGGACATTTTTTAATCTTTATAATTTCTGTATTTTTAAAACATTGTAGATCATGAGGGAGCTATAGTGTATTGACATAGTTGGTCTGTTTGTTGATTGTTCAAGATAACACACATATTCCAAGCTGGGTGCCAGTTGCTCACATCTATAATTCTGACTTCTCAGGCTTCTGAGGTCTAGCAGATTTCAGTTCCAGTTCCAGTGAACAGAAAAGGCAGGTTCTAGTGCACAGAAAACCCACTCAACTCCATCTCCAAAATAACCAGCAAACAGCCAGATTGAAGATATGGCTGGTGTGGTAGAGCCCAAAGCAAGTGAATACAAGGCCCTGAATAAACTCAGGCACCACCTTATATAAAAATATATGTACAAACATATTTATAGACTATGTGTACACCTGTATATGAATATAGGTATACAGACATACATATGTATATATGTATATACATATATATGTATATATTATATATACATATATATAATGTATATATATAGTGTATATATAATGTGTGTATATATAATGTATATATATTGGCCATGTCACCCCTTCCCTCACTCTCTCCCAGTGTTCCCCTCCCATCTCCATGCACAAGTTGTATAGTTCATTTTCAACACAGTGTCCAATGAGGAACACTGCTGTATGTGATCACCCTTTGTCCCTCCATTTCTGTGCTCCCCTTTCCCCTCCCAAAGACAGATAAATGAACAAGACAAAAATAAAAATAAAAACAAAAAAAGACAAAGCCTCTTTTTCCATTTCCTGGAAATTCTATTTTGATAAATAGTATTTTACTTGTATGTCTATATATTATATATTTTACATACTATATTCTATATATTATATGTTATAATATGTATAATTTTATATAAAATTAGATAATTTACTCTTAAAAGTAAATGAGGCCAATGAGATTATTCTGGGATGTTACATATTCCTACCAAATGTTTACCAAGATTTTTAAATACTTCTAACTGGATTTAAAAAATGGGTTTTAATTTGGGAGAACTAGTCAAAATTATCTAGGACTGGCATGTATGCACTTACTTTAACTACCAGCATTATACTTCATGCTTACAGCTGCTCTAGTACCATTGAATCACATAGCTAGGAAAGTGAGAGTTGAACTGATAAAGAAGTAAGAGCTAAGCAACACGGTGATTTAAAACAACAACAACCACAACCACACAACTACCTAAGAGAAAAATCAAAGAACTGGGAATCAGAAAATTTAGACATTACACAACCTGCCTTAGGTAAAGTCCAAAACACTAAGAATTCAAACCTGAATGAGTATTATAAAGAAAGGGTTTCAAGTGTCCACAATCATGGTGTGAAAATCCTTTTTAAAACTAATGTTATAAAAAGGCTATGAAGAAAAGGCAAAGGTAAATTGGACTTGAAAATCTTGTACCAATGGAAACAATTTTAAGAGGCAGATACTCAGTTTATAAAATTACAGTAGAAATGGACATTTCTTGTACGCATTATCCTGCCCATGTAATTGTAACCCCTCTGTACAGTATGTTCACAAATAAAATTAAAAAAAAAAAAAAGAAATGGACATTTCTAAAAAGCCAGCAATGTGCAGAATGAAGAAACAAATGTTTAACTCCCACGTTTCCATGTACCTTGAGAATGCCAAGGAATCAATACTTAACTTGACCACTGTTGTGGGCTGGATTGTGTCCACCAAACAGCTATGTGCAGGTTCTTATGACCAATGGTACCTTCCTTGAAATAATAAGTCCATGCAGGTAAAATGAGGTATGCTGGAGTAGTTAAGAAGAGTGGAGTGTGGAAAGGGTGACACAAATACAAGGAGAACATGGTGTGATGGTAAGGCAGGGATTGGAATGAGATATTTGAAAGCCAAGGAAGGCTATGGTTTGATGAGCAGCCTCAGCCAGGAACTGGGGAGAGATGAAGCATTCCACCCTCAGTAGTGGAAAGGCTCATGGTCCACTGATGTCTCAAGGTCTAGCCTCTATATGAAGGGATTTCCTTTCACTTGAACCACCCCATTTGTGATATTTCACTACTGCAACCCTAGCAAATCCATACAGCCAGCAGGTTTCCTTGTAAACCCAAGTGAAAAATCTAATTAAAGGATGGCATCAGGAGACCAATGGCGGTGCCAGCAAAAGCCTTACCTGCTACATAGTCACCAAATCCAATGGTTGTTAGGGTGATAACCACAAAATAAATGGCGTCCAGGGCACTCCATCCTTCTATGTGCTTGAATATGATAGCAGGCAGAGCCACAAAGAGGACACAGCCAAATAGTATAAATATGATAGTGGAGATGATGCGAATCTTGGTCTGACTGACATTCCACTTCTAAAGGAAGAGAAGGAGGAGAGAGCTTATGGACATGCCCACACAACCAGCCTCTACCTATTCCTGAGCATGGCATTTTATCCCTTTCCATACATGGTTTTCAACTACCTTGACTTATGAAATCTGAGTATATCATAAACAACCCAGCACAACCAATGCTAATCAGCGTACTACTGTACACTAACAGAGTTCTGTAACAGGTAGAACATTTTTCAAAAATATACTCCATTTTGCCCTGAGAACATGATTTCAGGTATGTATTCTTCATTGATCTGAACACTTTTGTGGGGTATTCCTACAGGGCAAGTGTGCAACGGATTGCAAGTGGAACACAACTAGAAATAAGAAGTACATATTCACCCTTGGGAATTGCTAAACATGAACTATGAAATAATTCGATGGACTAGGACAGGAACAATGCCTAGTTCTGATTCTCACGTGAGCCATGCGAATGGCTGCTCTGCTCCGTGACCTCCCTCCAACTGCACAACCCCAAAGCTGCAGACCCGGATGGAAGGATGCCTTCAGAACCCCAGTCACAGCTATCATCAGAGCCAGCACCTGCCATGTTATGCTCCTTTTCCAGTAAGAAATCACTATCGTGTAATGTATTACACGTCATTATTCAGTTTATTGCTTCCTGTCTGTTTGAGGTTAGTTACCTTTTGTTTCTTTGTTTTTATGTTTGATTTTGTTGGCCACATGGTATCATTATGTATTCCAGCTCATGCTGACAAAACTATCCTCCTGTCTCAGTATCCCAACTGCTGGGATTACAGGTACGCCCTGCCATATTTGGCTTAGATACCATGTATTTTTAATCTCGGACTGGATCTGTGCACTGTAAATATTGAAGAGCAATATCTCGTACCATTTGGAAAAATCACTGAATGATGCAGAATAGAATTTTTGATGATAAAGAGCTAATAAATCATAGAAAAGAAAGAGATTATAAGAGTCTCTTTCACCGTCTAGTAGGTAGTATGGATGTAAGGAGGACAAGTCAGCATTTCAAGTCCATGCCACTAACTGACCTCTTGATTAAGATGAATACAAGACATATTTACATTTATTTAAGGAAAGTATAATACCAAGGAAAAACAAAACTCTTATTTTGGGTAACGATGTCTTTTTCCATTCTAATAGTAGAAATGTTTGAGTGCTAACTTGGACCTTAAATATGTAAAGTGACTAATGCTAAAATTTTGGGACAGCAATCTATATTAAGAAACAATATTCAGTAATTTTATTTCATCTGTGCAGTTAAATATAAACATTTGGTTGCTTATGAGAAAAGATAAAAGTTTTGAATAAATAAAACTCAGTTGGAACACTGCTGGTAGTAATAACAAATTATAATCTCACCCTCAAATCCAACCATTCAATTCTTCTATCATTTTTATCAAAAGACAAGCTTAAATCAAGACGTGTATTATTATTTTGGAACTCCATAAGAACATTATTTATTTATTTTATTCATTGATGAGACTAAGGTTTAAACTTATGTCTTTCACTTGTTGGACAGACTTGGCCCATGCCCTCAGCCTTTTTTTTTTTTTAATGCTTTAATGAGGTTGGATTTTTGTTTTTTGTTTTTTTAAATGAGAGGGTTGCATGTTTTCTCCCCCTGGGGCCAGAGCCTCCTATTTGCTTCCTACATGTCCAGGATGAAAGTCAGTCTGCGCCATTCACAGTTTCCTGGTTGAAATAGGCTCTATATAACTCTTTTGCCCAGACTGGCATTGAGCCACAACCTCCCTCATCTCCATCTCCTGAGTAGCTGAGTAGTATGAGCCAACATACCCAACTTGCCTCTACATATTTTTGCATTTTTCTCATACAGGGATTTATTCATTCAGGTAATTATATCATAATTAAAATAATGCGACTTACATGCTAGGAGATTTTCATATAAATGGTTATGGGAACCTTAATAACTGGATTTTTAACTCTCCCTAAAGTCATAGTAAACGTATTATTTGTATTAGAAAAAACATCAAACAATAAATATATGTACCCAGAAGTATGGGATACTCACAATAAATGTATCTTCCACTTTGGCAATTCCCTTTCCAAATATGGTTCCAAGTTGATCTCCCACTCCAGCCAAGAGAAAGCCAAAGAGAGGAATTCCCAGTAAGGCATAGATGATACAGAATATCTTCCCACCTTCTGTGCGTGGTGAGATATTTCCAAACCCTAAAACAGGAAAAAAAAAACAAACTCAATTGTTTATAAATGAATAGTAATTTAAAACATCTGACCTAAAAAATTGATCTAGAAATTTCCAAATCTCAGATATCAATTTCAATTAGTTAAGAATCCCTTTCTATTACATAATTTTTATATATTCCATTATGTTCTACTATAAAACCTCATAAGAAATACTTCAGTAATTACAACTAATAGCTAATGTGGCACTTGAACATTGACAAAATGGTGAAAATTGAGGTGTTAACACCTGTAGAATACCACCCAGGTACCGACAGCCCCAAAGACCACTGCCATTCAGATCCCATGGAAAAAAGTGTGGGGCCTTAATTTAAGAGTTTGCAAATATGTCCAGATTACTTATTAAAGATGGACTTCAATTTAATTTTTTATTCAAGTACACTCCAGAAAATAAAGCTCACTTGCTCAGTTGATACTCTACCACTTGAGCCGTATCCCCAGCCCAGATTTTTGCTGGTTGGTTTGAGATGGAGTCCTGTGGACTTTTCTGTGGATTAAAATGAAATCCTTTGGCCCTCTGCTTTCTTGAGTAGCTATGATTATAGGCATGAGTCACTAGTGCCTGGCAAGAAAACATTTTTTTTAATATTCTGAAAATGTGGAAGGTTTCCTAGCTGTTTCTGGCTGAATCACAGCAATTAAACTCTATTTGTTGTATAAAGCACTATCTGAACCCATGTTTGAGGTAATGAATTTATGTCTCACTGAAGTACATAGAAGCTGGGCACCAGAGGCTCACACCTATAATCCTAGCTACTCAGGAGAATGAGATCTGAGGATCCTGGTTCAAAGTCAGCTCAAACAGAAAAGTCCCTGTGAGACTTATCTCTCCAACTGACCACTCAAAAACCAGAAGTGGCACTGAGGTTCAGGGGCAGCACCCAGGCCCTTAAGATGACTTTTATGCAACTCCATATTAAATTTACATGAAACCTGAGTTTTAATTTCTCCTGCCCCCAAAATATGAAGATATTTTGAAGTTGGCACTTTGTTTGTTGTTACTTTCCAGCTTTTTATTATTATAGTCAAATGTTATAGTCTGTAGGATGTCTACCTTGAGATCGATTGAGGTTTTCTTATGGCCTAAGAATAGTTTCAATTTGTTTTTATTATTATTTGGTGAGATATAAATGTCCTAAGTTTTGGTTGCACAAAAGATATATAATGTGAGAGAGCAGTGGACTAATATTTGGTTAGTTTAGACATTTTTCTCCTTATAACATTTCCAGCCTTCTCCTCCTTCTTCTATAGTCAATTTGGTATTCATTATTAATCATTTACTGAGGGTTTGTTTTTAATATTCCTAATTTCCAAATACTTTGATTTCTTATTACAACTTTTTTGTTCATATGTCATGGGAATAATAAACCTTCACTTCTTTATCAGTATTGTGTCATGTATTAATTTAATTATTTGAAGAAATTCCTGAATGATTTTTTTAGGTGAGATTCTTTTTCTTTCCCTTTGTGTTTGAGTGTGTGTGTGTGTGTGTGTGTGTGTGTGTGTGTGTGTGTGTGTGTGTGTGTGTGTATGTTGGTCCTAGGGCTTGAACCCTCAGGTTAGGCACTGTCCCTGAGCTTTAACGCTCAAAGCTAGTGCTCTGGCATTTAAACCACAACTCCATTCTGGTCTTTTTGGTGGTTAATTGGACATAAGAGCCTAATGGACTTTCTTGAATTGTGATCCCTAGATCTCAGCCTCCTAAGCAGCTAGAATTACAGATAGGAGCCATGGTAGCCTGGCAATAAATCGCTTAAGTGCTTCAGAATCCCTGGTGATATTTTCATACTTGGAAGCATGCCATAATGCTAGAATAGTTAGTATTTGCAGCTGAAATAAATTTTCCTTGCTAAGTGATGACCATGGTTGATCTGGTTGGATGTGAGAGCTGAGGCAATGGTGTTGGGCCGGGAGAGGAGAGAAGGCTTTCTGTAACTCTCAAGCAAGTGTACACTTCACTGGACTTCCCCAAGTTCAAGCCCCATGACCAACAACAACAACAAAAATGTTTTGATTGAGCAACATTAATTTGCCAGGAACTATTCTAGGACTAGAAGTTCAAACTGTGAACACAGATGGAGTTGATCTTTCATTTCTAATAATCCAGTGAGATGCAAACATAAAAGACAGGTACCCATGTATGGTGAGTGTGCACCAGAGAAAGTACAGCAATGTTTTTAGTGTAGATGGATTTAGAAGGAGACTAGCCACACACAGAAATGACCCTAAACCTGTGATCAGAAACTTCAGAAGCTAATCTAGGTGGAAGAAAGAGGTGGGTTCATGATGCGGTTGAGAGAGAAAAAAGAGAACTTAGCATCTTTGAGAAACTAAAAAATAAATTCAGTTCGATGGAGAAGACAGTGGCAGCAGATAAAGAAAGCTAAACTGAGCCTGTGTTATGGAGCATCATATCCTTGCCGAGGAGTTTGACTTCTCTCTCATGTGAGTGGGATGACAGGGAGACATTCAGCAAGGTAGAACAGGGTATAACCTGACATCTTCAAAGTTTATTTTGGCTTCCCAGAGGAGAATGTTAATTGGGAGGCAAGAGGAGGAAAAAGTCCTGCTCAGATTCTGGCATGGATGATGGGTGATCTTGGTGACATTTCCTTGAGAGACACACTGAAGAGTAGCCAGGTTTGGGGAGACCAAAAGTCTGATCAAGGAAGGTAAGAGTTATGGTTCAGATACAGGTCCCCCAAAGATACAGATCTGGTCTACTGGGAGATGGGTACTACTGAATGGTACTACTGGGAGATGGGGGAATCTTCAGGTGACATGAGGTCTTTAGACCTTGACTCATTTCTGTCTTTTGTTTCCTGGCTCCTAATAGAATAGTTTTTGCTCTATTCCATATTCCCCACCATTATTAACGGACGCTCCATCAAAGTCCCAAAGCAATGGGTCTGCTTGATCTTGGACAGCAACCTGGCAAGGCATAAGGCATAATAACCTTTTCTCTTGCTAAGACAATTACCTCAGGTGCTTTGTTACAGCAGCATGAAGATAAAGAATGGGCTGATTCTGACTTGTCAGTAGAATAACCAAAGGAGAAACCTATATAAACATTGAAGAGTCTGATACCAAAAATGGGAGATAAAGCAACCTGATCTAGATGTTATAGATTGTGGCACAGATGGAATGCAGTAGTTAGGAGAGAGCCTAGAACAAAACCCCAAGAACACTGACACTCAAGTTAACATTGATACAGGTTCTTCCTTCATTAACAATCTATATTCAAATTCTGCCAACCATCCCCAATAATGTACTCTACACATTTTCCTATATCCTTGGATCCAATTCAAGATCATACCCTGCACTTAATTAGAATAACTCTTTCCTTTAATCTCCTACTTCTTAAACCTTTCATATTTCAAGGCTAATATTTTTTGAGAAAGAGAGCCCAGTTATTTTGTAAAACATTCTTCAGTTTGAATCTCTTCTCACAAGTAGATTCAAGTCATGAATTTCTGGCACGAATATAACTCTTCTCAGTACAAGCTGTCTACAGCTTATGGAGTTGGCTTGTCCTATTAATGATAGTATTTATTTTAAGTACTTAAAGCAGGTCCACTAGATTCTTCCACTGAAAGGTAACTATTCATTTCCTTTGTAACTAAGAAGTCATTCATGGGGTAAACACTGGGAGAATACTAAATGTTCTGCTTCTCAAAAGTTCAACCACTAGCTATAGCATTCAAGAGAAACAAAAATGCAAAATAATGCTTGGGAAAGGAAACATGAAAACAGGTAAAACAATAGCCCAGTAATTCACACAATAATCACTTAAAATACCTCCAACGTCCATTATATGCAAAACAGGGGCATTATTTCAAAAAATATATATTCATGTTTGTTTATATTTTATACAGAAGAAAAAGCAAAACAACAACAACAAAAAAGCCTCTAAGCCACCACTACCCTTATGCCTCCAGTAGATACCACTACGGGAAATCAGAGAAAGACAAATCTGCTCCTTCCTTGTCCACCAAATGTCTTCTGAATGGGATGCAGCTTCAGGAATCTGCTCTAGCTGTACAGGGATCAAAAGTGGTTGTCTGATTTGCCCAGTGGATGAGGAGGGGTTGAGAATCCTAGGGTACAGGAAAAAGCATGGAGTCAGGATGAAACCCAACCATGTCTGGTACCCCAGCACCTAGGAAAATCTGGAAGGACCATGGGCTCTGATATAATGAATCTCTGCATTTAACTCATTTGTGTCCCATCTGTTTTTACTGAAGCCACAGAATATTCTACAGCAGAGTCACCTATGCAAAGGATCCATCCAGAGTACGCATTATAACCCAGGCATCTTCTATCAAGGTACTCTGAAGAAGAATCAGATCATCTCAAAGACTACAAAATCATGGAATGTTTAAACCGACTTATTTGGGACAGTGTGCTATCTAAGAACACTGCTTGCATCAATAAGCTGAGTATGGAGAACATAATGGCATTGTCACATCCACAGGGCACTGTAGACTATTCTAGGAAGTGCTGAGCAGATTCAGTACTCCTATTATTGCTTTCTCCAGATGAATAATCATGAGCTGGGGTAGACGAGGCATTTGGTACCCTATTCTATCCTACTTATTGAAAGACAATTATTTCTAGATTCATATTGATAAGACGTATGAAGGCTGGTTATCCTCCAGGAAAGACACAACTTCTATTTTTGTAAAAATGTTTTATTCTGACAAGGGCATCAACATAGATAGGTTTTATTGTTAAATCATAAAAAGCCAACTTATCCACAGAAGCTTGATCTGATCTCCCACCACACAAGTTAGAAGTGCACAAGAAAATACCAACTCCAAATTTTCATCCATCAGCAACTCAGATTTAGCCTAGAGGCTCCTAGGGAACATCTTTAGAAAAGGTGACAGAGGATTTACTCAGGAAGTCTGTTTACATCACCCATGAGATGAACTTACATCCAAAGAGAAATCTAGGTAAGAAAAGGCAATCTGTCTTTCACTGATCACAAAAATGGAGTCAAGTCTCTTGTGGCATATCTGAACTCCATTTTTATTGTGTCCAGGACAAAGTTGACAGAAGGCAGACACCCCCTCCCCCCAAAAATAGGAGTGAGGACTCCTGGTAAAAACCCCTCTGTACATGTTCTGCTTCACTATCCAAATATTTCTGTAGGATATTTCTGCTACTTTGCTATGCTGAACTCCAAGACTTAATTTGCACCTTGAGGAATTATCCTTCACATAATCACCGCTCCCTGTGTACAAAGAAAAGAAAAAAGACCTTGCAGTTTTCTGACATTAAGAACATGCCTAGAATCCCCAGAAATTTCCCCCATTTCAATTCAGAATACAGTGGCTATTTAGAAAAGTAGCTGCCTTGGGTCTAAAAATACACTAAGTTTCACAGATTTTCCATAAGTTCTTACCAATGAATGTAGATCTCCTTAAGTGATCTGATACTATTAATAGATGGGGAGCTTTAGATTACCCATTGACTACAAGAAGCATAGTTCTAAACTTCCTATATTTGTAGATGCCTCAACATCTGATTCTTTTTACCCTTGTCAATCAACAGCTTCACAATGACATAGTACTGTTAAAAAGAGGCAAAAAAACAAGGAACTACTTAAAGAAAAAAAAAAACAGTATGAAGTTTGGTTCTGTTTACACGCCTCAAGTAGTGTTTACACTCAAAATGTGCCCCTTGAGGAATGCCAGGTTTTCTGTTTACTATCTATCTATCTATCTATCTATCTATCTATCTATCTATCTATCTATCTATCTATCTATCTACACACACATATTAATAATAAGAGCCCGAAGGGAATGGTAGTACACCCAGGTTCTGAAAAACATGAGGGAATGGACAAGATTGCAAAGTGATGAGGTATGACCTTGAAGGAAGTAAAGCAAGCTAGGAACCAGAGGATGTACAAGGGGAGGAGAGGGGAAAAGTGAGGAGGGGAAGAGCTGGGGAAAGGGATGCCACGTTATACTGGAGTTGGCATGTGAGATGAACTGTTACATTTTCAAGAATTTTGCAAGTTGTTTGAACATTGAAACAAGCTATAGTGGGAATGGTTTCACTACTGAAGTTGTCAAGCACTTTGATTGAGGTCATCCCTACTCCCTTTAGCTTGCTAATATTTACCAACACACCATTAAATAAAACAGAATCAAATTTAAGGGAATGGAGGTAGTCTGAGCCAGAGAGCTGGAAAGAGGCCAAGTGAGTACATTTAGGACACCTCTGACCCCTAAATCAGTGCATCACACAAGATAGCTACCACTGTCCTTCACATTACCCTCAGGAAGGACTTTCCCTGGATAGCTGTTGTAAATATACTGCAAGGAGATCATTACCAAGGGGCTTATATATGCCATCTTTATCTGAACAGTTGGCGGGACATTTTTCTGATTAGAATGTATAGCTATATGACGTAAAATCTTTAAGCATTGTAAACACTTAGAATTGTTTGCAACAATTCATTTTCTATTTGTCTTTCCCACTTAAGTACCAGTTCCTCAAGTTTATCTATGCATCTACTAGATAGATGGAAGGTAGATGGTAGGTAGGTAGGTAGGTAGACAGACGACAGACAGACAGACAGATAGATAGAGATAGAGATAGACAGATAATAGAATAATTTTAACTTCATAAACTTGCACAAATGCTGGCTTAATCAGTACATAATTGACCATCAAAAAGTATCTTTTTACTGACTCACTGACATGACTTCGGGAGAAAATAAAGGAGAAGAAAATATATAATCAGTGTTTATGAAAACTGATAAAAATTCCTCTCTAAATAATTAATGAATTTACTATCCTTTTGATCTAAATTACATACCTTTTGAACATTTTATAATATAGCAATTGATTCTAAAATTCATTTGCTTAAAGCAATTAATAATTGTCAATAAATACTTGAAATAGTAAGGAGAGCTAAAGCTTCCTTCTAAATTAAAAGGATGATATCTACAGCTTTAATAATTAAAACTACATAGTAAATTAAAGAATGAAAAGGATACTAGCATAGAAAGATGTATGATTTGCTAAATGTACTTTGAACGAGTTTCAAAGGAGTTTTCTAATCACACAATAGTGGTGAGGCAAGCAGCAACCTACTTAGAAATATTATGTTATGGGACCGACAGGCTGGCTCAGGTGATAGAGTGATACAGACAGATGGGCACCACTGTTCTCCTTAGACACTTCTGCATACAGAATGTTTTCCCAGTAGCAAAAGAAATGGCAGGGCTGGGAAGGTGGCTCAGTGGTAGAGCGCTTGCCTTGCATGCCTGAGACCCTGGGTTCGATTCCCCAGCACCGCATAAGCAAAAAGAAAAAAGCCGGAAGTGGCGCTGTGGCTTAAGTGGTAGAGCGCTAGCCTTGAGCTGAAGAGCTGAGGGACAGCGCCCAGGCCCAGAGTTCAGGCCCCATGACCAGACACCCCCCCCCCCAAAAAAAAAGGAATGGCAGACCTAGAAGACACTGGATACTATCTGCGACATTCCTAAGAGTATTTTAAAAAACTAAAATTAGAAAATTATTATTTTATCATGACAAAGAATAGTTGTCTGAAAACACATCATGTCATACTTAATGTTAAAGCACACTGAAGGGATCCCCGAGGGGCTCAAGGGGGTAAGACTCTTGTTTGCCAAGCATGAGGCCCAGAATTAAAAAAAAAAAAAGGTATCCATTTTACACTTATTATTATTCTAAACGTTGTAACAGGTGTGATGTTGGTAAGAAATAAAAGGAATATTTATTATAAAAAAGACAAATATCTTCATTGTGGGTGGAATTAAGTGTCTTATAAATGCAAAGGAATACAGAGATTTATTGAACTGGAAACATTTGTTAAAGAGCTAAGTACATGATAAATATGCAGAAACCAACAGTTGTTACAATATTTTAACATTATCTTAGACATGAAATGAAAGAATAATGATTTATAATACTAAGGGCGATGGAAATATCTAGAAGAAATGTGATCATTGCATATGCTTGAACTTCAGAAGACACTTAGATTAGTGTAGAAAAGGATGACCCAAATCAGATCAGGAGGAACACATTCATTTTCTTAGCTAAAAGATTTTATTTATTTTTGCAGAAGACTAAAAGTAGATCTTTATCACTAGCCTTAAACTAGTATCAATCCTAATTAGGTCAAGGGTTTTAATGTTAAGACTTGAAACTTTGAGTACTACACTGATAGTAACTTCCTGAACAGAATTCGAACAGCTTACCAAGTAAGAGCAAAGACTGACATCAAACTAAGGATTGCAGCAAGCTAAGGAAATAGTCACTAGATGGAAGAGAGAACCTACAAATGAGGGGGGAAAACATCTTTGTCAGCTATACATCTGACAAGAATTAAGAAGCAGAATATACAGGGATTTCAAAACATCCTCAACTCCCAAAGAATCAATAATCCAATTAATAAATGGCACCAGGCACTGGAGGCTCACACCTATAATCCTGGCTACTCAGAAAGCTGCCATCTGAGGAGCAGCAATCTGAATTGTTTCCAGCCCAGGCAGGAAAGGGTGTGAGACCCTTATCTTCAATTAACCATCAGAAAACCAGAAGCGGAGCTCTGCCTCAAAGTGGCACGCACACACACACACAACACACACACACACACACACACACACACACACACACACACACACACACGGAATCCTTAAGTATGGGATTAACAACCCAGTCACTAAGAAATATATATCTTTTATGTTACTTGCTCTTCCTGTCTGGCACAATTCTGCGCTTCCAGAGCCACGCTATAATCCTGTCCCTCTGACTGCCTATCTCACACACCATTCCTTCTAACCTACTTGGTAAGAGAGCTAGAGAAACTTTAGTTATGCTGCACGAGGAAAAAACCTAGCAAACACAGCTCCAGGAAACATGATTCTCAATAACACACAACTAGATGGTTAAATAAAAAGAAAGCATGCTTTCAGCATTTACATCTGAGCACTGTTTTCTTATCACTGATTTTGAACCAGGGATGCACAGCAGAATCACATATGAAACTTTAAAACACCCACTCCACAACAATGATTTATCGTTTTCTATTGAGAGAAGGCTATTCGTATGTGTTTTTAAGTGGTATGTATTTTTAAGTGGTTCCAACTTATACTCCTGTGACATATATAGTATGTGCATCTAAAGCTACAAAAGGTGAAGAGAGAGTCTCCTTGAGTAGAGGTAAGAAAGGTAAAAATCAGGAAGCAAACCCAAGTAAAAAAGAGCCCAAAGCCTAACATTTAACACCTAGTAAATCTCCTTTTGTCCTTAGAATGACCTTGACTAAGCATCTTTTCTAGACTGGCTACAGTATCACTATTGTGATACTATAAAAAGTATCACTGAAAAAGTGAAAAGTAGAGTGGTATAGTATCACTATACTAACCACATTTTCATTACCAATAAAATAGTAATTAAATAATGTTTGTTATTAGTAAGTTAGGCAAAGCTCACTCTCTCATTGCATATCATATATACAATAGATATGATGCTAATTCCTTTATCTATACATATACACATATACATTTATACATACATATATTTAACTTTCAAGACAATCTTATAAAATTTAAGTACAACTAAGGTAGGCTCTCTGATTGTGGAAGTTGAGGTTCATTGAAGTGAAATCATATGCTGAAGGTTAAGCAAATTAAACAGAAAGGGCGAGATTTAAACTATTACCTCAAATACTTAAGAGTATGCCTTAGGGATCAAGGCTATTAACACTGTTTTTCTTTATCTAAACACAGAATGTAGATCTACGCATAGACATGCCACTATGCAAACATTTTGAGTTCGATCTGGTCTTAAAGGAAAAGAATGTACAGGTAAGTGAAAATGTATCAAAGTAACTAAGTCAAAGGGTTAATTTGACATTGTTGTGTTAACCCTATTATCACCAAACTTCTTGGGCCAAAAGCCAGATACTTGCAATTCAAACAGTATTTCACAAGATGGCTCCCTTGCTATTTGGTGGCACAAATAGTTGAGTTTTCTTAGGTTGCTTTTTGAATGAGCTTCTTTCAAATACTTTTGCTAACAAAGTGCATTTATATAATCTACAAGAGTAGTTCAAACACTGAGAGCAAATTTTCTCGTTGCAAAGAGACTTTGCCAAAGAACAATAACAAGTCTGCATGTCATTTCCTAACTTCCCAAGCTACTTCCTTAATATGGAAGTACATGTGGATCTCCAAGTCCTTCTTTGTTCCTTCACAATGCCAGAACTGAACTGCACTAAGCTTGACTATTAGTGTTTAGAGATAGGCACTTTAATGAAATATGAGCTCTAAATGTTGCCCAACTATTTCTCAATGTCAAGCAGATAGCTTGCTCCAGGTGTAAAGATTCTAATTTTCTTGTGCTATTTCAATGTTTGATCAGCCCACTTTTATTCCAAGAAGGGAGCCAAAGTGATCCAGCATCATCAAGGAAATGGGAAGCTATTTCTTAGCAAAAACAAACTGGGAAACATATATTTTTTTCCAGGTATTGAGAAAAAGTAAACACAAAGAATCTGAATGCCCTGAAAATCGAAAAGATTAATATACAAAGACTTTTCCTATAAGAACTTCAGAAAAATTTGATGTTATGTTCCTGTCCTTACTATCAAATGATAAGTCATGAAAGCCAATAAACAAAGCTATACTATCCATAAATGACAGGAAGCAACTAGCCATAAATGATGAAAAAATGCAAAGGGAATTTATAAAGGATGAGATCATGAGGTCTCTGTGAAAGAAAAATAATAATATATATGTATAAAATAACTTTCAGGACAAGATTGATATTATATACAATATATCCCCATGTATATATATGCAATATATAAATTAAAATATAAACAAATATATAATATAAATATAATATTTATATGCTATGTATGATGTTTATATATATATATATATATATGCATATATATATATAAATTAAGCTTCCTAATTCACACGTAACCTTATCTATGTAGACTGGACCTAGGGACAGGAATTCCTTAAAGGCAATCTCAATAAGAACTCAAACTCCAAGGCCTAATATTGTTCTCAGCCTAGAGACAGTCCATTTTCAATATATTGAAAGTATATTGAACTGTTTTTACTTTAACTAAAAGCAAGAAGAATGAGGGTATCTTTGCCCCCATTCTGCCTCTCCATAGATACTTTGCACCTTGGTTTCAAAAAAAGGCAGGCAAGATTGAAAACATCTCTATGAAAAAGAAATGCTTGGATTATCCTTAAGGAGCAGCAAAGTCTTGTGTGATAGATGACCCTCCAATGAAGATACTTACTTAAAGGAAGGAACCATCTCATGGGAACCAGACGAGTGAAGGCAACTTCTTTAGAAGCCTGATACCCAGGAGAACATGAAGTGAAACAAAGACCAGCCAGGCTATATCCATAGCCAGGACTCTTAAACTATGCTTACCTTGGTCTCATGGCCCTAATTCTCCTCCATTAAAAATAAGCATTTATGTCTGTACTCTGAGATGGCTAAAGATGATAAAAGTGCCATCATTTCATAGCGTCATGCCACTTTATAATTTTCTTTACCTCCCATAATTTTTTCCTAATAAACTTTCCTATCATTTTCCCTACCATGCCTAAAATTCTCCTCTTTCAGGATCAAGTTTGATTAGCTGTGCCGGCCCTCCAGTAATGTAAGCAGCAAAACCATAGAATTCTACAACTCCTCTTGTCCTGATCAATCTTGTCCTGAAAGTTATTAGATAAAATAAGTGCAAAACTTTTCATTTTTTTCAGATAAGGAACCTGGAACTTGGTGGACATACATGATTGAATTATAAAGAAGTCTGTTATCTTTGATTATAATAATCCTTCTCAATTCCCAACACCTCTATTCAAATTTATTTCCAACTATAATTGAAGCAGCATAGTACATTAGTTAAAACTTCAGGTGGTAGAGCCAAAAATTCTCTATTTGAATCGAAGCACTATCATACTCATTTTCTCCATCTTTGATATAGCATTGAGATCTACATAGCATGCATGAAAGACATAGCACTCAGTGCTATATAAACTTGATGACTAGCTAGATGAAATCACTTTGCTGGCCACAAAGCTTGACTCAGATACTACCATAAATTCTCAGAGTAAGTGTCCATTGCTTATAAGAATGGTAGGACTGGTCATGTTACATTTCCTCCTGAAATAATGTTTAAGGCAACATTCTCTTTTCATATGCTTTGCAGATCATATGAAGGTATGAAAACAGCTATTTGATATCCAACCAACAATAGATGCAGTAAAATGTTCTAAATGACTTCAGTCCACCTTTCATTCTCAGAGTCAAGTAAATGTTAAGAGTTAACAGAATATTTCATCATCATTCACAAATGATGAACATTATCTGTTACTTGTCAGTTATTTTGACATTTCTCATAGGATTGCCTGGTAATTTCTTGTTTGAGATGGTTTATTATAAAAACTAGAGCCACAATAATAACATTTAAAAAACTACCAGAAACCCAGAGAGAGAAAGAGAGACAGAGAGAGAGAATAGAGTTGACTTGTTAAAAACAAAATCATAAAATGGGACAGTTGAAATGGCCAATAAAATTCTAACATCATCACTGCACAAATGCAGAAATCAAGGCCAAGAAAACTGAAGTATCAACAATAATTACACAGCATAGGTTGAAGAGATAAAATGCCAAGTTTTCAAGTACTGATTGTTGGTATTTAATAGAATTTGACTTGAAATAAGGGTCTAAGAGCCTGTTTTTGCTTTGGCTATTATCTTGGGGCAGCAATTCAAAACTCATCAACTACTGTCTGTCTGAGACAGGGAAAGACAGAGAGAGAGAAGGAGAGAGAAAGAAAGAGAGAGATAGAGAGAGAGAGATTAAACTCAGTTTAAATTCAACATCCATCTATAGTATCGTTAAGATCTATTATCCATCACTGGTATAGGGGTTTGACTATCAGTATTCTTTAATTTTTTTCCCTTCCCTCCCCTACCTCCCCCATTACCCCCACTATTCTTTGATTTAAGCAAATTAAATATCTTTGAATTAGTCAAGATACAGTGCAAAAAGTATAGTTTACATGCATTTGCATTTTATATACTTAAAATACTAACTCAGTTGATATATAATAATGCCATTTAACTTAAATACCAGAGTTTCTCACACATAGTGAAAGAAAGTATACCTTACCTCATTAAATATTTGCAAGTAAAAAAAGACTGATGGAGGACATCCTTTTTTTTCAGAGTCATGCATAGTATTCATGCAGACTTCTCTGAAAATAACTTGCAGAACATAATTTTCAAAAGGCAGCAATTTAAACTATTTTCCAAAGGTAACAAGGCCATCATCCTACTTAGGAAGATGACTCTTACAAGCAAATCTCTAAACTACTCAGAGAAAGCGATCAACAAACATCTCTAGTTTTTTCAAAATTTATGCTAAGTATAAATCATTTTATTTCTTCAACATATGATGCAATAGTGGTCTATCTCACAGGACCACCAAAAGCAGAGATTAGAAGTCAGGTTACAAGCACTACAGCCATACATATACTATAGACATAGAGTTACATACTCATTGCCTGACTTAGGTGTGTTGTTTAATCTTTCACTGTCTCTATTTACTTATCCAAAAATTAAAACAATGGCAGCAAGTTCCTCATAGAGTTGCTGTAAGGATTCTTTGAAAGAAATGCTCCCTCTTATCTGAGGGAATAAGTGCCAAGACCCCCAGTGGATGCCTAAATCCTCATATAGTTTCAAATCTTGTACTGTTTTTCCTATACATGTATGCCTATGGTAAAGTGTATTGGTTAGGCATAGTAAGAGGTTAAAAAAATTAGTTATATAATAGAAGACATTAACAATGCATTATAATAAAAGTTATATAAAACTTATGAATTGTTTGAGAATTTTCCATTTAATAATTTCAAACCATGGTGGACCAAAGGTAATAGATACAGGAAAAAGCAAAACTTCAAATATTGGCCAGGCACTAGTGTCTCACATCTGTAATCCTAGTTACTCAGGAGGCTGAGATCTGAGGATCTCAGTTCAAAGCCAGCCAGGGCAGGAAAATCTGTGAGACTCTTATCTCCAATTAACCACCAAAAAGACTGAAAGTGGAGCTGTGGCTCAAGTGGTAGAGTGCACGAACCTTGAGCAAAAAAGTTCAGGGACAGTGTTCAGACCCTGATTTCAAGCCCCAGGTCTGACAAAAAAAAAATCCCCAAAACCAAAAAGCCCCCAAACTCAAAACTCTATGTATTGAGTGCACAGTGATACTATATGTTATTACATAAGAGATCATAAAAAAGACAAATTCGCCGGGTGCTGGTGGCTCACGCCTATAATCCTAGCTACTCAGGAGGCTGAGTTCTGAGGATCCCGGTTCAAAGCCAGCCCGGGCAAGAAAGTCCATGAGACTCTTATCTCCAATAAACTCTTAGAAAACTGGAAGTGGTGCTGTGGCTCAAGCGGTAGAGTGCTTGCCTTGAGCTGAGGAGCTGAGGGACAGCGCCCAAGCCCAGAGTTCAAGCCCCAGGAACGAGGAAAAAAAAAAAAAGACAAATTCTTCACTGTGATGATGACATAATTTTCCTGACCTTGCAATGTCTCTCTGATTTTATGGGTTTTTAATACTCTACACATCTTATTTATTTCTGTGGAGGAGAGAATCCTCCAAAAGCACAAATAATTCATCCAATAACTATTGGTGTCTGTTGGTGATCCTATGCTATTAATCTTTTTATTGGTTCTAAACTACGTAAGAGAGAGCTGTGCTTTATTTATTTATTAATTTTTTTGGGTCCGGTCGTGGGGCCTGAACGCTGGGCCTGGGTGCTGTCCCTCAGCTCTTCAGCTCAAGGCTAGCACTCTATCACTTGAGCCACAGCACCACTTCCGGCTTTTTTCTTTTTGCTTATGTGTTGCTGAGGAATCAAACCCAGGGCCTCAGGCATGCAAGGCAAGCGCTCTACCACTGAGCCACCTTCCCAGCCCGAGAGCTTTGCTTTATGTAAGGAACTTCTTGCTGTCTCGATTTCACTTGCCAGGATCCCCACAGAGGGTACAACATGTGCTATTAGCCCCGTGGATTGGCGAGAAAGGTGGATGATACATCCTCTATTCTAACTGGGGATATTTGATTTGGGAAGATGCGCAGAAGGTTCTCCACATGGATTGAGACTCTACTATGAGCAAAACACTGTGAACTGCTTGCACCTTGGGCATATTTCTCAGTTAATTCCCTAAATGAATACCCAGGGCATGAAATGTATTGAAACATTTTTTTTTCAACCAAGGCTCAGGATGCTAAGGGCAAACACAAGCACAGCCAGTGTTTAAGGCAGCTTGGCCCAACCTCAAACTCCTGCCTATAGGAACAGGCAGTCCATTCTCTCTCATTCTCTCTCTGTCTCTCTGTCTTTTCTTTCTCTCTGTCCCCCCCACTCCCTCTATCTGTCTGTCTCTCTATCTTAATTTAAAGAAAGGATTTTCAGGAGATAGGAGGCTGAAAAGAGTGTAGAAAATATGTTCTGTGTCACGCTACATTCTTATATCATAATTACTTGCACTTCCTTAACCTGAAGTACAAAAAGATAATTTTGAAAAGGTTTGCCCTTGCCTTAAAAGTGGACTCGAAATGCATCACCCTCTCTCCACCAACACACCTTGGACGATCTGTTCAGTGAGGAACACTACTCAGGATTGCACACTTGACCCCAAATTTATTCTATTCAAAACCAGCTTAGAGTTGAGGAATCTACCAAGAAATCAACAAGACAATTACCAAAGACAGTTTAGAATAACAGCTAGCAAATGGCTTTTTACTGTTTCCATAGCCACAGACTACAAGGAGAAAAATGTGGAATGGTGTGGAATGGCTTCCACTGAGCACAAGGAGGTAGGCTGAGTACTAAGTGCTCCTATGCTGTCCCCTCCAGGGAGGCTGCTCTCACTGAACTGAGCCAGCTCCACTCACTGTCCACAAGCTGGAAACCCAAAGCTAAAGTGAAAATGACTCATACAGACCACCAAGGAAAGAAATACCATTTAGACTCTATTAAACTGTTTGTTTCATGCCAAGCCTGTGTTCTTGGTTTATACTATCCTGAAAGTTTTGTAACTAAACATATTACATGCTTTATTATTTTATTTCCTTATAAAGATTCTTATTAAATTTTTGCCTATTATTTTTAGATATTCCAATCATCTAGAAACTGGCCTGTGAACACCAGGTAACTATATTTGGAGTGAATGAATAAAAGAATGATTCAGAAAAGCATGCCTCTGAAAAAAGAGAACACTGCAGAATCCAGAATATGTCTGGAGTCACAATGTGGGAGAATAAAATATCATGTCTATAAATCTGGAACCCAAATCCAGCAAGAAATGGATTTACTAGAATTTGAAGACAAAATTAATAGGCCTGGAGGTGTGGTTCAGTGATTGACAAACAGCTTGCCTAGTATGTAAAGGGCCTGGGTTTGAGCACAACAATCAGAATTCAAATGACATTTGGGGATAACAATTGAGATGACAGTTAAGTTTGCCTAAACAGAAAATTAATTTTTTCTTTAAATATGTAGAGGTAGCTCAGCACTGGTGGCTCACTTCTATAATGCTAGTTACTCAGGAGGCTGAGATTGAACCCAGCATGGGCAGGAAACTCCATGAGACTCTAATCTCCAATTAACCACCAGAAAACCAGAAATGGAACTGTGGTTCAAGTGGTAGAGCACTAGCCTTAAGCAAAAGAGCTCAGGGAGAGTACCCAGGCCCTATGTTCAAGCCCCATGACCAACAACCAAAAAGGAAAATATGAGTACACACACACACATGTGCACATGCATGGACAGAAAAGTCTTCCAACTCCAATTAACCAGTAAAAATGTGGTGATTAAGGCAAAGTTCAACTGGTATATGACCAATGGTAAGAAAGCAAGCCAAGTGAGAACATAAGACCCTGAGTTCAAGTTTTGCTACCAGCAAAAGTAAGATAACAGTAACAACAACAACAACAACAACAATATAGCAAATCTTCAAGAGATGATAAAAAATTTTTCTATGTGGAGGTAGCAAAACAGGTACAAATTTCAAATGCATAATAAATGTGTACACACTGGCATGCATGCGTATGTGTGTACACAATGATTTGTAGAACGATGCCAAGAAATGAGTGGACTCAGAGAGGGGGCAGATGACTGAAGAGGAGGGGAAGAATATGCAAGCAAGAATGCAATGTATAGCCTACAAAATTAAGAAAAGTGAAGGAAGGGGCTGGTTGGGAGGAATAGTGACAATGCTGGATGTATTGTATTCACATACTGCTTTGTTAAATGGCAATTCCTTTGTATAATGACTTAGAGATAATAAAATCTTAAGACAGATGACAGATGATAGACAGACAGAAAAACAGACAGACAAATGGACAGACATGGAAGTAAGAGATCAGCCACAGAGAAGGACTTACATCTCCCTCTATATTCATTATATTGTTTATTTGACTCTCCTTTGTTAACTAATATGTTTGTACTTGCTACTGAGCCTCCAAATGAAAGCTCACTGCTTTTCATTTAAAAAGTGAATGCCATTAATTCGTCACCATTTTCATACTAAATGTTGTCCAGTAAAAAGACTTTTCTTTATTGACAGAAGCAAAACACCTTTTTTGAAGTGTCGTGATCTCCATACACTTCCTAGCATTTCCCTGGTTTTCAAAGGTTATTAGCACTGCATACCTTCAAACTTCCAGTGAGCATTAAGAAAAGTCAACCCGCAGACATCATGAAAACACAGAGTTTATGACACCTGATTCACAATCAGGACTACAATTTATTTTCTTTCCAGCATTAACAGTGACTGTATCAGGACAATCTGCTTTGAGTTGTCAGAATTCAACTATTTCTTGCTCCCTGACCCCCATCAAGCTCCAAAAGAATAGACTAACTTCTTTTTTTGGCACTTAGAATTTTTTTTTTTAATTTGCAGTTTTTATTGTTATGGTAAAATCAGCTCACAGAGGGGTTACAGTTACATAAGTCAAATAAAGTGTTTCATTTTTTTTAACTATACCACCCCTTCCCTTGTTCTCTTCCAGTTTCTAAAATGAGATTGGTAATACTCCAGTTCTCTAAAATACAATATCTCATCATGTTTATAGAAAACAACTCAGAATCTGCCAAAGTTGGGAAGAACTGAAAATATTTGAGACTATAATACCACTCAGAACTAAGCAGCAGCATAAGCCTTCCTTCGTTGTAGAAGTGATTTCCATGTGGCTTCCTTCTGGACACTACAGTCAACTCTCAGTTATTAAGTTTGCTACAATCTACTTAGTAAATAACAGTGTTTCAAACACAAGATTTCATTTCTCTCCAATTTTGCAGTGGCACAAAATTACATTCTTAATGGGAAAATTAAGATAGAAATTATTCAACCCAATGGTTCTAAACTCTTTTGTAGGTTATGGATCTGTGATGGTGAGTCTTAATTAGAATGAGAAGTGCTTGAGGAGATTACTAACGTACACCTATGGATGCAGTCGGTAAGGTTGTTTCTAGAGCAGATAAGGGAGGGGAAACCTGCTGTGAATAGGGGAGGTACCATCCCCTAGGATGGAGATGTTGATGTGTTAAAAAGGAAAAGGAAGGGGTCACCAAGTGTAGGCATTCTCTCTGTTTCCTGGCCACCATGAGTGAGCTGCTCTGCTCTGCCACATCCCCATGCCTTAATGGACTAGAACCTCTGAAACTGTGAGTTAAGCAAATTCTTTTTCCCTTAAGTGCTTTTGTTAAGTATTTGGTTATAGACTAATACAGAAGAAGCCTTTTGGGAATCTGATATACACCAGGGACATTCTATCCAAAACACATGGTTCTAGATCCATGAAGCTTATTTATACTTTTCAGAGGTTCACAAATATGTCACAATTCTTAGTTGAATCTTTACTGAACTATGAAGAAAAAGAAAGAAGCAGAGGATATTCATTTAAAAATTATATGCAAATTTCTGGATACTGGTGGCTTATGTCTGTAATCCTAACTATTCAGGAGGCTGAAATCTACAGATCAGGATTCAAAGCCAGCCTGGACAGTAAAGTCTATGAGACTCTTATCTCCACTAACTATCAAAAATCCAGAAGTGGAGCTGTGGTTCAAGTGAAAGGAAAAAAACTCAGGGGCACTGCCAAGATCCTGAATTCAAGCCCCAGGACTGGCACACACACACAAATAGAGTTTGGTGCCAGTAGCTCACACTTCTAATCCTAGCTTCTCAGGGAGACTGAGATCTGAGGGCCGTGGTTCACAGCCAGACCAAGCAGAACAGTCTGTGAGATGAGTATCTCCAATTAACCACCAACCAGAAGCACCCAGGATAACACCAAGCCCCATGACCAACAACAAGAACAAAAATTAATGTGTATTTTTTGATGACTCATGACTTTCTATTGTTAATATTGTTGCCATTTCTCTCAGTACTTAGGTAGAACTAAGACCTGGCTTCATGGGATTCCTTTCCACTTAAAATGAGTCATAGCTATAATGTACTTTTGTGCACATAAACCACAGTACTTAAACATGAACCTCATTTGGCACAGGTACTTCTTTTATAAACATTAGGCTGTCCTTACAATACCACATAACAATGCCAATTTTCTAGCCGTATGCTTTCACAAGTCCAACCCCTCTGTACAGTATTTTCACAATAAAAAAAGGAAAAAAAACAACCAAAAGTAATGAAAAGAAAAAAAAATCATTGAGAAGAAAGCAAATATGTAGCAGCATTACCTGCACAAATGTGAGGACATTCCTTCCTTACCAAATGAAACACTTGATATAATTACAAACCAGATTGCTCTCATAATCAGCCCACCATATCCACATCTCTGTTGGTCTGCCAGATGCTGTATACAGTTTACAATCTATGACAAACAGCATTGTATTTCAGAGGTTAGAAAGGGGAAGAAGTCAGGTACAGTTGCTCTCCTCTGTAAACCTAGCTACTCAGGAGGTTGAGATGTGAGGATCTCCAGCCCAGGTGAAGCAAGGAGGCTGCATCTAAGTAACTTCTCACAGACATCCTGGTGCCTTGCTGGGTGGAGAGGGCTTTCCACCCAGCACTGAAAAACCTGGAGGTAAGAGAAGCCATTTGTTGAATTGCAGACATCATGCTATTTAGCCCCAGGAGAGCTTTGTTCTTACCTCCCTAAATAGTTTGATTCACTCGCCAGTGAATAGCAAAGTATCTCCCTGTATGGAAAGTTGAAGCTGATCCCTGAGCTACTTCCCTAGATGGAAAGGTCTGATAGTACCCAAGCTACTTCTTATATGGTCTGCTTTGGTTGCATTTGAGTGTCCCACCCAAACAGGTGGTTTTTTGTCTTTAAAAGTTTTATTCAAGCTCTGTGCTTGGCTGCAGGTCTTTGAGACAGGAGCCCACCAGCAGAGGCTAGTTCTCCAATAAAGACTCCCAGTTCAACCTCTCAAAATGTAGCTTCTCTGTTTCTCACTGACAAGACAGGCAAGAAAGTCCATGAGACTTATCTCCACTTAACCACCAAAAAGCTAGAAGTGGAACTGTGGCTCAAGTGGTAGAGAGCTAGCCTGGAGCAAAAAACGCTCAAGGACAGTGCCCAGACCTTGAGTTCAAAACCCAGAACCTACAAAGAAAAAAAAGGAAGGGATAGAGATTCCTTGCTTCCATTTTTGAGAGATAATATCAAGATTACAAGAATTGGCAGTGGTCATTTTCCAGAACATTAAAGATATGTTACTGAAACCCTTCCCCAAATGGCAGAATTAAAGATAAGTGTGGTTTGTTTTAGAATACAAGCGACTCCTGATTGAAATAGGCCAGAGACAAGGAGGAAGATTCTGCTAATACCCAATGACTATCTCCTCTCAATGGAATTTCTATTAGAGCAATATTATACTATTCTGTATTATCCTATTAAATTAAAGAAGGGGCAAGGAAGTCTACATCCTTAACATTTTCCAAATCCCTTTTCCATCAGCACAGGATTGTGAGTACCAGCAGTACTGGGTGTTCTGATCTGAACCTTCTTGCCTGATGTAACAAGCATATGCAGACAGAAGATGACTAATCTATTTCATTATTGTGTAGCAGTCTACCCTACTCCATATGCAGTAATTCAGCTGATGTGATTTTTGGACTCTGCAAACTTAACCTCTATTCCTGTGCCATTTTTTGGTGACAAATGCATTTCTACTTAGAAAATAAGTAAGCCCATATGCAGAATTTAAATGGCAGAGACTTACGTTAACATTCCGGAGATGAGTTTCATTTGCATTAAGGGACCCAGAAGAGGAACAGAGAAGCAAAGATGCAAAACAACTCATTATTTAACTTATTAACATCTTCCTTTCTATTCCTTTACTTCTCTTCTATTCCATTTCCCTCCCCTCCACTCCCCTTCCATTTCCTTCCCTAGATGCCCAGAAATAAGCATCCTCCTTAACAATTTGGTCCAAAGGAAACGCAAAGTAATTAGAGTTGGAGTTGAAAGTAATCGTGAAAATCTATTTCTCTTTTTAATTTGTCTGTAAAAACTTTAACTTTGATTTAGAATGTGCTTCCCAAATCCATAGTTCTCTAAGAGACTGGTGAAATGCCACAGAGTTATGAGTGCACTAAATTTATAAGTTAGCACTCAACACCCAAAGCTGCGATGACATCATGCCGTAAGCCACTGCTGGCTGTCAAATTCTACACCACCACTTCAAGCCCCTTCAATTCCAAGTTCAGATAGTGATTTCTGCGGTCACAAAGTTGAACAGCAAACAGTGAGACTCTCCCCCCACCCCCACTCATATTTTTAAGTTATAATTTCCTATTACATACAACAGCAAAAGCATATACTTCTTGCTGAAAACAAGCTCAGCATATTTCATAGTTGGCAACATAACTCTCTGGACTTCCAACATGCACTGGTATTAAATTGCTTGTTAAAATTGCTTTCTTTCTCTCCTTTTCTTTCTAATCAATTAAACATTGTGTCAAACTGGCAGGATGTAAATTTGCAGTAGCTCTATGATCAGATCATAATAACTGAAGCAATTCAATTTAAATAAAAGCAAATTGAAAACTCCAGTGGCTGGTTCAATCTATAAGACCAAAAAAGAAAAAAAACCACAACCCAAGGAAACAAAAAGAATCATAGAACCTGCCTATCTAAATTCAATGTCAACTCTTAAGCGGTAGAAGAGTCCTTGTAAACATGACACATGCCATTCCAAGGTAATGTTTTCTATTCAGACCTTAAATTCACTGCAGATCAAAATGGTGACTTTATTACTTGCATTCCAACATGCAGAAATCATGACAACTGAGAGATACACTGAGATAACTCTGAGCCCTTTTTTAGTTCAATTTTCATTGTGGAAAAGTTCATTGTTTTAATTATATCAAATTGTATTAATTATGGGTATCTATTAATATAGAATTATAGTTCTATATTAATATAATGATCAATTACAGCTTAATAGCCTCAGGTAATAAAATCATCTTAATTTTATTCTAATCTTTAACTTCAAAATCAAATGTAATTGTCTATTGCTTTTTTTTTCTTTTTTTCAAGACAGGGTCTATCTATGGACTCTTCAAACTTTTTGTCCTCCTGTCTCAGCCTCCCAAGGGCTGGGACTATAGGTATCCACCACCATGTCTGATTCATCATATCATTCTTCTAAACTGCATTTCCAAGACTTTAACTGACTTCTTTTGAGCTTTAAAATATGTTAACTTCAAAATGTTAACTCCAGAAATGGCTTAAAATTTAAATCCTAGCCCAAGCCACACTTCTAAGAGCTAAGTATATCTGCACCATAAACTTTTTAAAATTCACTTATCTATCCTTGATTTATCTTCCTCACTGCCACCCCCTTAGTTGAAGTAAACATGATTTCTTATTCATTAATTACATCGTTGTCAAGATTTTTTTCCCCATCATTTCTCAGACCCTAATACCAACTCTGTTTCCAACAACTCAAATTAATTCACGGGATCCAAACCTACCAAGTGAGGCCTCAATCTCACCTGACTGGCCCTACCCCACACACTAACAGTATCCTCAGTCTGCCTACACTTGTTCTTAGTGAACTACAAATCCACAGGTTCTCAGAATCACTCCTCAAGTTCACACATCCCTGAGAGATGGATTCGAAGAACTCAGGAGATCTCGGTATTTGCCAATACTAGTTTATTATAAAGAATAAAACTCAGGAACAGCCACGTGAAAGGAATGTATTAAGCATGCACAGAAGCACAGATCAAGGGTAGGAATTCCATTGTTTTATAAACTATCTCTGACATGTCACCATGTATTCACCAACCCAACATTCTCTTAACCTTACTTAAAGTATTTTAAAGAGGATTCATTACGGGCACGTGCTTGATTAAACTTTTACATTGATCTTTGGTGATTGAACTCAACACTCAACTTCAGGCCACTCTTCCTTCCCAGTAGGCCCGAGAGAAGGCTGATATCTAATTACAATTGGTTTCTGTTGTGTTTTCAGTTCATCTCTCAAAACCCTTGTGTTTGTAACTTAATCTCCAATGCAACAGTGCTTAGAAGTAGACCTTTAAGAGGTGATTAGGTAGGATAAATGTCAGGATTATATTAGTGATTCTCAATAAAAGAATAAATTCAGCAACTCCCTCCATCTCTGTCAAATGTGCTTTTTTCCTTCTACCTTCTACCATGGGAGGAAGGGTATGGACTTCCAACCATGAACTTCCCAACCTTCAGGACTATAAACCAAGCAACATTCTGTCATCTATACATTATGCCTTCTACGGGATTCTCCTACTGCTGTAGATGAAGACAGTTCTGGCTACCAACTTCTAAAATGATCTAAGGCCAGATATGAGTCACTTCATTATCAGAAACACAGGCACCATTGAAACAAACGGTGGATACCCAAAGGCATTCCCATTACTCACAAGATACCAAAGACTGTAAGATTCTGTTCTAGGAACCTGGAAGAATGGTCAAATACATTTTTTATTAGAGTATACATTGAAGGACTGACCCCCACCCTATTATCCCAGGCCCATACAGACACCAGGCAAAAATCCCAGGTATGTATGAACTCGTTTGAATTGCGGGCAGAGCAATCCACCTAAGCCCAGCTGTAAACATTCCATTGTGGGCCCAACTAAAAGGCCCCCACCATCCTTGACCTAGTGGCTTTTGTATTAACCTCTGCCTCCTTGCTTGGACCTCCTATACAAACCCAGCTCCTGTCCCAACCACAACTTCCAAACCTGCAGGAAGGTCTGGGCCCCTCACTGTTCCTCAATAAACAGTCCTCACCTGTTGACGATCGAGTCTGGCCTATTCCTTTTCTGCTCTCCTCCATTTTCCTAACATATATGGTGTATATATTTTGTATCTTTGTATCTTTATGCATTTTGTGTTGCTGTATCAGACTTCCACAAGCTGTAGTTAGAAAGTAAGTTTATTTGGTTGACAGTTCTGCAGATCGGGAAGTTCAATAACACAGCGTGGGCATCTGATAGGGTTCTCTTTTGTCAAATATCCAATGGCAGAAGGACAGAAGGGTAAGAGAGCACACAGAAGGAACAGGATCTTCCTGAACTTAGCTAGTTCTTCAAGATTCCATCTTTGATACTGTTGCATTGGGGATGTAATACATCAAGTCTGGGCAAACCATGCACATTTTAGCCATTATACCACACTGCTCCTGGGTCTTCTTGCTTCAGCTTTTGTTCATAAAAGAGCAGCTAGAGCCAGGTCAAACTACAGCTCTCCTCTGATAAAATCTTGCAAAGGCCTCTTACTAACTTCAGAATGTCACCGTAATCTACTGAGCTGGGCATGATCTAGCTCTTGCTTTATCCTGCAACTCACTTCTTCCCCCTGCCTCCCTTTCTCCAGATTTCCAGAGTCTGCCATCAGACTGGCATCAGCTACATTCCTCAAACATGCCAAAATCCATCCCACTTCAGATCTCTGCCACTTCTGTGCCCTCTGACTGAACTTGTCTTTCACATCTGCTTACATTGCTGATGTCTTTGCAATCTTCAGGTTTCAGATTAAATGTCACCTTGTCAGAGCATTCTTGTGAGCATCAGCTTCTTTAGAATACCTCCCACTCCCTGCTCTGACTTTCTCTATTCTTTTACATGAGCATCTTCTGTCGCTCTTATTGCCATCATTCATGCTCTTGTTTATGAATCTTCTGGTTGGCCCGTAGACCTTTGCACCTCAATGCAAGCTCCAAGAGGCCGAGTAACTAACTTGTATTCTTTGCCTGCCTGACTTAAAGAAGAAACAAATAAAAACGTTGAGGGAGGGAAAGAATGCTATAATAAAGCTTTCTAAAATAACACAACATATAAAAATCCTTAACTCCTTAGAATCAACTAATATGATTCTCTCTGAATTACAAGTCTGTTGCCTAAATATTAATTTCATTTCAACACTTTGACTCCTCTTCATTCTCTTAGTCACCAAGATCAGTTGCTTCCTGCATCTAATTCTTTCAACATTCTATCTTCCTCTCTGCATTCAACACCAACTCCAAGCATCATGGGTAAAAGTCTCACCCCATGGACCTCAGCCAGGGTCAACTAACTGGGGTCTCAGCTGGACCATCAGCTTCCACTTATTTTCTTCCTGACGCATCCATCCCCTAAAGTCACTGTAACCTTTCAATTCACTTTTTAAATGAAATCCATGCTTTATCTTACTCTATTAGGTACAGAATCCTCAAGATAAAATTACATTAAACTACATTTGCCCAGCTAAAACAGTTAATAATGTCTTCCACTCTCCTGTTACGAATTCTGCTGGTCTACCCAAAGGCTCATCTTTCTACTCCCAAAAATAAGTCAGAGTATTACAATCATTGGGTTTGGGCTTAATCATGCCACAGTCCTTTTTCTCTTTCAACTTAAACAAAACAGTTTCCTCCAAGCCCAGTTCACATCCAGCTCCTCCATTTTCATCTCTCCACTCAGCTCCAGTCCACATGCTGGCCTTCTTCCCCACATACTGCACTGAAAACATTGTTCCATGTGGTATTTGATTACCCAAGACTTACTATTGTCCTTCATCTATGTAATTTTGAACTCTCAAAGGAAATTGAAGTAGGGTGTATGTCCTTACTTCCTTATATTCCCAGTGGTGGCCAAAGTAGTACTTATCCAACAGGAGAGACACTTACCCTGGCACTGACTTACAGGATCCTGAGGATGAATCCCTTCAGCAACAACCAGCCGTCCTAGATGACCTGCCATACCTGAACAAACCCTCCTGTCTCTTGCCTTTGATCTTTTCCACGAGTTCTCCATGCCTGAAATGTCCCTGCTCATATGTATTTGCCAAATCCCTAATTCTCTTTCTTGTCCCAATTAGGACAACACTATGAAAAACATCCTTACCCTTTACTCACCCGTCAAATCACCCTGATATTGAAGCACATTGTTGATCAACATAGTCTCATTAAGTGCTCAGACTTTAGCATCCAGAACAACTATAATAGCAATATTTATTTTCCCATTGGTTTCCCTAATTGACCTGTGGATAGTGTGAAGTCACAAATGCATTCTTTATCTTTGTGACAGCAGAGTAACAATGTTTTTAGTTTATGTTGAATAAATGAATAAAGAAACAAAACAAGGTGATAGTGAAATCCATTGAAAGAACTAAGACTTTGGCCTCACAGGTAACCAGTGGGTATTCATGTGCAACATGCCATAGTTCACACCACTTAGAATCATTATTTAGTTTTTACTCCTCAAAATAGTACTTAAGCACCACATGAGTTGCATATTTGGAATACAGAGACAATCCAAACACATAAAAATCTATACCCTCATAGAAACTGCATATTGCCATCAGAAACAGGCAAGGGAGTGTGGTACCCCTGCTCTGATTAATTTGGATACCAGTAAAGATTTCTTGGCTGAAGCTTTCTGCAATAAAGGGGACATGAAATGCTTCTTGTAAGAACCAAAATGAGTTAAACTATGAAGCTATTTTAAAAGTTGGGTCAGCAAGATTGGCCAGTATCCTGGAAATGGAATATGAAAGAAAAGGAAGGGCTGAAGATGGACTTTACTCTCTGCAACTGTGGAATATAAAATTTGTGAATAGTTTAGAAGGGTAATATGCTGGGGGAAAATGTGTGCACATAGGAAATGATGGTTTAAAACTACACCTTAAGTTTCAACATATTATTTTGCACAATTAAACTTCCCTTGGGCATATGTCCAATAAATAATGTTCAGATCCCATTTTCTTAAAACATAAAATGAAATTTCATAAAATAAAATGGAAAATCTTTGAACAACTATAATCAGCCTATATTCATGAAGCATTGCCTGACTTAGGCACACAGTAAAAGCCACTGAAATTTATTTCCTAAAATTTTCCCAAGTTCTATTGTCAAAATAATCAGTGTTAACACATTTAGAACTATAAGTAATGGTTCCTATGACTATTTTTTTTTTTTGGAGGGGGTCTGGTCATGGGGCCTAAACTTGGGCCTGGGCGCTGTCCCTCAGCTCTTCAGCTCAAGGCTAGTGCTCTACCACTTGAGCCACAGCGCCACGTCTGGCTTTTTTTCTTTTTGTTTATGTGGTGCTGAGGAATCGAACCCAGGGCCTCATGCATGCAAGGCAAGTGCTCTACCACTGAGCCACCTTCCCAGCCCCTCCTATGACTGTTTATAAATGGAGGTCACACAATTATAATCATCGTCAATGTCATTAACTATATCTTGAATAATCATGATTCGTAATTCAGGTGTCAAATGGACCCTTAGAAAGAGGCTACATTTTTCGGGCTGGGAAGGTGGCTCAGTGGTAGAGCGCTTGCCTTGCATGCATGAGGCCCGGGGTTCGATTCCTCAGCACCACATAAGAAAAAACAAAGCCGGAAGTGGCGCTGTGTCTCAAGTGGTAGAGTGCTAGCCTTGAGCTGAAGAGCTGAGGGACAGCGCCCAGGCCCAGAGTTCAGGCCCCATGACCAGACCCAAGAAAGAGGCTACATTTTTCTAACTGTTCTAAATTTTAATCTAGTGCAAAGTCAGAGGATCACAGAATAACAATGTCCCCATGTGGATGACTCAGAATGACTTAAGCCATCTAAGACTAAATACTTGCATGAACAATATGAGATTTGGGCCTTTAGGCAACTACTTAAATAAGCTAAATAATAAGCTACTGTCTTTAATGGCTATAATTTGGAGTAAAAGTAGTAACAATGGTTTATTTTTTTTCATGCAATGAAGTATATGCCTGTAAAACTTACTGAATTTGGAGAATTAAAATTTGAGAGTTTATAAACGTATGATGCAACAGTAAGTCTGTGTAATGACTATGTCTCTAGCAAAATTGTTCAGTGGAGATCATGATGAGTTATAACTTGGACTTGGGAGTTTTCATTGCACAGAAAGGACCTCCCTCACTCAGTCTGGGAGGATTTTTTCCCCTTGCAGTCTCTAAGTAGTTTACACAATAAATGGTTATTTCCATGGTAGAAATGGCCAACATGTCTATGCCTCAAACTTAACCTATTATTATGGTTAGAAGTGAAGTTTGCGCTTCTTCCAGATTTTCACAGCCACAGAACTCTTGACCTGGCTGATGGAAAATGTAAGCATAAACATTGTTTCTTGACCTCAAAACAAAAGCAAACAGTAATATGCAGAGGCATTTATTTTGCTGGCACTAGAGTGGACTCTAGATAGACAGGACACTAAAAAAAAAATCCTGCCTAAGGAAGAATTTTAAGTGCAAATTCATCCATAAATTTTCCATGCTCTCTTAATAAAGACTTTGATATAAAGTGCTGAGATGAAAACTTCCTGACCAATTTATTAATGATATTAATGTATACAATAAAAACTTTTAGAATCTTAATTCACCCCATAACCAGGGATAAGTCCCACGTGAGTCCCAAAATCTCACTGCAAGCGGACGTGCCTACAATGAAAAAGACTTCCCTTTGCATTTTTTCCCACTTGAAATTCATTCAGGACTGTGACAAATGAGTCAGTTTCCTGCCCTTTCTTAAACTCACCACCTTCCATGAAGAGGAAAGTTGAAACCCTTTACCATCTTCATAGAATGACACGCATGGTTTTGTTATGGGGTCTGCTCTGAAATAGTCTATGTGGGTCCTCAGCCTGAATAACTGATGAAGAGCAGACATCTCTGTGCACCCAACCTACTGCCTTTTAGGCTTGGTGAATGTTTGCATAATCAATTAAAAATGAGACTGCTCCAGCATGTGACTCAACATTTTAACAAACAATGGGACTAGGAAACACATCAAGGCTTTAAATTGGCTCCTTTCTGTAATCTTCACATTTTAGTGTTAATTTTTAATATGTTCATGCTATTATCAAAACATAAGCTATAAAACCCAAGTTAGGAAAACACATGAGCATATAACAACACATACAGTCTATGGAAACAAATGGGTCAAGGTGATATGCAACAAGAATACTAGGAAAAAAATGTACAAATTGTATTCAACTCCCTCCTTGACATACTAAAGACACAAGAAAATTAAAGATTATTTGCCCAAAGATTTCATTGTTGCAAGCCAGTTTTGACATTACATCATATATTGTTCAAAGGACCCCACAGGGTTGCTGCAGAGTCACATACATAATTTAAACTTAGGTCAATATTCACCGTTTAAACTTAAGTCAGCATTCTGGAATAATAACTTCATTCCTTTATTCCTCCTTCCAAAATCAGCTTAGTATAATTCAGTTTCCTACTGTAAGTAGACCATTTTGACCAACTATATAAAGAAAATTCAAACAAATGCATTTAAGGTAACAAACTACATCAGAATAAAACATAAACTAGATTGTCTCTTACCTATGGTTGTAATAACAGTGCCAGCGAAGAAGAAGGAACTTCCTAAATCCCAGTGACTGATTTGATTGGAGGTGTTTCCTAAGGGAATAATCCCTGCATTTATTGCTGCCACTATTTGCTGCAAGTTTAAAAAGAAATTGATCAGTACATATCAAATAACCTTCATGCCTCCAGCACCATAAACCCCACCCCAAAATGACTAAGTAAACAAAGGTAATCCAAAATTTTGCTTCTCTATTTACGATACATCAGAGATTAAAACCTTCTACCCAAAATTAACAGTAGTTAAGTATGTTTACATTAGATATTAATTGTTTACATTAGATATGAATTGAATGGATCTGCATGAAGCTTCTAATAGTATGCTAATACAGTCATATCATCTCATGTCAAATGAGATGACATATTTAGTGACATTTGAATCAAAAACAAAATATAACAATGCACTAATGTAAATAGCACAAATTAGCTATAAATTCACATATTAGAGTACAAAACCAAGGTTTAAATAAGCAAAATATAATGGCCTTATTTTTTAAAGTATTTCCAAAGTGGTAATCATTTTAAAAGTTAAATATATGTATCCATGTTCATTTCTATTATAATAGCTAAATTATAGAAATAACCTAGGTGCTCTACAATAGAGAAGTAGATCAAGAAAATGTGATACATATACACAGTGGAATTTTACTCATCCATTAGAAAGAATAATAAGTATGTCATTTGCAGGGAAATGGAGGAAGCTAGAACAAAACATCTTAAGGGAGGTAAGCCAAGCTCGGAGAGACAAATGGTGCATGCTCTCTTCCATATGTTGAAGCTAGATCTAAAACACAACTGGATATGATAACTTACACGAGGCTGTACACGTTAACACATAAACTAACCAACTGAAGCAGAGTATGCATAGGAGAGAACATCTTTGAACATCTAAAGTACGGTTTATCAAAATGAATTCCAAGAAATGGAGGGAAGAAGGATGAGTAAATGCAGGCATTGCATTTAATACACACTATTTGCAGTCATTGTATTCAATATGATGTAAAACATTCACCAGTAGGGATGGGAGGGGAAATGAGGGAACCAGTGAATTAAGGGTTGAATTGCCCAAGAAACACTGTACTAGTAACCTGACTTATGAAATTGTAACTCTTTTGTACAACTCTTTAAAAATAACCAAGGCAGCCAGGCGCCAGCGGCTCACACCTATAATCCTAGCTACTCAGGAGGCTGAGATCTGAGGATCGAGGTTCAAAGCCAGCCTGGGCAGGAAAGTCCGTGAGACTAACAGAAGTAGTGCTGTGGCTCAAGTGGTAGAGCACTCACGTTGAGCTGAAGAGAACAGGGACAGTACTCAGGCCCAGAGTTCAAGCTCTAGGACAACAAAGGACAAAAAGCAAGGCTGGGTTGTCTATAATTATGGAGAGCATATGTCAAAAAAGACCCCCAAACCAGGCAAAGATGAAAAGAAGGTGATAACAATTCATGGTCATACTCTTAACTCAGTCTAGATAGATTTAGATTCAGATTCCTTGAATTTCTACAGATTCTAATAAATTCTATAGAAACACCAGAGGTTGTCATCTGCAATGTTCTCACAGGAACCACAGGACCTGGAGATTATATAGACACATAAGAGTACATGTATATGCGCATGTGTATATATGTATATGTGATATATCACATATATCCTATACGTATACATTATGTATTATTGTGTATACACCTATATATGCATACATACTGTATATAAAGTTTATCAAAATATAGTTTTGACATACCAAATTTGAGTTATCTGAAATCTTATATTCAATCTTCTTAGTTAATTGTAAGTAATTATAACTAACATGATCATGACAAAAAAGAAATATAGTTGGACTAATCTTAGTTATCAATAAATTATTTAGTAATTTATGTTTTAATAATTAATACTGCATCTAGACTTAATTATTAGTAATTTACTTAATTTATTTATTAATAATTATTACTAGTCATGATGCAGTTTTTGTCATTACCATATTTACTTAATCATGGTCTAATATGTAGGCGCATGTGTTGTTCTAAAATTTGTCTCATACAACATGATTTTGCAAACAGATTTGCACATAAATGCTTTGCATCTTTGAATATTTTCTTAGGAGCAATTGCTAAGAATAAAATTAGCACATTAAACATCATGAATATTTTAAAGCATTTGATAAATAGCAAATGGCTATCCAGAAAATTCCTCTGTTCACAATGGCCTCTAGCAATCCACAAATGCTTAATAATATCTCTAATAATGTCTTTTTATGTGTATAGAACTAAGATGCTTATATTTGTATATTCTTTATTATGAGCAATATTGTACAGTATGCTTCTATATCATAGATTAACTGCAAAAACAGACACACATAAATACATGCCCACAGCACACAATGAAACTGAGTTTTGACATAGTTATTTCTATTGATCTGACTCTAGAGTAACTTTGATGCCAAATAGTGCATGTCTTATTCATTACTCTTCTTTTCAAGCATGTTTTATTTCTTTTCTGTTATTCTTGCATAAATTTATAAACATTTAATTAAATTTAATAGAAATGTTCATCTCCATAAATTTGCAAACATATTTCTAGTAAAATGTTAAATATTTCAAGTACCCATCTTGTGTGGTGGTAACATGTCTATAATCATAGCAGTTGGAAGGCAGAGCAGAAGGATCATGGTGGGGATGTAGCCAAAAGGGAACTCTACTATTCTGTTGGTGGGAATGTAAACTTATTCTACCAGTATGGAAAACAGTATGGAAGTTCCTCAAAAGACTAAATATAGAGCCAGGCACTGGTGGCTCATGCTTGTAATCCTAGCTCCTCAGAAGGCTGAGATCTGAGGACTTCAGCTCAAAGTCAGCCCAGGCAGGAAAGCCCATGAGACTCTTATCTCCAATTAACCACCAGAAAACCAGAAGTGGCATGTGGCTCAAGAGGTAGAGTGCTAGCCTTGAGCTGAAGAGCTGAGTGACAGCGCCCAGGCCCAGAGTTCAAAACCTACGACCCATGGGGGGAAAAAAAAAAAAAAGACTAAATACAGAGCTTCCCTATGACCCAGCAATTTCGCTCCTAGGCATTTATCCCAGAGAACACAAACAAGGCCACACTAAAGCTACTAGCACAGCCATATTCATTACAGAATAATTTACCATAGCTAAGATACAGAATCAACCCAGCTGTCCTTCAGTGAATGAATGGATTAGGAAAACATGGTATATGTACACAAAGGAATTCTATGCATCCATCAGAAAGAATGATATTAGCCGGGCGCCGGTGGCTCACGCCTGTAATCCTAGCTACTCAGGAAGCTGAGATCTGAGCATCTCGGTTCAAAGCCAGCCTGGGCAGGAAAGACTGTGAGACTCCTATCTCCAATAAACCACCAGAAAACCGGAAGTGGCGCTGTAGCTCAAGTGGTAGAGCACTCGCCTTGAGCTGAAGAGCTGAGGGACAGCACCCAAGCCCAGAGTTCAAGCCCCGCAACTGACCAAAAAAAAAGAAAGAAAGAAAGAAAGAATGATATTATACCATTCATAAGGAAATGGAAAAACTTGGAAAAAATTATATTAAGTGAAGTAAGCCAGACTCAAAGAAACACAGGTTGCATGATTTTCCTCATTTGTGGTAACTAGACTGTGACTATAAATCTACAAGTAAACACACTTGGTAAAAGACAAAAAAACAAACAAACTATATACTAAGACATGATAAATTATAATATACTATGTTGAAAATGAACTATAGGACTTGTGGGTAGGAGCAGCAAGGAAAAACTAGGAGAGAGCCAGGGAAGGGGTGACAATGTTCAAAGAGAAATACAGTTATTACCTGACTTATGTAACTGTACCTCTCTGTACATAACCTTTACAATAAAATTTTAGATGAATATTATTATAACTGTCAAGTGTTTTATCAAGTCTTTAATTTTTACAATAAAACAACTTTATATTCTCAAAATTTATTCATTATATCCATGGTTTTTTATTTAGAGTTTAAATATTAATATTTACTGCATGTTTAACTTTTAATTTTCTGTTTTTGCTAATTCATATAAAAATAACAAGAAGCACATATATGTTAGCATAAATAACCTAATTTCATGAAAGAGTAATTACATTTTCCCACACAAAAAAATACTATGTAGCAGAGAGAGTGGCAAGTTTTGAAATTTTATAAATATTTTTAATGTTTGGATTCAACGCTTATTTAATATGCCCTTCTGCATTCAATGAGTCCTATTAACTCATGACCTGTGGGAAAACCCCATTATAAACTTGTTAGAGTTCAGTGGATTAAAAACACCTTAGCATTATGATGGAAATTGCATTGACCTTATCAAACCTCTGAGAAGATTTTAGTATACACAGTATGAGAATCACCATGCAATAATACTGAATGTATTATTTTGTTTGTTTGTTGTTTGACTTTGTTTTCTACCTGGAAAACCAAAATAAGCAACCTTGTCATTTACAAATAATGACATTTTATCCTTACATCCTTCTTTTTGTTGTCAGGTTTGTTGTTTTGTTTTGTTTTTCTGCCAGTGCTGGTGCTTGAACTTAGGGTCTCACATTGTCATTTGGTTTATTTTCCCCCCTCCAATCTATTGCTCTAACATTTGAGCCATAGCACCACTTCTGGCTTTTAAGTGGTTGAGATACAATTCCCAAGGACTTTCTGACAGGGCTGGTTTATAAAGTGGATCCTCAGATCTTAGTCTGCTTAGTAGTTAGGATTACAGTTGAGAGCTTCCAGTATCCAGGCTCCACATCTTTCAATAGCTACATTTTCTTTCTTTTCATCTCTTATTACTTTGGAGAGTATTCCCACAGGAGTGCTATTTAAGAATAATGATGGCAGACTCTTTGTTTTTTGTCGCTCATGGGACCTGAACTCTCGGCCTGGGCACTGTCCCTCAGCTCTTCAGCTAGCACTCTTCCACTTGAGCTACAGCGCCACTTCCAGGTTTTTCTGCATATGTGGTGCTGAGGAATCAAACCTAGGGCCTCATGCATGCAAGGCAAGTACTCTACCATCAAGCCACCTTCCCAGGCCAACTCTTTGTTTTAATCATATAAAATCGTCAATAGTTGCATCCTTTGTCATAACAAGAAAGTAGCATTGAATTAAATACATTGTAAGAGTAAGTAAAGAAAAATATAGATAATCTTTTTAAAAACTAAGCATGTCTTTAGGAAAGCAACAGTTATATAAGGTAGATAATAATTAGAGAAATACAATTCTTATTTTAGCATGAAATAAAATAAAAAGCAATTGGTTCATACATCTTAACTGTGTAGTGATAAACAGGCTCTGCAGCTAGTAGAAAAAACAATCGAAGTATCATAAATCTGAAAGAGATACGTGTGATTATCTTACTATTATCTATGCTAAAGGAAATAGTTACACAGTTCATTAACGTGGGTGACATACTGAATCCTAAGTTCCCTAACCTAGTAACTCTCAGCAAAAACAAACCCCCAATAAAAATCAGGAAAGAGGAAAGCTTAGAAAGATTATAAATTTGCATCCAAAGTATACTGTCATATTTTATAAACACTTCCTCTACATATTCATTTACTCAAAACTAGGCAATGGGAAACCCACCACCAAGTGAAAATATTGATGATATATCTAAAATTAGGTAGAGAAAGTCTTGACTTGATTCAATTAAGAAGAATTCATTGTTTTATTGATCAGAGCAAGCTAATCCTTCCAACAACTTAACACATCCTTCTTGGACAGTTGTGGTCATTTACTTTATTGTTTTCCTCACCAATAACAAGGTGCATTGTCCCTCGGCCGGACACTTGGATAAAGTCTACAAATTATTCTGTTCAAAAGAAGCAAATTCAATGTGATAATCAGAGAGGGTAGTCTCTGGCAACTCGTGGGTTGTACGTAGCGATCAGGGAGCTGTGATTATTGAAACAAGCTTCAGATCCAACTAAAAAGATCCCAAATCACACTGAGAATGAGTCGACATGAAGTCATTTCGCTAGTAGAAAACATCCTGGTCATCATCCACAGGACCTGGATGTCCTTTCCTATACACTTTACGTAGATCTATGATCTCTGCCCTGTCATTCATCAGTTCAGGTCTCTAGAGCTTTTAACAAATGATGTCATGAGAACTCTTTCTGGATGTAACATAGTAAGTGGCTGAAGTAACATGATCACATAATAGGCAATAAGAAAATTCACTTTTACATTGAAACCAAAATTATTTTTTGCAGACAATCAAGTCATCTTTGAAAATTTATCAGCAGGTTACGTTGTTTAGATTAATATAAAAAGAACACAAAAAATAGCGTTGTGGCTCAAGTGGTAGGGTGCTTGCCTTGAGCTGAAGAGCTCAGGGTCAGCGCCTACACCCAGAGTTCAAGCCCCATGACTAACAAAAAAAAAAAGTATATTTGCTGGGCACTGGTGGCTCATACCTATAAATTTAGGTAATCAGGAAGCTGAGATCTGAGGATTACAGTTCAAAGCCAGCTTGGGGAGGAAAGTCTGTGATGCTCTTATCACCAAAAAACCACCAGAAAACTGGAAGCGGTGCTGTGGCTCAAGTGGTAGAATGCTTGCCTTAAAGGTCAAGGACAGCACCCAGGCCCAGAGTTCAAGTCCCATGACTGACAAAAAACAAAAAGATAATGGAGGGGGGAGGAGAACACTGAAACCTGAGATTTAATCCTAGCACATGATTACTTGGGATGCTAACTTAAGAAAGGGCTTCCAAAAACCCACAAATAGTAAAAGATAATCATCATTCAACTCATGTTTCATTTTGCTCTGCAGTTTATAAGAATATGCACTAAGGATAAAGATGTAAGATGCATACCAATGTTAAGAATAAATACTTAAACAGCCGGGTACTGATGGCTCACACCTGTAATCCTAGCTACTTCAGAGGCTGAGAGCTGAAAATCATGGTTCAAAGCCAGCCCGGGCAGGAAACTCCGTGAAACTCTTATCTCCAATAAACCATCAGAAAATTGGAAGTGGTGCTGTAGCTCAAGTGGTAGAGTGCTAGCCTTGAGCTGAAGAGCTGAGGGACAGCGCCCAGGCCCAAAGTTCAAGCCCCATGACCAAAAAAAAAAGAATAAACACTTAAACATAAGAACCAGAACTCTGCTAGGCTTATGTGCACACTGATAATAAAGATAATTCCTCACAAAGATCATGACAGAAGTTTTTATTTCCATGACACTGGGCTTTTAAAATCAAAGTGGACAGAGTTCTACTTGAATGTGTGCCTTTTGGAATTACAATCCATTGATATGTAATGCTGCCTGGCATAATGGAACTATATTGAACTTTAACACCAAACACTGAAGAGCTATGCTTCCTTGGAATTAAGACCATCACAGACTTAGAATTCAATGGGAGAAAACTGAAAGTCATGAGAATGTTTTGATGAGTCTAAGTCAAGGGACAACTTTTCATGTGTTATAAAGCACTAGACTTTTTCTTTTAACTAAAAATAAAAATATCGAAAATTGAGCTACTTCCAGAAAGCCTAAAGGATCTACTGTCTTCAGAAAAATTTCATATGTATCTAAAAATACAACTGACACCAGAAAGTTCTGATTTCACTATTTTCCCTATATTCAGATGCTGATACTCCTCAAAGAAGTACAGAATGTTCTGCGTGCTTTCTACAATCCTCTTGTGTTAATATCATGATCAATATTCCATTAAAAGATACCGCAATACCTAAAATCTTGAAAGCAGGTCACATTAATAACCTGTATTTCTAAGTGATTTGAAACTTCTGAATCCCAAGTATAAGGCACTGACTGCTTAGTTGACACCAATGATGTGTCTACAACTGGTTTTATGGTAACTTTAACTGGATGTTTTGGTATATTCCTGGTTTTTTTTTTCCTTTTATAAAAGAGCATTATTTTCAAGTAACTGATATAATGGCCAAATTACAGTTACAACCATACTGATATTTGGATAATTATAATTTCCCCAAGGAATAATATATTCTCGTATTCTCTTTCTTGTCAATTTTCCGTGAGATATAACTCACAAATATTTCCTTGTGGATAATCAGTTTCTCTTTGAAGGAGGCTAATCTTCAGAAAAGAAATCAAATCACACATTTACCACACTGGGCCAGAATATTTCAGCCATGTAAACCTGATATTTCAAAAAACAAGAATAATGCATAATGAGGAAAGCATAATAATAAGTGACAATCTCATTACCAAGGGACTTAGTGAAAAGATCATGGTAAGAATCATTAGGATTCTTACAGTTATAGCACAAAAATAATCATCGCTCATCAATAATACACAATCATATCTGAGTATTACTGCCACAGGCTCCTGGATCCTTGTGTCTCTCTGTTTTAACCTGTGGGTAGGTGTCAACACTCTGATTACCTAATTCCAGATGATGGAAGCCACTTTGAAAGCTCTCGCTGATAAAAGAAGAGAATCTCAAAGCAGGCCTTACTCTTGCATGCTCAGAATTCACATACAGCCTTCAGAGAGCCTCAGAGCCTCCATGGGTATATTTCAATTAAAGAGGAGCTACAATGTATTAGCCAGTTCCAAACCAGTTTTAGAATTTGGAGGACATCTCTGTCTGAAATGTTGCTCGTGGACATCACTTATACAAGAGAACCATCTCTCTTCCATCATTGTTATATAAGTCTTATTCACTGGGAATATTTTGGAGATATGATACATAATAATGTATCACAGCATATGGTTTTATTGTGAGATTACCTACAAACCCATCCATGGTACCTTCTTCCTACCACTAAGAATGAGCCCCAGAAATCAGGCTCACCATCTCTTTAATCCTCTCATGGTATTCTGCAAACAGAAGCAATGTATTGGGCTTCCAGAGCCCAGAAAGTGATATGCATTCTTTTTTTAATATTATAAATATTTTTGCTGGGTTCCAATGGCTCACATCTATGAACTAGCTATTCAAGAGACTGACATCTAAGACTCACAGTTTCAAGCAAGTCCAAATAGGAAAGTCTGTGAGACTCTTATGTCGAAGTAAACACCAAAAAGCCAGAAATAGAGCTATGCCTCAAGTGGTAGAGTGCTAACCTTCTACAAGAAAACTCAGGGACAGTGCCTAAGCTCTGAGTCCAAGATCCAGAACTATTACACATACATATACAGTATATATGTATATATATGCATACACACATGTATATATATGTAGATGTATATATATATATATATATATATATATATATCTACACACACACACACACACACACACACACACACACACACACATATAGTCTGAGGGGCAGAGTGCCATAAGTGGTACTTCTTTGGTGATTCATCAAAGAAGCAAACAAGCTCTTTAAAACCATATTACATCAATACCAAATCTCTTGAAGAGTATTTCAAAAACAGCTCTCAGCTAATAGTTATTTTTATATGGATATAAAATTGCTAATATCTGAGCGTTTGGGGCTTAACATAATAGCAGCAAGCAGAAGAATGGTACTTGTGCTTCAATGAACAGTGGGTCAAAACATTAAATTCCATTGCAGTGATACATGCCTTATTACAGAATTAAAGGTAATTCCCATAATTAGGGAATTATTATTAACAAATGAATGTGTTATGATCACGCATACAATTCTACAATGAAGACTATGTACTTATTAGTCTAAGTTAGGTCTTGTAAGTATGCTATTTTCTGAAAACATGGACTGACTTGCATTCTTATTGGAATGTCAAATTTTGCTCAGTTTTTGTATGTATCTGAGAATCCGAATACATGAGATATTTACAATGATTACATTTTTTTTTTTTGGGTCCAGTCGTGGGGCTTGAACTCTGGGCCTGGGCGCTGTCCCTCAGCTCTTCAGCTCAAGGCTAGCGCTCTACCACTTGAGCCACAGCGCCACTTCTGGCTTTTTTTCTTTTTGCTTATATGGTGCTAAGGAATCGAACCCAGGGCCAAGGCAAGCGCTCTATCACTGAGCCACCTTCCCAGCCCCTACAATGATTACATTTTATATATGTTAAATTACATATTTTTATGACTTCAGAGCAGACATTCCAGAGAGGAAAATGGGGATACATATGATCAAAATATATTACATATATCAATGCAAATGTCATAATTGAAACCCATTGTTTTGTATAATTAATATGTGCTAATAAAATATTCTATTCTAATTAGTGTGCATTCTAGCCTCTAACTGTATAAATGAACTTGTGACTCATTGCATGAAAATTCATTTTACAGAAATTCTTTTTTTTTGGGGGGGGGTCCGGTTGTGGGGCCTGAACTCTGGGCCTGGGCGCTGTCCCTCAGCTCTTCAGCTCAAGGCTAGCGCTCTACCACTGGAGCCACAGCACCACTTCCGGCTTCTTTTTTCTTATGTGGTGCTGAGGAATCGAACCCTGGGCCTCAGGCACGCAAGGCAAGCGCTCTACCACTGTGCCACCTTCCCAGCCCATTTTTCAGAAATTCTATAGCCATGTGGACATAACACTTGTTTTTCTCTTTACGTGTTTGGTTTTTGTTTTTTTTTTTGGTTTTGGTTTCAATGCCTAGGAAAAATAAAGGCATGTACATAAATCCAAAAAAGAAAGGCCAAAACTACATTCTATAAATCTGAGTATTGTCAAAATATTATTCTTTTAAGATCTAACATCAATAATCTTTTTCTTTTATAAAAAATATAGCTATTACTTATTCAGTTCTGATTGATACCGTTCATCTGAGAGTTCAGATTTCCAGATGAGAAAATAGATGGAATAGCATTCCTGCTTTGTTTTTATACAAAGCACAGGTGACTAAGTCAGGCCATACTGAAAAGTTGGTAAAGCAGTCCATTTTCAAGGGTTCCCTGAGTCTGTTTCTAACGAGGAAAGGTAATATGGAATAATGTTTTCAATCTCTTGTTTTTGCTGGAAACAACTTGAATCCAAATGTATTTTATGTTTTCTTAAAAGGGCTTTCAAAGTTATTAGGTGTTTCCAAATGTGATGTGACCTAACGACATTAATTATAAATTTCTTATACAGAAGCATCCTTTTGTAAAAATGGAATCTAATCCTTATGACTAGAAAAATGACAGAACAAGTGTGTACACACCAGTCTTCTAAAGTCTGCTTTCTTACCTTTTCACATCTTCCCTTCTATTTAGGGATGATGCAGTTGCATGTCAAAAGCTATTTTTATACAGGCGAATGAAGTGCAGTTTTTCTCTTCTTGCTCTTTTGAAAGTGCAAATTTATTTCCTATTAGTAGAAACAAACCCTTAAAATCCAAAGCAGGGATCAACAGAGTTAGGGGTAAATGCAATTGAAGGTCCAGAAGTCAAAAGGTACATTGCTGGGTATCTCTCTAGGTTATATCACTTAGGAAGATATTAATAATCATAAAAATAAGGAACATATAAATGTCTCCAAAACAAGTTTTTTTAATAATGATGATCTGGTGGTAACTATTTTCATAGAACATAAGCATGCTTTGAGGGTTTTGTGTTTTGTTTATTTGTGTGTGTTGGTCCTGTTACTTGAACTCAGGGCCTAGGCACTGTCCCTGAGTTTTTTCTTTCAAGGCTAGCATTCTATACTTCAGGAACTGCTCCACTTCCAACTTTTTCTGCTGTCAAATTGGTGATGTCTCATGGATTTTCTTGCCTGATCTAGCTTTGAACCCCAATCCTCAAATCTCAGCCTTTTGAAAAGTTAAGGTCACAGGCATGAGGTGTTTTGAAGTCTTCAGAGCTGTCATTTTTAATCACTGTAATACTTCACTGTAGCTAGAAGTAATGCAGTATATCTTATATTTCTTCTGCCACAGGATAAATTCATCTAATGCTATAGAACGTGAAAGCAAAACTTTGTAGAGTTGGTAATAGGTTAAGATTTTGTACATCAGACCCCGACTGAACTTAAAGCACTGAAAGTCTTAGTGTTGGAGTCTGAATAAAATGTGTACAACAAAGATAGAAAGGATAAAAAATGGACAAGACTCAAATCTTCATAAATCTAAAGAAGCAAGAAAAATACATGTAAGACAACTAAACTGAAACCTATATTGCCCCAGCTGCACATTTTCCCCTGAGTCTGCTCAGATTCTATATTATTGCAGTGAATAATATCAATAAATATCTTCCTTTGAGGCTATCTTTTACCCAATGTTAGTATGCGATGGGGACTGATGCAAGGAAAATATGGAGAGAGAAGGAGGTAAAAGAATAGGTCAGGAAAAACAAATGGTAGATAGAAGGAAAGCAAATAAAGTCCTAGAAGAATAAAACAGGAACAAGTTATAGTCACATACTTTATCCAAGAATTTTCTTTAAAAGGGGATATCTTCAAAATAGGATCTGAGTAAGCATGAAACTGAAATCAGGGAGATAGTACCTAAAACAGTATTTTTATACTATTTTGCTTAAAGCATGCTAAAATAACCAAGATGTATTCACACATTCTGTTTTGAAAGCCTGAATGTTTAAACTCATAAAACGAAATAAGCTCAAATGTAACAAAAGGAGTTTTACTCTGCCAAGTACCTACATCCATAGAGTTCATAATTTTGGAAAATGTTGTTGGCTTTTCCAAGAGAAAGTCATTTACACCTACTTACTTAATTTTATACTATACTTAAGCCTTTATTTCCATAATACATATAAGTTTAAATGACAAAAAAATGCTTTCCATCTATATGAAGGTAATTACAGGGGGAAATAATTAAGGAAATTCTTCAAATTTTAAAAGATGGAAAGGCTTAGAAAAGGCTTAGACCCAAAGAAACATAGGTCCCATAGCTTCCTTTATTTGCAATAATTAGTATATGTCTAGGATAATCTTAGCAGATGAGCAGAATAGCTCAACAGCTATGTACATAGGACCAGATAAGAGGACATTAAATGACACGAACTCCAAGGCATGAAGTATTTTGTTTGTTTTCTTTGCTGGTGGTTTTCTTATGCACTGTGATTTTTTTTGTTTCTTTTGTATGTCCTTCCTCCTGTGGTATATCCCCTGTTGTCACTGTATTTGATTTTGGCACTCTGGTATTGCATAGATGATTTTTTGAATCAGGGAAGGGAAAGGGAACAACAGAATGGTGAGACAAAGGACAAGCGGGAACCAATGCAACAGTGACATACACACGACAATGTGTTGGACATGATCTGTACAACTGGTGGGGGAAGGGGGGCAGGGAAAGTAAGAGAACAATGAGAGAAGGGGTAATAAGTTTGACAAGAAATGTACTTATTACCTTACTTATGTAACTGTAACCCCTCTGTACATCATCTTGCAATACAAAGAAAAAGCAGGCAGAAGACACATCACAAAGTTCTTGAAAAAGAAGGAAGAAAATCCTTTCTAACTAACTATAAGCATTTTTTAAACTGTACTTTTTGGTCATATCTTTCTTGAACACCTTATCTAAAAAAAAATCACAGCAAAGATGAAAACTCCCAGGTCCCACTAACATATGTACATACGCAACAACACAGTGACAGTTAACCAACTTCTTCTTTGAATGGACAAACTCCGTAATTCCAAATTAGTCATTAATAGATGCCAAACTTCAGCATCCTAAAACATTCCAATTATACTCTGATAGATGAATCCTGCTTTAGCCATATATTTATGTTTTATTTTTCCACTTTAATTGAGTTGACTCATGGCATTAACAAGCCTACAAGAAATTTCTGAGCTTTTTAAAAATTCCAGGTAAAATTTCTTCATTCACTAAAGAGGACGTTTACTAATGACTTACTAATATTATGCAGAGAAAAATGAAGTCTTACAAGACTCTTTAATATGTTTATATTTCTTAGCTCAATGTCACAAAATCAAGGCAGTAAAAATAATATGAGTAACTTCCCCAAACACCGTAATACATACTCATTCGGTCTTAGCTTCTTAGCTTTTCTCTAAATCCACCCCCCCCCCCCACACACACACCTTTTTCTATCATCTCCACTCATAAACTAAAAATAGCAAATATGAATTGGGTGCAATCGATTTTGTTGAGCATGAGGAAGCTGAGAGAATTTTTTATGCTTTTCAAACCAATTGAACAGTAGAATTACTCCCTTGACACCTGTCCAGGAGTTATGACCCAAAACTGCAATTAAACCTTTCCCTCAGGCACCTCTCAGACTGACAAAAGATTGTCACACCATAGCCATGAGTACTGAAAGTAAGCCTGGCACCTGATGCATGCAGAACTATCCATCTTCAGTCACACAGATCTCAAGAACACAGCAACCAATGAAAGAAAAGATGCCAGTTTCTCATGCAAAGCATGAAGGGAAGGAAGAGGAGAGAGAAGGAAGAGGAAGGGGGAATAGGAGAGGAGGGGAGGAGGGAGAAGAGGAAGTGAGAAGAAGGAAGGGAAGAGGAGGAGAGGAGGGAAGGAGAAAGGAGGGAGAGGAGGAGGATAGGAGAGAGGAGGGGGAGGGAAAAGGGCCAAGGAAGGAGGAATGTAGGGAAGGAGGATGTGTAGTTCTTTTTTTTATTTTTCTTTTTTTTTTAATTTAATTTTATTTTATTTGAGAACATACTGTACAGAGGGGTTACAATTACATGGGCAGGATAATGCATACATTTCTTACCAAGCATTGCAGCCTCCTCCTTTGTTTACCCTTCACCTCCCTTCCCAGCCTCCCCCCTCCCCCCCCAGGATGTGTAGTTCTTGAGGATACAGAAAAGGAGAAAAGGATATCAGTGTAGATGTTTTAGAATAGTCCTGGACAGAATGATTATATTTCACCTCCTCCTCCTTTTTGTGTTTCTGCCCTATCATAATCCCTTTATAACCTCCCCTTTCACCCTGCATTCGAAATTATAATGAGCAGTTCCACATGAATGGTTAAGATGCTAACTGCCAAATCTTTCTTTAGATTTACAGAAACCTCTTCCCCTCCCAGCCCTCCTCACCCCCCCCCCCCCGCAAAATCAATAACCTTAACAATACCCCTTGGTAGTCTTTAATTGTATACATTAACCAAATGCTTATGACTACAGAAGCTAGCCCCAAAAGCTGAGGTTTCAGTGAGATAGTATAAAGAATTCTCATTCCTCTTTCTCTTAGAAAATCACTTTGAGCATGCCGAGTCCACCCAAGACAGACTTTGTGACCCCAAATCCCTCATCATCTTCACAGCAGGCCCTTGAATAAGTGTGATTCTTTCTACCAACTCTCATCTCTCAAATAATGACCTTACAAAATAGCAAGCAGCGTGGAACTGATTCTGGTAACAGACACGGAAGGCGAAGAGGTCTACCATTAAGATATGACCAGCCATACTTGAGCCTTACTTGGTTTTGTTTATTTTGGTTATGTGTTTTAATTTTGTGCCGGGCATCTGTTGAATGTCCTTAGTGAGCTCCTCTCCTCATGTTAACTGGTTTACCAGCAGGGGTTTTACCCTCTTTTTCTTTCACAGAAGCTAGATGAATCATTAGATTTTCAATAGATAAAAATGACAACAACATAACTTAGCAAAACAAGTCTTGGTGTGGTGGTTTGGACAGAGCTAATGTCTCCCACCTCTTCATATCTTCCCTCTGCTCACAGAACATGTCATTTGTCATTCTCCCACCCTCTTCCCACCTACATGTGAGCCTATACTTCTACTTTTCTCCCTCCATACTTACTCATAGGTGACCCCATTCAAAATCAACTCTCAATGTCAGCCACAGTTCGTTAACGCACAAATGTATTCATTCCACACCATTCCCAAAGGCACTGCAGACTGATCATGTGCCAATCAAACCCTCAAGCTCCTCCTTGAATCTCCTTCTGAGGTTTTCCCTCATCTCATTAACTGAAACCTTATTTTTTTTCCAATTTTTAAATCAGAAGTCTATGAAAGACCTTAGATTTCTTTCTCCTATAGCTCATGACAAATCCTATGGTCTTTATCTTCAAAATATCCAATTTTGACCACAGTCAACCATGCCTTTTGTTTTCATATTTGTTGAGGTTACCATCATCCACTACCTTGTAATCCCAGGCTCTTCCAACAGACCCCTATTCTATTCCAGTCCATTCTATTCTTCACAGGATAGCCATAGTGATTCCTTTAATTAATAAGCCAGATCATCTCCTTGACTCTGATCAAGGTCCTTTCATACCCTCAACTCACTCCAAACTCAATCCAAGATCTCTTAAAGTGTTCTCCAAGGCCCTACAGCAAGTGGGTTCCATTTTCCTTCCTGGCCTTTATTCATACAAATGTTCCTCCAATTATCCCTCTAACCACACAGCTTCTGCCAAGAACATGCCTGTCTCGGGGCCTTTGTACCCATTCATCTTTACCTGGACTGCTTCCTCAAATTATTTACATGCCTGAGAATAATAAATAGCCAACTCTTTATTATCTTTCACTGCTATGCCAAAGTATTTAAACTCCCCAATCAGCCAATTAAATTAACTAAGGAACTAATAGTTACACAACCCAAGCTACTTTTTAAGTCACAAAATTATTTGAAATCATCTTATGTATTTATTATTTATAAACTTATTATTTTTCTCTAATTGTATAAGACCTTACTTCTCACAGAGATAGGAATTCCACAATATACAGAACAATACCCTTTGTGAGAAGTACAGAAACCAATTTAAAAATTACAAAGCTACAATAATCAAAGCAGTGCATGTAAGCATAAAAAGTTCCATAGCATATGTCATCAGAGAAATTAAAATTAAAATATTGAGATTTCACTGCTCACCTATTATAAAGACCAGAATCTAAAATAATGACAGCACCAAGTGCTCTGAGGATGTGAAGGAAGAGAAACTCTAACTCAGTGCTAATGAAAATGCAAAATGGTACCACAGATTATACACACTTTTACCAGTGATCATTCTCCTTGACTGACTCAAAGTGTAAATTTATGTCTCCTGTTTATAAGAACATTAATTAAAATGTCCAAGACTTGAAAATAATCAAATATCCTTCAATAGCTCAGTAGATATACAGACCAGAGAATATTATTAGTTAGTTCTACAAATAAATGAGCTACAAAGCCACATAAAAGCACGGAGAAAACTTTAATGCAGTTTGATAAGAAAAGAAAACCTAAAGGCTGCATACTGTCTGACTCTAAAACTATGTAACTTTCTAGAAAAGGGAAAATTCTAGAGAATATAAAAAGACCTGCCAAGATTGAGCAAGGTACAGGTAGATTACAGAGGACTTTTAAGACAATAATACAATGCCTTAAAAAGTATATAATGGTCGGGTGCCAGTGGCTCACACCTGTAATCCAGTACTCAGCAGGCTGAGATCTGAGGATCATAGTTTAAAGCCAGCCAAGGCAGGAAAGTCCTTGAGACTCTTATCTCCAATAAACCACTCAGAAAACCAGAAGTGGCACAATGGCTCAAGTGGTAGAGCACTAGCCTTGAGCTGAAGAGCTGAGGGACAGAGTTAAGTCCCTGAGTTCAAGCCCCATGACCAACAACAACAACAAAAAATGTAATGATGGGTGCATGTTTGTTCAAATACACAGAATGTACAACATCAGAAGTGAAACCTAATGTAAACAATGAACTGCTCGTGAAAATGATCCATCCATGTAGGTTCATCAATGATAACAAATGTGCCACTCTAGTACAGGATGTAAGGAGGAAGTTGTATTGGCAAGGGATAAAGAATACAAAGAAAACCTTTGTATCTTCTCTTCAATTTTTCTCCGATTATTTGCTCTACAGATAACGTCCATTAAAAAGTTTAAAAAGGCTGGTGCCAGTGCTTGGATTACACCTGTAATCCTAGCTACCAAGAGGCTGAGATCTAAGAATTGCAAACCAAAGCCAGCCTGGGGCAGGAAAATCCATGAGACTCTTATCTTCAATTAACAACCAGAAAACTAGAAGTGGTAGCTCAAGTGTAGCTCAAGTGGTAGAGTGCTAGCCTTGAGCACAAAGAGGCTCAGGCCCTGATTTCAAGCCCCACAACTACCAACAAGTTCAAAAAGGAAAGAATTTAGGGAATTTAAAAAAAGGAAAAATATTTTTCTAAAACAAAATAAAACATGCCATACTGTATTGCCATAAAGACAGACATATGAGCCAATGGAACCAAGTCAAATGCCACACACATATAACCAATTGCTCCTTGATGTGACAAGAATACACAGTGTGGAAAAGATCACATCAAAACAGTGTGTTGGGAAAAGTAATATTCTCAAGCAAAACCCTCAACTAGACCCCAAAGTCAACTCCACCTAGACTAGAGATGAAAACATTGAGGCCTGACTATAAACTCTTAGAAGAAAAATAGGGTGAAAACCTTCAAACATTGGTCCTGACAAAGTTTTTTGGATATGACTGCAAAGGCCCAGAAAACAGAAGAGAAAAAAAAACAGGTAAGTGAAACTAAATCAAACTAAAGATCTTCTCCCTGGCAAAGGAAACATTAGCAGAATATACAGGCAACCTATGAAATAGGTCAAAAATATTTGCAAAATATATACTTGAAGATGGCTAATATCCAACATGTATAAGATGCTCACCAAAAATTTAAAAAACTTAATTTTTTAAATAGACATAAGAGTTAAGCAGATGTATTTATCAAGAAAAACATTCAAATGGACAACAGGAATATAAAACGATATTCCATATCAGCTGGGCATGGCATACACTGTAATCCAAGTTACATATCCACAAAACTGCATGCTTCCATGTACATGATATATCTACTAGATACTTCATATGTAGATATATCTAGAATGTAGAATGGTTGTTTTCAAGGGCTGAAGAGAGGGAAAACATGCAGAGATTGCTTCTCAGTACATACTTTCAGTTACAGAAGATGAAAAATGTCAAGAAACTGGCTAGACAATGTGCATCTATAATCAACAATACATACTGTATAATTAAAAAGTCATTAACAGGATAGATGGCTTATTATTTTTATACACCAATTCTTTAAAAACGTTGTGCCTAACACAGGAAAAGAGTTTCCAAAAATTACAATACTTCATAAAATGGAATGCCACAAAGCCATCCAAAATGATTCTATCAATCTGTAGTTGAAAATAAGGATGTATATTCTTAATATCTTGCAAATTGAGTCAACTATGCCAGGAAATACTATGCATAATCAAATCCAACTGGGGTTGGGGGACTCTCATAGTCCCATATAGTAAAAGGCATAGGGTGGTATTTAATAAATAAATTTAATTCCTTGGATTTTTTTCATTCACTCTTTTAAAAATCCTATGCTGTGTCATTCTCTGCACTAGGACAAGCTGACTTATCATCCTTTAATTTGTGAAATCTTCTTGTAAATCATCTTTTTAACTATCTTTAAACTGTTGTACGAAAGTTTTCTATGCAGCATGTCAATTTATGTGCACTGCATCTTAATCAGTGTCACTCCCCTCTCCTATCTAGCCAAACTCCAAGTTTCTTAGTTCCATTTTCATGTATGGATTTGAGCTAGTATGCCCATATGGTCCTTCTTCCTCTGTTCATTTGCCCAATTCCCTCCCTTTGACATTTGTTTTGTTAAACAGTCTGTTATTGCTCAAAGGGGTTACACCATGGAAATCCACCCCTGAATATATCTACTTTAGTCAATGTGATCATACATATATATATATATATATATATATATATATGAGCTTGTATATATATATGAGCTTGTATATATATATGGCTTTGTATGTGTCCTCAAATATGTTTATATTGTTTATCTTTTAGATCTAAAACAATAAAGCAGCCCCCCTTTATCCATGGGGATACAGTCCAATACTCCTGTTAATCCATGAAACCTCAATAAATACCAAACCCTACCCTGATGTCTAAATACCTATCAATTTTAATCTATACAGCAAATACAATAAATTAACAAAAATTAATAAAAAAGTCCAAAATTTTTTTTTACATCTGCTTCATTTCGTTACGGGGGCAATGTGAAACATGTCACGCACTTTTATTTTACCCCCAAATCTTATAAGTCTGAGATTTTTTTTTTTCACTCACTTATTCATCAATACATAGAAGATAGCAAGCAACCAGGAAACTAAGAATAAATGCAAACAATAAGTCAGCAGCATGGAGTCTAGGGCAGATTTTACCTCTAGAGACCAAAGGATAAATATATGGATGACTCAGCTTCAAAGAAAAAAAATGCTAGAATCGCTAGTCTCTGATCCTAGAAAGATGATGCTATTCATAAAATAAAGAAGGAAAAAGAAAAAGTGGGAACAGAAAAGGAGAAACTGGGGAAAAGACAGTTATGAAAGCAAGAAGTCATAGCAATTTTCGTCAGGTTTTTGTCACTAACTAGTAGTATGGTTTTAGAAATATGATCCAATAGTATGGTTTTAGAAATATGATCCAACTCTGGGATTTTTTTTGTTCTAAAATGATAGGGTTTGACTAAGCAAAATCTACCATAGATACCAAGTTCCAAATCCAATCCTAATTCCCGAACTTATTCCTTAGAATATCATATCCAATTAATCCAAAATATAGTATGATAAAAGTTTCTTAACACCTTCTATGTTCAGATATAGTTGCTGTTGTTGCTTGCTTTTATACTGTCTTCCAGACTCAATGGCACACACATTCAGTTCAGTTTATCTATAAGATTAACTTACTTCCTTTTTCCTTCTTCAAGAGGAAATGAATCTCATATAAGCTTCTCTGAAGCAAATTAATCCTACATCATGAAAGAACTCCAGTGAATAAGACAGCCAGACCCACGCACACATAAACACACACCAGTATATGGGTAGATCAAGAACTAATTCAATAGTCGGTTCCTGAGTAATGGAGAAAGAAGCAGAAGACCTTGTCAAAACTACTGATTTGCATAATAGCACTGTACAGCTGTCCAAGAGAAATGTGCCTTGAGAATAAAATTATTATAAAATAATATCATTTGCTATTTTAATTAAACCAAATGATTTTAAGTTATCCTCATGAAATTCATTTTTTTAAGACCGGTCAAATCAAGAGGCAAATGTCATCATCTGATAAAATGAAATGAAAACTGGTATGAAGCCTTGGAACATGCTACGCAGAAAGAGAAGACACTTTGCCTATTAACGCTAAAATAATTATATAGTGGTTTTTATTGTGACATAGAAGCTGTAACATGTCCACAAGGATCAATCTTGTAGAAGGTTTTAAATGAAAAGTAATTTTTAAGTGGAGTACTCATCTTTTGGCCTAAAACTCATTAGAATTTATTTTGAAAAAAAGAAGACTGGGCCATACTGAGCTCTTACAAAAGTATTATCTAGTAATTTTTTACAAAAGTATTATCTAGTAATTTTCTATGTTTGTCACATGTATCTTATTTATGGAATCTTAGATGCATTGAATTCAGCACCAAGCTAAATCCTTAACCAGTCATCTCCTCTCTCCCTACATCTTCCCCATTGATACACACATTACCTCACTTCTCTTCTAGAAAGTTCTTTTCTCTCCTAGAAACCCAATCCCTGTCCAATGTCTCCCAGGACTCTGCTTTAAAATCCTTTACAAAAATCAACTTTCATTAAAATTTTCCCCAACTAATCTTTCTACTTTTATTCCATCTGGTCCACTTAGAAGCCACCACATTATTTGCCTAGGACAATCACATCATCGTTATCTGGTTTTGCTTTTCGTTTGTTTCTGAAAAATTCTATACATTTATTTTCCATTGCACCTAAAACCAAGGAGTTCCACAGCCGTGGCCGGCCTCCCTCAACTCAGCAAGTAAGCCGTCCTGGCCACTGGTTGTGGGCCAATCACATCATCGCACAGAACACAGCAAGAATGTTCTTCCTAAAACATTCCCCCCACAATGATCTTTATATGACTGACTTCTCTAAAGCCAATTTTTTTAAATGTCACCTTCTCAAGAAACTTTCAGCCTCAAAACATACACATACAGAGAGAGAGAGAGACAGACAGACAGACAGACAGACAGAGACAGAGAGAGAGAAAAGCTGAATGAATATTGAATTTACTTCCTGCTTTCAATGAGTGGATCTTCACATGGAATATCTTATCTCAGGTCTTTCCAATAGTCCCAACTGCCATTCAAACGTGATAGATAAATGCAAAACACTTTGGAGTAAGGGTTCTGAGAGAATTCAGGATGTTCAATGTGTCTCCAAGTGCCCATACATTTCAGATTCACAGAACTATGCTGGGAATCTATGTCCTTTGTTTCTTTCTTTCTCATGGGAAGGATGCGTTACTTTGAGCAATGATTTGCTGTAACTTTCTCGTTTGAAATTTCACTCATCGAAAACAGGTGTGAGGGTGTCTGCTTCTGTTCTATGGGGGGGGGGGAGGGGCTGGATAGAGTCAAATAGAAAGAGCACCTGCCTCTCTCACCTTTCAAGATGAAGAATCAACTGGTGTTCTACAAAACCATCACCAACCTTCAGTACCACAGGACATTGGCATCATATCAACAATCTTTAACAATTCTTTATGAACTCTTATATTAACAGTATAAATGTTATGCTATTGGAAAGAAGCAAATCACCATAACTAGCTTTAAAGCCCAGGGTAACAAGATTTCTGACAAGTTCCTGGATTTCTTTAACCAAGAAGCATCTCTATCCTGGACATCTGAGATGCTACTGTTTTTTTAAAGAAATGTTACTCGAGTAACAAACCAACAAAATTGGCTTCTCTATGGATATTTCAAGGAAACAAGACCTTCCCTTTATGGCCAATGAAAAATAAAAGACAGAAATTCTAGATCTTCCTAATAACGATAGTCTGGGACATCATCAAAATATGTGAATAGCACAAAGCCAGTGCTTCTTTCCTTGTAAACCTCAGAATTTACTCCCCAGATACAACTAGGATCCGGAAACCACAGGACATTCAAGGAAAGACAAGGTCACTTGTCTATCTCCCAGTGAATTCAAATGTTTCCATATCATCCTTACTTACAGTGTTCAAACAAGAGGTATAGGAAAGAAGAATTTTGAATTTGCCCCAAAGGAACATAGGCTGATTTAACCATTAAAACAGTCCTTGGTGGATCCCTTTTCTTCATCTAACTAGCAAAATCATACGATCAGCTACCAAACTATAGAACAGAAACTTCACAACTGCCAAGAAACTATCTTGGACCTTAAAAATGAGGAGTTTAAAATTTCAACACGGGGCTGGGAAGGTGGCTCAGTGGTAGAGCGCTTGCCTTGCATGCCTGAGGCCCTGGGTTCCATTCCTCAGCACCACATAAAAAGAAAAAGCCGGAAGTGGCACTGTGGCTCAAGGGGTAGAATGCTAGCCTTGAGCTGAAGAGCTGAGAGACTGCCCAGGCCCAGGATTCAAGCCCCACAACTGCCCCCCACCAAAAAAAAATTCAACACAATTTCCCCTAACATGTGCTTTTATGAAATTCATCTGGTGATGTTACGTACGAAGATCTCATTCTCCTCCAAACTAACCTGTGTTTCCTTACTTCCTCAAACTTCCCTTCACTGTGCAGTATAGTCAAGTTCATATTATACTTTACAAACTTCTAGTACATTCTGGTTCCTTAAGGAATCCTTGGAAAAAGACACTTTTTCACATAGCAGTTCATAAATAATGGCATGGTCCCTTACTAGAACTTTTTGTACACAGGACAATAAATTCTCAAGGAATCTGAGTTTCCTGAGGAAAACACAATAAAGTCACATCAAGAATAATATTTTCGAACACACACTCAAGTCTAATTAGTCAAAGAAATAAAACAGTTCTGCACACAAAAAAAAAAAATCACACTCCACTAAGCAAATAGCTACTGTGAGAAAAATCAATTCTCAAAAAGTGTAAGTGGTCATAAAAGGAAAATTACCTGGTAAGGCTCATAAAATTGATTCCTTGCACAAATATTTATGTTTGGTCACAAATATTTAATAAAGGGTTATAATAGTTAAAATGATAAATGTACTAATTATATAGTTGAAGGGATAAATATGCATCAAGATAGCTAGTATTTTTTTTTCCACTGAAAATTTAAAAGAGGAACTTCAAAGTCTGGAAATACCAGTTGTTGGCTGATTTTTTTTAATGGAGAGAGGGTCTGATCAACCTTGATTAGGCTGACCTTAAACTCATTATCCTCTAGCCTCTGCCTCCTCAGTAGCGGGAATTACAAGCCTGTGTCACCACAACCAGCTACACTTGGATCCTTGATATTGTGAAATATTCAATTTGATTTTAAACTCCCCTACAACATATATGCCTTGTGGTTTTACTCTGGTCAAGAGAAAATGTGATTTGGGGAGAAAATGAGCCAAGCTACCCTTTTTAAATAATGGTTTCAGTAACCCAAAAGAAGCCTCTAGACTCATCATGAGTCTGCCTAATGACACCATTTAACAATGTCAACATATAAAACACTAGGCAACACTAGAGAGGTAACCGAGGTTGTAAGAAATAGAGACAGAAAGAAGAAAGACAGAAAGACAGGCAGGAAGACAAATGGGAAGGCAGGCAGGAAGGAGGGCAGGAAGGAAGGCGAGAAGGGAGGAAGGGAGGGAGGAAAGGAAGTGAGCCGAAAAGAAGAGAGAAGAGGGGAGCAGAGGGGAGAGGAAAGGAAGGGAGGAAAAATGAAGGAAGTAGAGGGGAGGGAGGACAGAAGTAAGGAGGCAATGAAGATTGGAGATGGAAGGGAAGAAGGAAGATGGGATAGAGAAAAGAATGGAGGGAGGAGGAGAAAAGAAGGGAGGGAGAGGCTGTGACTTAGAAAAAGAAGGGAGGGTGGTAACAAAGGAGGAAGGGAAACGGGAAGAGGAGAGAGGAGGAAAGCAAGCAGGGAGAAAGGAAAGAGAGAGGGAAGGACAAAGGAGAAAGAGGGAGGGAAAACAGAAAGCCACTCGTGCTAACTTCTGATTTCCCCTCTTTTGGAATTCTGCCCACAATTCTAATTGGCACTTACCAATGTTTTAACTGAACAGAATGTAGTCCTGAAAAGGACAACTAAAATAACCAAGGGACACTATAACTGCCAAGGAAGTGATTAAAAAGCAAAACTACTAGAAAGGCAAAGGCCCAAGGCACACATGATCTAAGATTTTAAAAACACAAGAGTTGAATGAGAATAAATTCTACACATAGTAGGAGACAAAGATTTTAAAAGACAATATGCCTATCTTTAGAAGGGAATTATATGACTTTGCTTCCAAAACTCACTAGACAAACAGCTTAAAACTTACAGGATCTAATTTTATAAAAGATCAAGTAAAATAAAATAAAAAACTTTAATGAATGGAACACGAAGCAATTATCTCAAGAGACAGTATGGGCTAAATTGCACTTAAATTCGAAAGGTTGAGATTAATTAGATCTATGAACATTAGACCCATTTTGGAATTTTCATATCATAAAATGTAGAATGCTCTTCTTCATTTGAAAGTTATAATACTGTTTGTAAATGTCTCTAGGGTCATTGCAAAGAATAGAGATACAAAGTTAGATAAGCTACAGTTCTTGATTCAGCTGAGTATAAAGAATATTATCCAAATGTTCAGCTGGGCACCAGTGGCTCACACCTGTAATCCTAGCTACTCAGGAGTCTGAGATCTGAGAATATTAGTTCAAAGCCAGGGCCTCCCTGCCAGCAATGTCCATGGACTCTCCAGTTAACTACAGAAACTCACCAGAAGTGGCAGAGCACTAAGCCTTGAACGAAAAAGCTTAGGGACAGTGCTTGCACCCTGAGTTCAAGTCCCAGTACCAACAAAAATAAAAAAGAGTTCACAAAAAAGAAAAGGAGAGAAACAAAAGAGATGGAAACCATCACTTCATTTCCTTACTGATTAAGTCATTATCTAACCTACATGGATATTTAATCAATGATAATGATAATATATGAACCTCTATTAGCTCTCTGTCACTATAACAAATACAAGAGATAATCAACTTATAAAGAGAAAAGATTTGTTTGGGTCACAGTTTTGGAGGTTCTACCCCATAACTGATGGATCCTGTTACTTTGGGCCTATTGTGAGGTAGAACATCATTATTTGAGGAAATAGAAGAATGGAACTGCTCACCACATAGTTAGGAAGCAAAAAAAGAAAAGGGAGGGCTTACAATGTGGCTCAAGCAGTAGAGCACCTTCCTAGCAAGTGTAGAACCATGAGTTCAAACTCCTATGTCTGAGAGACAGACACAACAGGAGAGGATCAAGAGAGAAACAGAGACAGAGACACAGAGAGACAGAAGGAAAGAGAGAAAAGACTCCCATAATTCCCTTCAAGCATACCTCCAGTTATTGGAAGAGCTCCCAGTAGGTCCCCCTCTGAAAGGTTCCATCACCTCCCAATAGCACTGGCCTAGTACCAAGCCATTAACATATATGCTATCTAAGGGCATTTACTAACCAAACTATAGCTACACCATAGGCCATGTCTATGAGTTTGGAGCAGAAGACCTGTGTTTTACAAGTCAAAGGCACCATCCATTCTTTAGAAGTTCTCTTTCCCACTCCATAGTTCTATTCCTTTCTATATTGCTAAATATGAGAATGAGCCATTTGAACCCAAAGGATCATAAGGAAATTTAAACTTCTATTACCTATCCTCAATTCCAAACATCAGTTTAAAAGAAGCACACAATAACCTGCACAATTTCAATCAAATACCCATAGGAACTGGTACCTTCTCTAGAACATTTACTGAGATTCAGGTTCCACCATCTACAGATAGCATTGGCAAAAATTGTAACAAGGAAAGACTTGGTATAAAATCCACACAGGAATGCAACTGTAGGAACGAATTTAACAAAGCAGCAGTAAACAAGGAAATTATGTGTTTCGGGATGCTTCAAGAAATATAAGCATGTTTTGTTCTTCTTGGTTAATATCCACCCCAAAAGAGACAGCAATAAAAGGATAGCTGTTAAAAAAATTAAAGAAGAGGAGAGAAGAGAGAAGAGAACTGAATGGAAAAATCAAAGGAAAGGAAAGGGAAAGAAGGGATGTAAAAGAACACGTCAGTAAATTCTAACCAAATCATGCTTTCCAACTCAATTCTCTTAGAACCATCAAATTTTCATTCTGTACATGAACATGTAATTAGTCAAATTTTATCTTTATCCACAGGGTAATATATCTGTTTTGATTAACTATAGATATAGACTTTTACAAGTGAAGTTTTAGGTGAAAGTCTTTTACTTCCTGGTTGATTTCATTCATTATTCTGCCAACTGTTCATATAGAGGTAGAACTCAAAGACATTTCTTTCAGACAAGCTTTCTATCCTAGCATTAATGAATCCCAGAATCCAGCCTCTACCTTCAGGTAAACACAAAAATTAAAAGGGGTGAGACAAGGAAAGAGTACAACCTTGTGTAATATTGAACAATGCAAAAATCAAAGGTAGCTTATAACTCTTATGGGGAAGATTTCTATATAAAGCACTCTAGGCTCCATCCTTTAATTCCACTTTATTACAAAACATATTATATGTGTACACCAGTTTATGACTGTGTTGCCTATCAAATCCAATAGCCTACACAGCCGCTGTTGTATGGGTTCTTAAGGTCACTCTAGCAAAAGCAGAGCTGTATGAGATTTCCCCCACACCTTACCTCACCCCAGCATGAGGGGACTTAGAAGTAGGCAGCCCACTCTGCTATGTCAAAGTCCAAGACCAAGATGGGGATGAGCTGTTAGAGAGTGTGAGCTTATCATGAATGAAGGTTCAATTCCCCAACACATAGATAGATAGATGATAGACAGATACATAGCTGCACAGATGATAGATAAAACCAAGACAAACGCTCCTGAGTTGTTCCCTATATGAAGGCATGTGAATAAATATAGACATTGCATGTTTATATGATCCTATACATGCAAAATCATGTGTGGAACTATGAAATGTGGATGCATACCTCTCTTTGTATCTATATGAGTCTATATGCCTAAAGAGAGATCACGACTAACTCTGGAGACATTTCCAGTGTTTACTTTCTTCTTTACACTTTCTTGTGTTATTTGAGTTTTGCACAAGGAGCTCTTCTTACTGTGTGAATGGCTGATAGCAAAAGAGGGGTAAAAATTCAATTATGCTACAGGCGAAGTGTTAACCCAATGTGTCCTTGCAACTAATTCCCTCCTTCTCTCCTCCCTCCATCTTCTGTTCCTTGGAGCTGATAACTTCCCAGCTTTAGCCTGCCAACTCTTTTTTTTTTAATTATGAAAATACTGTACAGAGGGGTTACAATTACATGGGCAAGATACTGAGTACATTTCTTATCAAGCATTGTAGCCTCCTCCTTTGTTTCCCCTTCCCATCCCTTCCCATCCTCTCCCCGCCCCCCATCCAACCCTCCCCCCCACACCAAAGTTGTAAATAAAGTTCCTTTTCGACATAACGACTTGTATCTCATTGTTGCAATGGGTCCACCTGTATCCCTATTTAAACAATTTGTTTTTTCCCTTCTCTCCACAAATTATACCGCCATCAAATACAGTGAAAGCAGGGTTCATACCATGGGGGAGGGACATACAAAGCAACAAAGAAATCATCTCATAAATGTGTTAGAAACAATCGCATGAAAAGAAAAAAACATTTGAATACATATCTTAGGGTTCTTTTCCCTAACATCAACTTATCTGACCTTTTCTGCTTGTCTCAGACATATACTAGTTATTGCAAATAAGGGAAACCATGGGACCTATGTTTCTTTGGGCCTGGCTTACTTCACTTAATATAATTTTCCCCCAAGTCTTTCCATTTCCTAACAAATGGGGCAATGCCATTCTTTCTGATGGAGGCATAGAATTCCATTGTGTATATATACCACATTTTCTTGATCCATTCATCTACTGAGGGGCATCTGGGTTGGTTCCATATCTTAGCTATGGTAAATAATGCTGCAATAAACATAGTTGTGCTGGTAGCTTTAGTGTGGTCTTGTTTGTGAACATTTGGGTAAATGCCCAAAAGTGGGATTGCTGGGTCATAGGGGAGCTCTATGTGGAGTCTTTTGAGGAACCTTCATACTGCTTTCCAAAGTGGCTGAACAAGTTTACACTCCCACCAACAATGCAGTAAGGTTCCCTTCTGTCCACATCCCCTCCAGCATCTGTTATTAGAGTTCTTGATTATAGCCACTCTAGAACTGAGGTGAGGTGGTATCTCAATGTTGTTTTGATTTGTATTTCTTTTCTGGCTAGGGAGGCTGAGCATTTCTTCATGTGCCTATTGGCCATCCTTCTTTCCTCTTCAGAGAAGTTTCTCTTTAAGTCTTTAGCCCACTGATTTATTGGGCAATTGTTTCTTTGAGGATTTGTTGTTGGGGGATTTAATTTTTTGAGTTCCAGGTATATTTTAGATATGAGACCCTTGTCCATTGTATGGCTAGTGAAGATTTTCTCCCAATCTGTGGGCTTTCTATTGATCTTGCTAACTATGTCCTTTGCCATGCAGAAGCTCTGAAATTTCATGCAATCCCATTTGTCCAACTTTTCTTTGATTTGTTGTGTTTCTGGGTCTCTATTAAGAAAATTTCGGCCTGTGCCAAGGAGACCTAGGGTTTCTCCTATTCCATCCTGTAATGTTTTCAAGTGTCTCCTTTGACTCCGAGGTCTTTGATCCATTTGGAGTTGATCCTGGTGCAGGGTGATATATAAGGATCTAGCTTTAGTTTTCTACAAGTAGTTAACCAATTTTGTCAGCACCATTTACTGAAGAGGTTGTCTTTCTTCCATTCTATTTTTTTAGCTCCCTTATCGAAGACTAGATGGCTATACGTCTTTAGGTCCATTTCTGGGTTTTTAATTCTATTCCATTGGTCCTGAGGTCTGTTCTTGTGCCAGTACCAAGCTGTTTTGATTACTATGGCTTTGTAGTACAGTTTGAAATTTGGCATTAATATTCCTCCAGCACTGTTCTTTCTGTTGAGGATCATTTTTGCTATTTCGGGTCTTTTATTTTTCCATATGAATTTTTGGATTGCCTCTTCTATTTCCTTGAAGAATGAGGTTGGAATATTGATAGGTGTCGCATTGAATTTGTAGATAGCCTTGGGAAGTATTGCCATTTTCACAATGTTGATCCTTCCAATCCAGGAGCATGGGAGGTTTTGCCCCTTTCTAAGTTCTGTTTTGATTTCCTTTACAGGCTTTTAAAGTTTTCATCATAGAGGTCCTTCACTTCTTTGGTTAAGATAATTCCTAGGTATTTTATTTTTTTTGTGGGGCTATTACGAATGGAGTTGCTTTCCTAATTTCAGCCACACTTTTTTCATTGTTAGCATACAGAAAAGCCACTGATTTTTTTTTTTTGCGGGGGGGTCCAGTTGTGGGGCCTGAACTCTGGGCCTGGGCGCTGTCCCTCAGCTCTTCAACTCAAGGCTAGTGCTCTACCATTTGAGCCACAGCGTCACTTCCCACTTTTTTTCTTTTTGCTTATGTGGTGCTGGGGAATCGAACCCAGGGCCTCAGGCATGCAAGGCAAGTGCTCTACCACTGAGCCATCTTCCCAGCCCAAGCCATTGATTTTTGAGGGTTAATTTTATACCTTGCTACTTTGCCAAAGTTTTGAATCAGCTTGAGTAATTTAGGAGTGGAGTCTGTGGGATTCTTTAAATACAAGATCATGTCATCTGTAAAGAGGGAGAGTTTTACTTCTTCTTTCCCTATTTGGATCCCCTTTATGTTTGCATCTTGTCTTATGGCTGTAGCTAGGCATTCTAATACTAGATTGAAGAAAAGTGGAGAGAGTGGACATCCTTGTCTTGTTCCTGAGTTAAGAGGAAATTAGCCTGCCAACTCTTGATTTACCTCATTTGGTCATGCCCCAGCATGCCTAGTGCCCAGCTACCCAAGCTTTAGCATAATACGTTGTCACCATGTATGGCTGCTCCAGTATTCCATGAGTATATATTCTATATATTGTAGAGTAGGAGAGATACAGACTTGCTGTGTCTTCTGCTGCTGATGTTCTCAGGAATAGCAGGGAGCACACAGATACCTGTTTCAGGGCTGCATTGTAACCTCCAGTCACTTCAAATTAAGCAGTCCTACATGCACAGCCCATAAATTTGACTTGCTTTGAATAGTTAGGTAAAGGAGAAGCCCAGGGTGAAAACATATAATAAAATGATGTACAATAACTTAGGGGTTATTTCCACAGTAGAAATAAGCATTCGTGTCACATGATTGGCAGGCCTATGATTTTAATGCTTGCTAAGTTAATATTAAACTTACATATATTTCAAACTGACATAGAATATACAACTCTGGAATTTTAGAGTCATTAATGATATTAGATCTAAAAGATTAGCAGTTTTCCACAAACCTCATTCTAATGTCTCCTGTTAAATGGAGATTTATGTTATTTAAGTTTTAATTTTAGCTTCCACTCAATAAATAGGAAAATATTTCAAAATATAATGTAGCTGGGTGCCAGCGGCTCACACCTATAATCCTAGCTACTCAGAAGGCTGAGATATGAGGGGGAACACAGTTCAAAGCCAGCCCAGGCAGGAGCATCTATGAAATCCTTATTTCCAATTAACCACCAGAAAAACCAAAAGTGGTGCTAAAGCCCAAGTGGTAGAGTGCTAGCCTTGAGCTGAAGAGCTCAGGGACAGTGCCCGGGCCCAGAGTTCAAGACCCAAGATTCCCTCCCTTTGAAGCACATATAGTAACTAATCTACTAATACAAATTATTAGATTAGTATATATCTAAGAAAGTTATATACAATACTACTTACAAGTGCTGGTCTTTTTTTATGAATTAACCCAAAGCACATAAATTATTTATAGGATGTTTATAGGCATGCATGCTGCCCTGAAAATCTATACTTTGTTCCAAAAAGCTAAATAGAAGAAGAAAAGTGAACCGGGCATCAGTGGCTGGGAGACTGAGAACTGAGGATCACAGTTTGAAGCCAATCAAGGCAGAAAAATCCAAGAGATTCTTATCTCTTTTAAATCAACTACTCAGAAAAAAGCCAAAGTGGAGCTGTGGCTCCAGTGGTAGAAGAATAGTGTGCCTAGGCCCTGAGTTCAAGATCTAGGACCAACCAAAAAAGAAAAAAAAAAAAAGCATGTTTAGATGCTTTCTAGATACCATGTCCACAGATAAAATGGTCAAAGATGATTATGTTCTTTGAATGTTTCATGTACATGGGTGCTTATTTAACTAGAATGACCATCACAAAACCATGTGCATGTAATCATGTGATTTCACTCACCATCATAAACCAGGCCCTCTGTTTCACAAGTAGGAATGCCAACTCATAAATGGGTACCCCTACTCACACACCTTCAATGGTGCTTAGGGATGGACTCCTTAAATGTTTCTTTGAAAAGCAAAGTTTCCTTTGCTTTTCAAAGGAAATTTTCCACGATCTAGAGACATAAGGCAATGAAATTCCCTAAAGAGTTAAAAAAAAAAAAGGCCTTGAACTCAGGGTGTAAAACTATCACTCACTTGAATATTGGATTGTATTTTTTAGTGACCTCTACATATTGAAGAACTCTCTGTTCATCTCAACCGACACTCATTTTCCAGGAGATTGTTATGTTGGATTTGAACTTTAAATCCTCTTCGGGCAACAATGACTCAAATATGTACCTTCAGATTAATCCTTCCTCCCCACTCCAAACTCGCATATTCAATACCTTTAGTTGGATGGCCTAATAAGGATCTCAAGTGTAAGGTAGATGGCTGCTGGGGGAAGTACTATCACCGCACTGTCCTCCAGTGAAAGCATAAAGATTGCATTCCCTGGGAGTGTTGCTTTATTATAATCCTGGCTTTATAATTGTGCACGTGGTCTCAGTAAGGCTTCAGATTGCTCTGCCACTGAGGCTGGTGACACAAGAGGACAGACCTAAGTGAACAACAGCACATAAGAACCCTGGCTGACAAAAGTGTTCGTGCACACACTGGTGGCTCTTGACCCATATGAAGAAGTTTGTCTTGATACAGTCTTGCAGAGGGAGGACAAATGGGGCTAATACCTGCCACCTCCAAATCCCTTATTGCCCTCCTGCTTTTTGTCCAAATGCAATCTCTTTATTTGGATGCATCATTTTCTTGCAACAATCTGCAGCTCTGTATGCACTGTTATTTGGTATGCCATAAATCTTCAATCACTGAAAGCTCCTATCAGTGCAATATGGAAAACTATGCTCCTGACATTATCCCTCAGCCAAGAAAATTCCTTCACTCTTCTCCACCTCAGAAGCTCTCAAGTTTAGTTCCTTGCGGTAAAAATTGGAAGATCGGTGCTTGCTCCGGCAGCACATTTACTAAAAATTGGAATAGTACAGAGAATAGCACGGACAAGAATGGCATGCAAATTTGAGAAGCGTTGCATCTTGAGGGGATGGGTAGGGTTGGGAAAGATGAGGAAAAATGATGGAAGGGATGATATTGATCAAGATGCATTGTGCTCATGAACTGACATGTTGATTAGAACCCCTCTATGCAACTACTTAAAGATAATACAAGAAAATAGGAGAATTGTAGGTTTTAGGAGGATAACTAAAAGATATAACATGATCTGCAAAGAAAAAGAGTTGCAGGGTGATAGTTGACTCTTCTCCCTTGCATCCCATCCATCAATAGGCTCCATTGGCTCTCCTTCCAAAACACATCTAGAATTTGATTGTGTCTCAAACTCCCAAAGCATCCACTTTAGCCCAAGGACTCAATCTCTCACTAGGAAAATTACAATAGCCTCCTTTGTTGTTGTTGTTGTTGTTGGTGGTGGTGGTGGTGGTGATCATGGGGCCTGAACTCTAGGCCTGGGCACTGTCCCTCAGCTCTTCAGCTCAAGGCTAGCGCTCTACCACTTGAGCCATAGCACCACTTCTGGATTTTTCTGCTTAAATGGTGCTGAGAAATTGAACCCAGGGCCTTATGAATGCAAGGCAAGCACTCTACCACTAAGCTACCTCTGTGGCTCAAGCATTCTACTCAGAACCCAGCAAGCAAATGATCCTGTTGAAACATGTCAGACCATGATGTTGATCTGCACCCAAAAGCCAAACTCCTTATTTTAACTTACACGGATGTGCAAGTCATATCAACATGACCTGCTCTACATCATCTGTTACTTCCTTCCAAGATCCCCTCGGTTCCTCTACACACCAGGAGCCCTTTGTGCTCAGCCTCTGCAGAGGTATTATTCCCCAGACGGCCCCATGTTGTGTTCCCTGGCTCTCTGTTTATCAGTGAAGCTTCTCCAGGCGGCTAATCTGAAATTGATCCCCATTCAACATTTCCTATCCCCTTCACTGCTTCATTTGCTCTCCTGAATCTTGGCACCATCTAACAGACTAACATTTTGTTTCCTAGCAGAATGTCAGCTTTAAAAAGTCTAATGTCATTGTCCTCTAGGATGGCATGTATACATATCCATCCTGTAGCTCCAGATATCCTCTGACACATCACCAAGTGTCACTGGTATACATCCACTCCATGTGGAGTAAGGCAGGCCTGGGATACTCATTCCTTCTTCTTTGGCATGGAACAATAAAGTACAGTCTACTCGGTGAGGGCTGTCCATGTCCCTGCCATCATGCCCACATAAATTCAACTACTGGGGCAAAAAGCCAGGCCTGCTCTGCCTAGAATGTCCTCTGATCTCCTTTTCTTCTCTAATTTCCCTTTCACTGCTTCTTCTGTATCATCCCAACTGTCCTTCAGCAGCAATCTCTTCCTCAGTATTCCAATAGTCCCTCCATGTCTATTCTGCAAGCATATTGAGTTATACCTATCTCTAGTGGTCTCTGCTTAACCATGTAGGAAGGGCACCTTAGGAGGAGCTATGCTTTTTTTCCCATCATTTTATTAGACTCCGTACCCAGAAAAGTTAGTCAACACATTGGAGATCCTCAATAAATTCTACTGAGTGGATCCAAATGAAAAGGGATAGAGCAAAGAGAACATAATCCTCTCCGCAGGAAAATGCCATAGACCTAAGACCTAAAGCTACCCAGTGGCTCTTGTATAAACATGACAATTTTTTTACCCCAAAACAAGTAGAGAATATTTTCTCTTCCTAGCTTCTAGGAATGGGGTTCTAATTAAAAATAGAAAGACAAACAGCTCACAAAGTAGTTTCATTTTCAATGTATGTATCATAGAGTTTTAAGTCCCAAAATTGATTCAGTAAGCAGAATAAATTGGACGGAAGACCAGTTATGTCTAATATAGCTCTACTGGTCTACTACATTCAGACAAAACACTAGCATAAGCCTGCTGGCCAAGAAGAATCTTAAAACACAAGCGATATATTCTCTGTGTTAGAAACAGAGATAAACAATGTACATCCCTGTGGAAAGAAAACTATAATATTCATTAGACCCTAACGTGCGTAATAGAGAACTTTATAAAAATGGTTATTAATTGTGTGTGTGTGTGTGTGTGTGTGTGTGTGTGTGCGTGTGTGTGTGCATGTGTTTGTGTAGTGTCAATTCAGGACCTGTGTTCTCACATGGATTTTTCACTCAAGGCTAGCACTCTACCACTTGAGCCACAGATTCACTTCCAGTTTTGGCTGGTTATTTAGATATAAAGAGTCTCGCAGACTTTCCTGTCCAGGCTACCTTTGAACCATGATCCTAACATCTCAGCCTAGGATTATAGGCGTGAGCTCCCAGCTCCCAGCAAAATGTTTATTAATTATGTTAGAAGCAATGAATGCAGGGGCTGGGGGAATAAGCTCTAGAGTCTGTCCACTAAGGTTTGAGTAACATTTCTACCACTGTACACTCTTATAAAATGAAGACTCCTCTGACTCAGTTTCCACCTAAGTTGAATGCAGGTTATAAGGCACCTGTCTCATAAAGGGTTTTTTTTTTTTTGCAAGAATTAAATAAGGTAACACACAAAGAGGGTTAGAACAATGCCTTGTATGTACTGAGTGCTCGTTAAATTTATCTATAACAGTGGCATATAAGTATTAGAGCCTTAAAACTTAAAAATGTCTTCCTCTGTGTTTCTGTAGAGATACCACATTAACTTAAATGTAAATGGAAATTGAAAGCCACACTACTCTAAGTACTTAAGCCCAGCAAAGTTCTATGTTGATTTTTACCACCCCCTCCTCAGTCTTAACTGAGGTCAAAGACACCACATAGGCTTCTGTCATATACACAGCTGTGGCCTTCATCTGCGTTAATCTCTTCCTCCTCCCTCCCAAGCAACCCCACCACAGCATGAAATCAGGTGACGATAATCCACTCAGACGGTGAATATTAATAATGTGGGATCTGAGACCAGATAAGAGTCTCTGTAGGAGACATTGGCCTATGATCTTTATTATCACTCCTCCTCTTCCCTACTCTATACAACAGGAAGACACGATTCCTTCTCTACTAACACAGAGATCTGGCTCTCTAACAACTGAGCCTCACCTGCAACCCCAGCTTCCTGATTTTTTTTTCTGGTGTGGGGGCTTGAACCCGAGCCTGGGCTCTGTCCCGAAGCTCTTTTGCTCAAGACTAGTGCTCTACCACTTTGAGCCGAAGCACCATTTCCAGTTTTTGAGTGATTAATTAGAGATAAGAGTCTCACTGGACTTTTCTGCCCAGGCTGGCTTCAAACCGTGATCCTTAGATCTCAGCCTCTTGAGTAGCTAGGATTACAGGTGTGAGCCTCTGGTGCCCCGCTACTTCCTGATCTTTTATTGCTGTGACACTACTGCCTAATATACCTATTCATAAGGTTTTACTCAATGATAAAATGAGGAAATAAGTGTGTGGGAAAACGCTAGAAAATCCATGAGAATCATATTAATAATTTTAACAAATAATTACTGGAAAACATGAGGAAATTCATGAGAGTTATATGAATAATTCTAACAAATAATTATTGGATCATTTGCCTTCCTCCCTATTTATATGCTGCTCTTGATCCATGAAGCGATGTCATTAGTTGCTTTGATCAAAAGAAATTATATTCAAGGAGAAAAAAAATATATGTTTTACTAAAACTATCTGATTACAGAGGAAAATGATAGGATGATAAAATATAGTCAAAAAGCAGCAAATATCCACAAAGCTAAAATGGATACATTGGACAGACTTTGAACTTTATCTGTGCCCATTTCAAACATAACGTAGCATAAAAGATAAAAATTAAAGAAAATTAAAAGAAGATCAGGGGTCTCCCCAGAAGATAGGTTCTTAACCTATAATGACCTTTAAGTTGTTTTCAGAGTTCTGAATAAATTAGGGTATAACTGGCCAGTGAAATCACTGTCAAACTCAAAGAGTTTCTCCACCATGGTCCTGAAGTTCTATTTTCCCTCTGTCCAAGACTAATCATTTCACTCCAGGTGCTTGTGATGCAACTACTTGAATCAAATGCCCAATAAAGGGATATGGGTAGTGAAAACAAGCCTAAGCTTTTGGACAATTCCCTGCTTTATATGGATTATCTCTTTATGTTTCAACAACATTACTTGATAGGTATTCTTTCCTTGTTCCAGAGAGATCATTTAGGGTTTAACATGACCTGTTCAATTACATATATCCTCCAGTATAACTTATCAAATCCTAGAGTTTAGATTTTTCATAACTGCTCCTTGCTTCCTCCAGAAAGAAAACCAAAGGCCATAAGAATTCTTAACAAGATTTCTAGTATCTCAGAATTAAATGGCATGAAAGAAAAGTGAAGTGAAAATAATCTTTCATAAGATCATGGGAAGAGGTAGCTGTGACAATAATTCATTTCACTGTCAATACTGAGAATGCCACCATTATCTAAAAATAGTGGAGAATTTAGTATATAAGCATATGAACTGCATTTCCCAATGTTTTGTCAACGTATCATAAAAACTAGCAAACGTTTAATAAGTCAAATAGGTAGGATGCAGAAACGTCTGAATGTGGTAGAAGGTAAACAACTCAGATAATGCCAGTTCTAGTGGTTTTCAGTAAAACTTGTACAAAAACTTAGATAAAGTATAGTAGAAAGTGAGAGGGCTACAAACAAGAGATATGAGCATCTAAAGAAAGAGAGGCTGGGTTTTTGCTCTACTCCTATTCAAGGTCCAAGTAGAAGGGGGAGAAAATTAGAGGAATCTGACCAGAAAATTTAAAAAACTAAAAGAAGGCTTGGGGGATTCTTAATGGCAAAATGAAATTAAACTTCCAAGAGCAAACTCTAGGATTAAAGTCCATAAGAATTTTTCCTAAATCTACTATTCCAATTCATTCAGATGTTATAAAACCAAACAGAACATATGGAAGAAAAATAGCTCAGCTGATCATTTTCACCATAGGTAGTTTTCAGTCTAATTTGAATTAAGCTAGACAAGAGAAGTAGACTGTATAGGAAAATGAATGTGTGTCCAATTAATGTATTCAGCAACCAGTTAGGTCTCTCCTTGTGAGGTAAATCTAAGACTTTTACCTCAACTTTGATTCTTAGTTGAATCAATTAATTGTTTTATGTAGATGAACTCTACAACAAAACCACCACTATCTCTCTGAGAAGACTGCCTTATATATAATTTGGGGTTAACCCTTCAAAACAAAACATAAGGACATTGTTTGGCTAATATAAATTAAAACTAAATTCCCTTTTATTCAACAACCTTATTTTCCTGGATGGTCCTAATCTGCTTTGAGTTGAAGTTTAGAAAAATAACAAACACTTCTCCAAAACACAGTTATACCTTGGTGAGGTTAAATATGCATGCCACAAGTCCATCTTTTCTACATTATGCTTGATGGTCACTTTTCCTTTCCATCTCCATATCACACATAACTTCTCAATGGACAATGGTCATCCTAACCATGAGAGCACCCAGTAGGATAACCTCCTGTCCACCAGTGTCCAATGGCAGCTCTACGACAGGAAAAATCAGAGGGCAGACATGCAGGAGAGCGGGAGTAGACAGGATGAGAAGGAACATTGGGAGGACTGAAGAAGGAAGCCATAAGATAGCAGAAGGGATAAAAGAGACCACGCAGAAGGGAGACAGAGATGTGTGTTACACAGCATAAGAGGGCAGCACAGGTCTCCCTAGAGCCTATCAGGAATGCACTACACAGGCTCTCTCCTCTTTCCCTTCCCCATCTTTCCCCTTAAGGGGAAAAGGCGTAACCACTGCTCTGGAGCCATTACCTGGATGAGTTCGTCCAGCTCCGTGGAATTGACACAGGAGTGCTGGGATATGAATGTTTGCTTCTGGATCACAATGGTGGTCCTCTGTGTAATCTCCTGAGGCTGCTCCAGTGCTTTGAACACGGTGGCTCCGATGATCAGGTAGAGGACAACCACCAGGAAAATCGTGGAGACCGTCTTCCATTTCATAACATTAATGGCTGTGTCACTCTCCACCCGGGAAGCAAGCACTGTGGGTTTCGTAGAAAATGAGAGCCTCGGTTTGGAGTTCTGAGCGGCAGATTTAGGATCCAGCAAGTCAGGTGCCGCCACTGACAACAACAGAGAATGAGGGTTAGGTAGGGGAAGATGGGGGACGAATGGGTTGGGCTGCTTCTTCAGGAGTTGTGGTGTCAGGGATTGGCTGAATACCTTTTGCCCTTCTGGTAAAAGGTCTGGAACCTAACACCAGGAGTGCTCTGTCTGGATCACACACACACAAGACCATATATATAGATTCAAGAAAAAGGGGCAGAGCCTTTATTCTCTGCTGCTATTGGAGATCCAGGTAGAAGACGAAAAAAGAAAAACAACAGGAGTCCAATCAAGAAATTTGGAAAAACTTGAAAAAAAAACCCAGAAAGCAAAAAACACTGGAGGGGGCCCCTCATTAATTTTTAAAGTTATATTTATCTACTTCTTAAGTCAAGAAAGATGTCATGAACTTCTAAGACTTGAGGGTATTGAGCAAGATACATGAATGATCATGAAGATTGCTCATGGTTTGTCCTACTTTTACATCACAAGCATCATATGCATATACATAGATATTCTTTATTTTAATTTTAATAGATGTTAAAGGATTTAGTCTAATTGAACCACAAGAGATTTTGTGATCAAACCAGTACTGCTTGAAAGAAATCATTCATAGTTTTCCAAAAACAAATTGTGTAAATCAACTTGGGTCCAATCATAATTTTTTGCCTTTTTTTGCCTATCTTCTAAAGAAAGCTCATCATAAAGCATCATGTTTAAAAAATAAAAGTAATCACTAATTCTGATGGTGCAATCATAGCTGCAGCTAACAAAGGGCAAACTTCTTTCATTTCAAAAAGGAACCTCAAGAAAAATGAAAATCAACATCTTGGTTCACACCTTAGACCCTGGCTTGCTCTGTACAAAGCTAATCGCTCCATTACAGTATATTTATGTGTTCTCTTACAAATTTCCAGATTCTCTGAGGTGAAATCCATTTATTATTTATCTCAGTTCTTCAAAAATATCTTTAATGGATTTCTTTATAGAAAACAAGTCTACTAGACTTCTACTTGCTAAGGGGAAAAGAAGTCATCTACCACAGAACATTTGATTGGAAAGGCAAAATTGAACAACAACAACAAAAAAATGGGTTCATAGAATGGCTAGGAAAATTTTTTTAAATAAGACTCCAAAAAGTACTAATTTGTGCAGAACAAATCAATTTAAAGTTTCTAATTTTAAATAACTTTATTGTCATGTTTATAACATAGGTTTCAGAAAATGGAGCACTTTAGATAGATAAGAAATCTTCATGAAATTGTACTTAGATACCCTAATTATGGGAGGATAAGATGCTGATAAAAATGCATCAATTTTCCTACAGCTACCCACGCTACCCTCTTGCCTAACAGCAAGTTAATTGCAGGCTACCCTAATTTGAGTTCATAAGGCACAACTTCGGTTGCCTATCAACAAATGCTTTCCAAACAAAGCTATTTGGAGCATTAGACAAAAGTAGTGCTGTAAAATGATGACAGATGACAGAGCCTCTTCCACCAGCAATCTCAGAATAGCTCTGACTTAGAAGAGATGAAATCACACAAGGACAGTAGCTCCTCCATGGAGACTCCACATACCTGTAGCGCATCCCAGCCGGCTCCTAAGTTTCCCCCTACCTACATGTACAGGTATGTACATGTTTCCCTCCTGGTGCATACAACTGTTCCCTCCACAAAACCACAAATGAGGAGACACCTTTAAAATATTTTAGAACTGTAACTTCATTCAAAATTAGCACTGAGCATGTGTTTAAAGTCGTAATTAAAAAAAAAAAAAAAACACTTTCCTAATAGAAGTTCTAGCTGTCATCTTTCCAGCTTGCCAACAGTCCCTCCTCCACATGCTTGGTGGAAAAATAAAATAAAATTTAGCCATTTTGGCATAAGAATAAGAGGGAAACACAGAAAACCTCCACATTGTCTCTGCAAGCCTCTCCTGTCCATATCGCTGTGCTCTGCTGTTTCTGATTTTTCACATCAGTGGTTTGTAGTCTGTGGAACTGAAAAACACTTCAACTGTTTACCTTGAGGGTACCAAACCTCAACTGAAATCCCATTAAGATATTGTCATTCTACGCTTTAGGGAGAAAACGACAGATATAATTTTTTTTCAGATCAGAAGTATGTGTGTATTAAGCTTGTATAGATCCAGAAGGAGTTGGATTCTTAAAAGCTGTTGCCTTATTTTTTAATTAGCACAAATACACAGAATGCACATTTGGCAGACAGAATAGGCAGAAACTGTTCGTTCACACAACACACACACACACATGCATACACACACAACACCACCACCACAAAATAAACCGTTTCTCTTGATCTAATAAAGAAACCTCTGGCTCTCCATGCCCAGTGGGACCTGTGATCCAGGTGATCCATTGCTGACCCCTCCCCGACCCCCACACACAGCCCTCTCCTCTTAATCCAGGTCTCCTGTCCTCACCTGTCTGCACTCTGCCCACCACTGACCACGGAACAACAGCAGCACCAAGCTTTCTTCAACACCACCATGCAGTAAGGCAACAAGTGTGACCAGGGTCACCATGCAACCTGCCCGTGGACTCCTCTCCAGGGCTGACCCCCTTCCCCCCCACCCCACCCCGGGGTGTCCCAAACCTATCACCCAGGCAGAAGAAGAAGGGGGGGGGGGAAGGCGCCAGAGGGGTGGGAGGGAAGGGAACAACCCGGAGAGGATTGGGGATAGATTTCTCTTCGAATCCAGATTATGACCCAGTGCTTTGGACGGAAGGAAAGGGACGATTGGAAAGCTCTGGGCTGGTTGCTAGAGAAGCTCTGCAGCCGAGCGCGCGCGGCTGGCGGAGAGGGGGTACGGGCGGGGGGGGGGGGTCTCACCTCCTGCTCTATAGCCGGGTCTCTCCTGCGAGGCGCTGGGAAGCATGAGGCATGCAGCATTCACAGTGTTTTTGGAATAAAGACGGACTTGAAGGGGTTGTTTTTTTTTTTCTTTTCTTTTCTTTAATTTTTTACAAACACGCCATTGTACTCACTTATTCAGAGACGGGCTGCGCGCTCCCAGCTGCTCGGGCAGGCATTTTCCCCCGGCTTTGTTTTACAAGGTGGGGAGAGCAGGGCTGGACGCAGGAGGGGGGTGTCGGGGTGGTGGGGGGGGAGCGTGAGAAGAAACGAAATCCTGGGAAGGAGGGGACACCCGGCGGGCTGGGCAGAGGGCGAGGCCGAGGCCAAGTTGGGGCTCCGGGAGCCACCGCCCCCCCACCCCCACCCACCCACCCCCACCCCCGCACGAGCCCAGCGCGGGCGCGCGCGCGCGCGCACGGCCCTGCCAGCGGGGCCCGGGTCACCCGGAGAGCCGCGGACCCGGTGCGACCCGGGTCCCGCACCGGCCGCCGACGGTGCTGCCGCGGCTGTGCGCTCCGCCCGGGGCTCCGCGCTGGCCGGGTTGCGGTGCAGGGCGGCGGCGGCGGCGTGGGGGGCGATCGGTGCAGCCCGGGCGGCCGTGCGCCCCGGCGTCTTTGTGCGGGAGCCTCGCGCAACCCCTCTTCGCATGTCTTTGTGTTTCTCACCCCCCCTGCCCCCGCCCCCTGGCACAAGCCTGGGTGCCCCGCGGCGGGGGTGTGGCACGACGCGGGCTCTCCGCAGCTCCGACTGCGTCTGCTGCCTGCCCAGCCCAGCCCGGCTCACCGCCGCAGCCTCCCCGCCGGCTCCCTTCCCTCCTTTCGGAACTCTCTCCTCCTCCTCCTCCTCCTCCTCCTCGCCTCCTCCCCTCCCCTCGCCTCTCCCCCCACCCCCAAACGTCTCCCCGCCTGCACCCGCTCGCCTCCCCGCACCCTCTCCAAGCCCAGCCCTCGCCCGCTGGCCAAGTCTCTGTGAGCTCCTTAGGTCACCTGCCGCCACCTCCTCCGGTCAGCCCCTCCCAGCAAACCTCCCAGTGTGCGGACTCCATCCACCTCACCTCCTTCCAAGCAGGGGGTGGCCGGATGTTTGTCTGCCCCAGCCCTGATGTCTAAAGTCCCTCAGACCCCAGCAGGTCCGCCTGCGCCCCGGCCCCACACCAAAGGAAGCCCACCACCCCCGCCCCATTCCACCCCCGCACCCAGCACCACGACACCCCTGGAGTGAGGACCTGAGGACAGTGTCTGCACCTGGGGAAGGATGAGAGAGTCACCAGCCGGCCAGCAGCCCACACCAAAACCTCCCAGGGGTGCATGACTTGGGCCAGTAGCCCTGGATCAGTAGGACTGTCCCCGGGGTGGGGATAAGAACATCGTAAGAGATGCTGCTGCGGGAATGAAGAAACCCCAGGAGGTTGTTTTCCAGGCCAGACTGCCTGACTGCCTTTGTGGAGCCCAAGGTTGCTCAACTCTGGCGCTTGGCTGTGAGCTGTGGAGTCGAGATTAGGGGAGAAGAAGGGGGAGGGGGTTCTCAACTTAAACTTGGTGCTTCCTGCCCCTTAGCCCTCCGTTTTCAAGATGTCATTTTGACAGGCTAGAGACTCCCCCACCCCACCCCAAGTTAAAGAGGGCAGCTCAACTCTTGGCTTGAGGGATGTGTCATCCTGTCAGTCAGGATGGAAAGAAAGAGACTTTAGAGGCTACCCTTGCGAGAGGCGAGCCCTCTGGATGCATGCGGTGAGGCAGATTTTCAATGGATTTGTAAACTTTCTCTTCCTTCCCACTTTCGCAGCTGGGATCCCCTCTCCTGACCTCCACCTTCCGCCTCACGACCGTGTGAGCTCCTCCAGTATCTTCCCCACTACTGAGACGTCCTAGGAAAGCTGTAGATGAGGTTGTTAAAAGAACCTGGGAAACTTTTGGCTAAATGTCCCCACTGCCCATTATATATATATATATGTATATATATATGTATGTGTGTGTATATGTATATATATGTATATATATATGTATATACATATATAACAACAAATCATTTTATGAGTCCAATGCATGTTGATCGATTGATCATCCTCCATCCCTCCCAGCTCAGCACCTCCCCTCAATTTTCCCAGTTCCAATAATGATTTGTTTAAGATTTTCATTTTTCAGATTCCAGAGGAGATTCAGCACTGATGCATTCTAAAATTCATCCTGCTTGACTTGAAAGTTTTCCTTTACTTCTGCTGTCAGCAGTTACCCAAGTCCATTCTAAAAGATGACTCTAATCCTTCCAGAATTTCTCGGTGGCATACAATGTGCTTCCTTCATAGTCCAATTTCTTTTTCATTCCAGGCCAGTCTTGCCTCAGAATTTCCCCCAACACACACACACGCATACACACACACACACACACACACACGCACACACACACACGCGCACACGCACACACACACACACGCACACACACACGCACACACACGCACACACGCACACACACGCACACACACACGCACACACACACACACACGCACACACACACACTCCTTACACCTTGAATTGCTAAGGTCTTCCATTAGTTCTTTAGACAAATAAAACACACAGGTTCATGTACATGTACATACACATGAAAATGAGAAACTATTTTAAGGAGCTGGGTTTATACCATTATGAGGACTGGCAGATCTGCCTGAAATTTGGAGAGCAGTTCTGGCAAGCTGGAAACTCAGACAAGACTGGATGCCTCATAGTTGAGGCCAATGACTTTGTTTTCAGAAAGTCTTGCATTTTGTTCAGGATTTGCGCATACTCTAGATTACATACTGGCTGTACTCTAGAGTCATTTCCCTTCCTTAACATCAATAGGTTATAGTTGCTAATTGCATTGCTAGAATATCTTAAGGGCAGCCCTTAGGTTATAGATCAGTGATGCTTTAAAGAACTGGGAACTAGAACTCGGGCTAGGTGACACAGAAACTTTCAGGCTAGTAGATATGCCGTGGACTCCTGGCTTGTCAAGTGTCTTACAATTTGTTTTCCTGGTCAGTGTGACTTGTCTTTGTACTTGTGTGTCACATCATATTGTGCTTAAGTCTGGAAGGTAAGCTCAGTGAAAGTAAAACTATATCTCTCTGTGCACCTTAATAGCCACAGTAATGACCAGTGCTAAATAAGTGTAAGGCAAACATCTAAAAGAAAGCCTGCTTGTCCACAAATAACGGGCATTATGGTTCATGTGGTATCCTTCCAAGTATTTGGAACCAGGGTAGCATAGATATATGGGAAATTACATACATTTGCCATCTTTAAAATCACTTTCTACCCAACACAGGTTTTTTAATCCTATTTTTACTTTTACCATGTTGTCCAACCATTTGTTGGTATTTTTTCTTCCATCTGGGCTTCCTGTAAATATATAGCCACACCTTGCCTGGCCTTGCCCTGGATCACTGTAACACATGCCTCTGTGTGTTTTCAATGACCTTCGCTTACTAGTCTCAAATGTTGAGTTGCCTTTTTCCCTATCAATGCAATAAAGTCATCCTTCTTTGCTAGCTGAGCTTGGGGTAGGGGTGGGGAGTGGATATGGTTTGCAGAGAGAGTAAAATCAGTAAAGAAATTCGAAACTGTAATAGAATGGATCACTCCAACGAGCTACAGGCTAACCCTCACAAATACTCTGAAAGAACCAAGAAACCAACCCCTATACTGACTAGAGTTCCACGGTCCATGCAGGCCTCCCCTCCCCCCCCCCCCCCCCCCCCGCAGCCCCACCCTCCCATACTCCCATCCTTTGCACCTCCTCCCAAAAGAAAGCCTTACTTAGCCAAACACATAGTAAATGTTTGAAATAAGAAGGGAAAAGGAAGTAGGTTAGTTTGTATATCATTGAAAGTGGCGAAACAAGGAAATGGGCTGGTTTATCCTGTTTAATTTATGTCCAAATTACTAGATACACACAAACCTTATCAAAAGTATAGTAGAGAGGCTAGATGAATCCTTTTTCTCCCATTTTGCAGGACTATTGGGACTACCAGGGTCTCTTAACTTTGCATTAAATGGGCACAAATGTCTGAAGTATATGATAATAAGAATTAGCACCCCTAAATCTATCCTACCCTCATTCTAGTGCTTTCACATCTATTTCTCTGCTCTACCTCTTAGTATGAACTCAACAGAACTTCACTTTCATGTTTATCTTGCTTTTTGACCTACACAAAATGCCACTGTCAAAAAAACATTAAACTTAAAAAATGATCAGGTTTATCAGTTCAAACACCTCATGTCCCACAATAGATAAGTGGATCAAAAAATGTGGTACATGTACACAATGGAATTTTACTCATCCATTAGAAAGAATAATATTATGTCATTTTGCAGGGAAACAGTCGGACCTAAAACAAATCGTGTTAAGTGAGGTAAGCCAAGCTCAAAGAGACAAATGGTGCATGTTTTCTATCATATGTGGAAGCTAGATCTAAAATATAACTGGACATGATAACCTATACAAGACTTCAGGCATTCACACACAAATAGAGTAAAGGAGGATGCCCTTAGGGGAGTATATACAAATACATACATATGCTCTCTCTCTATATATATATACTGTATAGTATATATATGGTATATATGTATCTATAGTATATATATTATGTTATATATATTATATATACTATAGATAATATGTATTTATATTTTAAATGAACATGCTTGTCTTTTTTTTCATTGCTCCAATCATGTCTGAAGACCCTGTGGGCATCCTGCAGCGATCTACTACTTCTGAATTTTGTTAGTGTGAGGGAGTCACATTATCTTTCTGCCCATCTGTTTCCTGATCTATAATGCCGGAATAATTCATTGAGTTCACAAGAGATTATGGTTAAGAATCAAAGTGAGACATCATATATAATAATAGTCTGCTTTGCATTACTATAATGAAATACTTGGAACAACGAACCTATTAAAAAAAAAGAAAGCTTCACTCTGGATCACAGTTCTGGAAGTCCCAAGTCCAAAATCACATGGTCCCATTCTTTGGACTCTGGCTAGGGTAGCACATCGTGAAAATATAGCAAAGCAAAACCATTTATGTCATAAGCAAAGAGGCAAAGAGAATAAGTAGATGGAAAGAGAGGGCCAGGCCTTCTGCATTCATATTCTCAAGTCTTCCCACGGAGGCTCCACCTCTTAAAGGTCCCCACCACCTCCAAATACAGACACTCTGGAGGCTGAGCCTTTTACATACAACTTGGGAGACATTCAACATCCAAACAATAGCAGCATATATGTGTTTAATATTACAGAGTCCCCGAAGAATTGTATTCCCTCTCTGTTTAGAATAACCCTAAGAACTAGGAGACAGCAAGACGAGCAGCAAATTCCAGCTCATGAACTTTGTCATTTTTACCTAATCTTTTAGGTAACATCATCACAACAAGGGAAGGAAGAGTAAATCACATTCACCCAATATTTATGGAGTGCCTATTACCTACCAAACAGGAATTCTGATTTTACTGAGTGTCTATTACGCACTAAACAGGCATTCTATGTTTGTACAAGAACATTGCCTTCACAAGCCTTATGGCCTAGACTGGAGAAGTGTTAAAATACTGATGTCATTCAAAATGGGCACTAACAATATTTGGTAAAGAAGGAGCATTAATCCCAAGCATAGCACTAAGCATGATGCAAGGAAAGAGCCTCTCCATCAGAAAGAGCTTGTGGTAGGAAGCAGCTGGAGGCTTCTGGAAGCTCAGAGAATGAAGACTGTTGGGGGTAATTTTGCTGCTCAGTGAAACATAACAAACACAGCTACTAAGCATCAGATTCCAAGTGCACAAAATCCCCATCTAGACCTGAGCTATGCCAGTTACTTTAAGAAGACAATTCCTCAAAGTCCAAAATGAAGATTTCAGATCTCCAAAACTAGAATCCGCAGGAAAATTGGAAATCACTGGGAAAATGGACAGAGGAACCACGAGGTATGTGGGCAGGGCTGACACAAGTATCACACGCATTGCCTTTATACTTGAAGGAACTACAGGGTCACCTAGAAGGGTTTTTATACTTCTAACCGCTGAGACCATAGTCTGAGTTTCTGATGCCTTGTGTCATGGGTGGGATTTGCTGGTTAGCATGAGTGACAAGCACCCAGGTGATGCTAATTCTGGTAGTCCAGAGAACTATTGGACCAAGAGCTGGGATTCAGGCTGTCTGCTCTGAGAGCTCACAGCTATAAGAGTCAGTTTCAGCAGTAGTAAATAATAATAATTATTATTATTATTACTTAAAAGGCTAGAAAACAGCACAGTTGGCAAATCACACTACATATGGGTATAGATAAAAGTTGACTCTCAACCTCCAATGTATGGAATTCAAATGTGTTTCCCACTTGCAACACCACCTACCAGGTTTAATACCATCATGGTACAACACATACATTTATCTACCTGACACTAATTAAGTACATAGTAGGAACCAGAAAGACATTTTTTCCAGAATTTGGGAATATATACTTGGGAAGAAAAATCATCAAATAATGTTAGTCATCATAAAACTAACATACTAAAGAAGGAATGGCACTAGTGAAGCTATATCTGTATTTGGTAAAGCATCATCATTCAGTTACTAAGAGCACTTAAAATTAAAGTGCCTCAACTCCCAAACAAAACAAAAAATGACCTTTTGCCATAAAGCATTTGTTAAAACTAGCCATTATACACTATAGAAATAAAGTTGTTCTATATAGTGCCACATTGAAATCTCTTTCACAGGAAATATCTTTTTCAATGGCTTTGTATATTTGCCTACTTTAAGACAAACACATACACTCAAAAATATGAAAGTAAGTTTTCAATGCAAATAGGTCTCTTCTTTATAATGGTAGTTCTTAGTTCAGTATCATCTCTTTTTGAAAACTTACGTAAGTCTAAACATCTCCTTATTGTACAGAATACAATGTTTTTAGTTAATGTACACACAACACATATTAATTACTAAATAACCTACTGTCTCTATATGTAATTTCTCCCAACAGGAAATAAGATGATTAGAAGGGGTATTGTCAAGGAAAAAAAAACATTTATAAAGTGAATTCTGTTAAAAATCGGTTTGAGAAAACATTAGAATTTGAATGGTTTACATGCAGGAAATTGCACTCAGATTTCCTTTCTCCTTTCAGAGCTGAATATCATAATAAACCATCATAAGAAAGGAAATATCTAGCAGATACATATCTAGACTTCAACATTTTCTACATCTAGTATTATGGATCAATCTCCCAGTGACAGTGAATTTATTAGATAATTAAGTCTGCCAATATTAAGCAAGCTGATCATATCAAATGTGATACACTTAAAAAAATTAAACATAGGCTGGGCTCCAGTGGCTCACGCCTGTAATCCTAACTATTTAGGAGGCTAAGATCTTCGGATTGAGGTTCAAAACCAGCCTGGGCAAGAATGTCCGTGAGACTCTTTTTTTTTTTTTTTTTGGTCCGGTTGTGGGGCCTGAACTCTGGGCCTGGGTGCTGTCCCTCAGCTGTTCACCTCAAGGCTAGTGCTCTACCACTTGAGCCACAGCACCACTTCCGGCTTTTTTCTTTTTGCTTATGTGGTGCTGAGGAATCGAACCCAGGGCCTCATGCATGCAAGGCAAGCACTCTACCACTGAGCCACCTTCCCAGCCCATCCGTGAGACTCTTATCTCCAGTTAACCACCAGAAAACCAGAAGTGGGCTGTGGCTCAAGTGGTAGAGTGCTCCCCTTGAGCTGAAGAGTTGAGGGACAGAGCCCAGGCCCAGAGTTCAAGACCCATGACTGACCAAAAAAAAACAAAAAACAAAAAAAGCCATCAATCCAAAGGGGGCTAGGGCATTTTCAATGTTTCTTGAAGATTTCATTATCCTCATTACCAAATATCTTTCTGGCACAGCCATTACTTTATTTAAGACTTTTTTTTATTGTGAATGTTTGCCAACCCAGCATTTTTCTTTCAACCAAGGACTAAGTTCTCATAGCACTGACCATGGCTTTGCAGAGGAGTAAGTCAATCTAATTTCCCTTCTGAAATGAGATCACTAGGCAGAAAAGGCAATAAAAAAAAATCAAACAGAGAATGCAAACATTTGAAATCTCCTAAAAACACCTTTAATGTGCTCAGAAATCAAAGATGCTGACTCCGAGATAGCTAAAAGATTCAGTGTCTTCTTAGGCCTTTTTGAGTTTGTGATTGAATGAGTACATGCAAGGCTAGCCGAAGGCTACTTGCTAAGTTAAAAAAAAAATCAAGATTAAAAATCCATGTATCACCCCAGGCCATATTTGTTCTAGAAGAAAACTTTAAAAATACAGAAGAAAATGGCTCTCCATTGAATTTTAAAATGTATTAATATGGACATGGAACTTCCCCAAATCCACAAGTCAACTCAGACACCATCACCTCTGTGGTAACCTCTTTCTAGGGTCTTTTACCCACCCAAGGCCTCTTCCCCACTGATTGACAGTATGTTTTCCATACAGAAGTCATGTGGATCATGTCAGAATAAAATCCTGTTGTATTGAAACCATAACTAAAACCATGCACTTGTTTTCCACTACCCTAAGCATTCACACCGCAGTGCCAATGGCATCCTAAAGACACAAGTATCCTACTAAGAACAATAAGAAGTGGACCATCCATTAAGGTATTAGGTAACACCTATCAAAGGCATACTGCCAGCTAGGTATTCATTTAAATTCCTTTTTTCACATACTATCTCGTTGAATCCTTGTAAGAACTATGTGAGGAAAACACCATTTTTATGTTCATCGAAGTTAAGTCACTTCCCAAAAGGTAACAGAGCAAAGTCAATATATCCTGCTCTGAAGGGCTCACCTCATGAGGTTTTCCAGTTTTCTCTCTGTGGTTTAGCCCCTCTGGCTGAATTTTGGTGTCTTTAATATGCCCTGATTCCCAAAAGCTTTCACACAAACCATCCTGGACTCTGCCTGTTTCCTTCACAACTAGAATGCAGCATAACCATCAGATCTCAGCTAAAACACGCCTTCTTCAGTAAAGCCCCCGTGACCTTCAAGGGAGATCAGCACTCACAGGCCAGTGTCTCCTCACATAGCACTTCCCATTTTCCCTTCCCTTCCACACTACGTGAATATTAAGTCCTTGTGCAAACTCTGTCAACATGCTTGAGAGCATTTATTTCCTACTACTTGAGTGTCTAGAAACAGGAGAAATATGTGGGCTCCTTCTGGAGACCACAGGTTAGAAATCAGGGCCTTAGCAGGGCATTCTCCCTCACCGGAGTTAGGGGTGAATTTCCCTCCTGGCTTCTTCCTGCTTGGGGAGTTGGCTGACAATCAATCCTTGGCATCCCTGAGCTTGGAGATACATTACTCCAGCACTGTGGCTGCCTTCATCCTGCAGGTCTTCACACCACTTTCCCTCCAAGTGGTCCAAGTCTGTGTTCAAATCTCTCCCTTTTTAAAGGATACCTATCATATTAGATTAGGACTCATTTGAACTTAATTACCTCTGTCAAGATGAAGTTTCCCAATAAAGGTACATGTTACATTCTGGGGTACTGAGTTTAAGAGTTCAACACACACACACACACACACACACACACACACACACACACACACACACACACACACACACACATATAGTGAGGGAATACAATTCAGCCAGCAACATTGCCCATAAGGACCAAATAATTTCTAAAAGAGAAGAGACTTTGTCAATATCTTATACATAGCAAGTACAATACTCTTTAAATGAGTAAACACTCAGAAGTAGTGTTATTGAAAGAATCAGTGCTCCAAATCTCACTGTCTACAGCACTTAGCAGGTAACATATGAACGGACTGGGTACAGAGAATTGTGTAAAATATTCCAGTCAGCTCTAGTTGCTTATTGCCATTATCTGGGGTATGAGAACTACCAATTTTTCAAGAGAAGCTAGATATTCAAAATAGGGACAAGTAAATAATTTTTTTTTAAATAAACACGGTTAATAGCAAAACAAAAACGTTTCTGCAGGCAGAATCTGGTCCTGAAGTCGGTGATAACAGCCTCTCTGGTAAGATGCCCTGCGAGGTCTCATCCACAGTAAAATGTGAGGATTCTGTTCACTGAGCCACAATATGTACTGGAATATCTCATTTCAATTACAGGCATGCAAGGTTTATGCCAAGGAGGCTCTTCCTTCTGGCACAAAACTAACAGAGTGTCCAAAGAGCAGCAGAACAACCCACAAATGATTCACCAAAATAAAGAATAATGCATTGCCACAATACTTTGAAAATTCAATGTGAAAAAATTCATGATCAAGAGAGGGTCTGATCAGGGTGAACTTACGTGAGTCCCCACTCCTTCACTAGATCTGGCCCTGCCCACCAGCTTCACTCATTCTTTCTCTCCCTGCTAGACTACTGTGTTTATGAGCTTTCCATTATTGTAGGAAAGACTTGAGATCAATCGACTTATCAGAAAGAAGAGGAGAAGGGACCTTTTGGCTTACAGTTTGTGAGGTTTTAGTCAAGAGGCCAAAGTCCATTGGCCAGAACACATGGCAGAGCAAATTGATTCACCTCATGGCCCAGAAGCAAAAGAGAAATAGTAAGGGGTTTGAATACCACTATCTCCTTGGAAGCTATGCCTCTAGTGATCTAATATGTAGTACCTTACAAGTTCTACCACCTCTCAAATAGCACCAAGGTGGGGACACAGTTTTTAGTATAAGCATTTCTAGAGGATGTTCAAGATCCAAACGATACCAATCACTGTCTATGGGATCCATCTTATATGACATCAGTTTCCCCTTCCCCCGAGACATGACAGAAACAACCTGCCAATCCCAAATTCTGTGCCCAACCATGCACTTCGCTGCCATTTTCACAAGTGAACTTACACTTTCTGCAGATTCTCTTGCTCATCTCCCTTCTCTGAAAGAATGGTGTGGGCTCTTTCTCTCCTGTGAAACGTGGCTACTCACTTCTGATGAAGTGGCTTACATTAAACATTTCCTTCCGAGTTTCTGCTTAATCCCTGCTTAGTTCTGACATACTACTAGAGGCTTCGGGGGGAACCGTGGCTAGAATGGCAGGAGCCTGTTCCTGGATCCATCAGAGGAGAGTGAGTCTGCATGGAACGCTCTCATGTTGATTCAGCAATCAGCTTGGAAATCACATCTGAAGTGTTTTAAGACTTGATAATACGCAGGGCACTCTGACCTTCCCTAAGCTGTCACTCAAAATATAGACTGTTTCTTCCATCATTAGCACACCTGCCTCTGAGATAATGGCCATGATTTGGTAATAAGCGAGGGCAAAATGTCGATTCAGAGTTGTCACAAGTGTCTCTCAGACCTTGGGAACCACGAGACACAGCAACATTACACTACAACTATCATGGCTAATTATGTAAATATACTTAAGTAGTGTCAAAATGCCCATCAGGAAAATGGTTAAAAGCCAGCACAAAAACTCCAATACTACAAAATCTTGGAAGCGGTGATTGGGATAAGAATAAAATTTGATGAGCAAAGTTTAGCTTGATCCCCCAAGTCCCTGTGAAATCTCTGTTATACATTAGAGATAAGACAGATCATTAAATTAGATTAATTCATTCATTCATTCAAAATACTTGATCAGTCACATATTCTGAGTATACTCCCTATGAAATCATCCCTATTATTTACTTGTGATAAATCCAATCACTATGCTTTGCCAGGATATGCTAACTGTATACATTACAGTTGTAATTATTTTCTCTAATAAGACTAAAAGCCAAAGGGGTGGCTGAGGGCAATAATCTCACCTGAATTCCATGATTTCTAAGTATACATGGTCAATAGTCAAATGCATTGAATACATGTGAAAAAAGACCACCACTACCTCAACACAAAATCAGGATTCCATGAGATTTAACACACACACACACACACACACACACACACACACACACACATCAGTCATGTAAGGCACTGACATAGGAATTAGGAAGGAAATTAAGGAAACTTGATGTCTGAGAATGATGGCATGGATGCTGAGTCAAAAACAAAAACAGTCACATATGGCAGGGTCTTGCTGACCTCCCCCACCCCCACTCTCTCTATCACCTGAGGAAAATGACAGACCTGGTCTGACCATCCCAATGCCAAAAATGTTCCCATTCAACATGTGGGAAGAGCAAATGCATAAAGCTAGCCTCGGGAGTTCATAACACATCACTGTTTCGACAATTGACCATGGCCTTGTTGACAGACCTCAATAAATGCTTGAGTCTTGGAACACTCAGCACAGCTGCTTCTTCTCGAGCCTGCTCATACTCCCAACTGCACAGTGTACTTTAACTCTGCTTTGCTTTGCACTAATAAACCTGCTCTTGCTCAGTCTCCTCTGTGGCTAACCTTGAATTTTAAATTATTTTTCTGATGAGCCCAAGAACCTTCTGGGCCCCAGAACTCGTGTCCCAAATCTGGTATCTACTTCTGGTACCTCAAATCTCAAGATGCATTTTTTTTCCATCCCCTTCATTATCCCCAAAAAAGTCTTAAGAGCATAGTTTCACACCAAAGTCAGCACAGCCTGCTAGTGAAAACTGTGCACAGTCTAGATTTAAATCCAGAACAACCAATTGCCAGCTGTGCCTTGATTTCTTCATCTGTGAGTAGGGGCTGAAAATAAGAAATGAGAACAAAAAAGACAAGGCCAATTGTGTTCAGGATCTTGCTCCGGCAAACACTTGGAAGATGGACTATAGGAACCAAATAAATTATAATTCATCACATAATTAGATCTTCCAGGTGGCAAAGATGGAGCAAAATTCCACTCCCTCTGTTCTAGGAAGCAGAGGAGTTCTAACATAGACAGCTCTTTCTAGGGCAAGGGGACTTTCCCATGCTTCCTAATATAGGATAAGTACTCACCAGAATGCAGCCAGCCATGAGTGGGTAGGTAAAGCAGTTGGCAAGTGTTCATGCACTTGACCCATACCTCCAGATGGTCAAAGCCAATTCAGTTCATGAAGCAATTAACAGGAGATTCCTGAGTCTGCACTTGGGAACCTAGAAACAGACCTTAATGCTTTCCTTACCACATAGTGATCCCATGGATCTCTACTATGCATCTGTTCAGATTTCCCTTTGGCTGTGGCTCCAAGATTTTTTACTTCCTAGCTTCAAATATTCCTTTAAACATTATTGACTATCCTTAATGATTATGGTTGTTTATAATGTTTCTGGATTTGCTTGATTTTTCTCTTCCTGTTACCATTGCCAAGATTGCTTTGGGGACCAGATTAAATCCTTTATTTTCCCCACAAACAGGATTTTTGTAAAACTATTAAAAGCCAAAGTTACCGGTTACTAAGAGGACCAATGTATGCAAATTACATCTAAACGGAAGGGCCCTACAGAGGGTTAGTGCTGTTAAACCAACAGGTATTATAGGTATCTTCTATTGTGACTCATACATTATACTTGCTTCTGTTTGCAGATTTATCAGGGATATCTTTTATGCTTATCACCCTATACCACATTGTGCTCATTTTAATTAAAACCAAGATGTCAAGTATTTACTGTTCTATTTTTAACAATTGGTGAAAATCTGCTACCAAGGGTAGCTATTAATAGAATGGACAATCTTTTTGTTTCTTCTTTTTCTGTTTTTCATCTACTCCAACAGTGGAATACTAAATTTTCTGGTGGTTTTTCTTTGGATGAAAGTTGGACCAGGGGTGGGGTTGGGGGGATTTGTTCAATGTTTTCCATTAATATTTTTCTCAAGAAGGAAAGCCAAGAGTGCATTGTTCAGATTCCAAACTGCTTTGCCAATGTTCACAGTAATTAACAGTAGTGGTTTGTTTGTTATTCATCTATTTATTTGACTGCAATGGTGGTTGTCATTAGCATCATTTTCATATTCTGTGTTCAAGCCTGTGTATGCTGCATATGCTTTGTTCTGACAATGTAGACGTTAAACTCCACATTTCTTCTGTGCTGTTCCTGATCACTAAGATTGACTGTGGGGTTAAGGAGCCCAATGCTATGCCGAAACACCTGGTAGCTACTTAATAAAAATAAAATCATTGTTGTTGTTTACCTAGGACATCTCAGTTTTAATTAAAAAGAACATAATGTGATATAGGAAACATCCATGAAGAAATAGAATATTTATTCAAATCAATTTTATAAGGGCTGGGCATGTACTTGTCTAGTATGTCCAAGGCCCTCCATTCCATCCCCAGCACTACATATAAACAATTAAATTAGTTGTATGGGAGAATTAACCAGTTGTGTTATAAGAGCCCTTAGAGACTCCTTTGCAACTTTTGAAATATTAACAACCAAAATAAATTAGTTTTTAACAAATTTAACATTTTATTATTAAATCTGCCCTAGATTTCCCCAAATGTTTCTAGGAAAGAATTATCATAGTTGATCATTTTATTATCATAGTTGATCATAGCTGATCATTCTATTTAGAAAACATGGTTTTGATTATAACAGTACTGAAGGCATCTGTTAACATTCCTCTTTTCTTCTTGATAGTTAAAGTGCTTGGGATAGGGACCTTGTTACCCTCAAAGTCTAACTATGATACATCCTCAGCAAAAGCTTGTTGAAATGAGCTCAGCTATTTCAACAGACCCAGAGACTTACATGTAAATCAGTAATGAATTAATGAAGAAAACATGGTGTATGGACATAGTAAAGTATTAGTCGACCAGGAAAATAATGAAATGCTGTCATTTGAAGCCAAATGGATGAAACCAGAGAACATCAGGTTACTTTTGCCATTTTTAAAATTGTTAAGATTCTTTAGGAGTGTAGAAAAATAAATGAAATAGATGTAAATCTGGATTAAAGCTACTACCCTGTATGAAATATGTTCCAGCTAGATTTTCTTCTTTTGTAAAGGAGTACAACCACAGTCCCAATTCAGCCCAACCTACCTCTATTTCTCCCCCCACCCTTCAAATAAACACTCCCCCAAAGTTGGATGCATCCTCCTCATCAGTGTAAATGTATTTTTCTGACATATGCAGCTAAATTGTATAAAGTATTTTAAAGTTTATATAAATTGGTAGCCTGGCACTGGTGGCTCATGCCTATAATCCTAGCTACTCAGGAGGCTGAGACCTGAGGATCCAGGTTCAAAGCCAGCCCAGGCAGGAAAGTCCATGAGATTCTTATCTCCAATTAACCACCAGAAAACCACAAGTGGCCCTGTGGTTCAAGTGGTAGAGTGCTTGCCTTGAGCTGAAAAGCTCAGAGAGAGCATCCAGACCCAGAGTTCAATCCCCATGACTGGAAAACAATAGTTTATATAAATTGTATTTTATGTTATCAAGATTTGTCCACTTTGAAACATGCAGAAATTACTCAGACTGACACATATTCCCTGATAAAATTTGAGTAAAAGGTTTTATTTTCTTAAATCTACACTTTGGCCTGAAATTCAAAAAAAATTAAAGTAGATCCCACAAATGCAAGGCAAAGAGAAGGAGAAAGAGAATCTTCCACATCCTTTGCGTCTATCAGATGGCCTGCATCAGTTCTACCAATAAAACATTGTATCAAGACAATCAATCCATCTTTGTCTCTAAACTATGATCTGAGCACAGAAATGGCAATCAAGACTTCAGCTGTGTACACTGGCCCACAGAGACTCATCAGAAATCATCTAGCAGGGTCAGACACATTGGCTCACACCATTAATCCCAGATACTCAAGAAGTGGAGGAAATAATGTCATGGCTCTAGGCCAGCCTAAGCACCAGACCAGACTATCTGATAAAACAAAAAGAAAATGAAAAGGACTGGCATTGTGGCTCAAGTAGTAAATGCTTGCCTAGCAAGCAAGCACAAGGCCCTCAGTTCAATCGTCAATACAACACACACCCACACCCACACACCCACACACCCACACACCCACACACACACACACACACACACACACACATACACACAGAGTCCAATAACAGCTATCAAATTCACACTTGCTTTGGAACATTGACAAAAAGTAAGGTAGGTATTTTTTTTTTTCAAATCTCAGAAGAGATATCCTTCCTTTCCCACAATTTTCTTCCAAAGAAATTAAACCAGTCATAGTCAGACAAAAATCAGTGTACTCACAGTTGAGGCAAGAAGTTCAAATTTGGCCAGCAAATATAGTATTTATAACAAACCAGCCAGAGCCACCTGCTAACTGAATATCTGAGTAAGTTTCTTAAGTCATCTGACTACACAATTTCCCTTTAACTGCTTCACTCTTGGGCAATTAACTCATTAAGTATGAACCGGAAACATTAAGAAGCTGCAATTTACCTCTAGTTAGTAATTAGATGGTCACTATTAAAGAATAAGCTTTGGTTCTAAGGCTCTAAATGTTCCTACAAGTATATTTTGTATTACTCAATTCATGAATTTCCTCTCATCTTGCCTCATCTTCCTTCTTCCCTCCCTCCCTTCCTTCTCTTGTTTTTTTCTCTTTCCTTTCTCCTACCTCTATCTCCCTCTCTCCTTCCTACTTACCTCTTTCCTCTCCTTTATCCTATCTCTCTGTCTTTTTCTCTATCTCTCTTCTTTTAGGAAAATATTTTGATTAAGACTAGAGATCAATATTTATTTGGAGAAATTTCAGAATATGAGAGTTTGTCTTCAATTTCTGGTTTGCAGGTGTGAATACCTAGAAATACCTATATCCAAAATTCAGACTTCGAAAACAAATCAAACAGATGGCAGCAACAGGTTTTGTAAGAGGGTTTATCACATGGCTTCTATAAATTGGGATTGCTCTTAAAAATCTGATTACAGCGGCTGGGAAGGTGGCTCAGTGGTAGAGCCCTTGCCTTGCAAGCATGAGGCCCTGGGTTTGATTCCTCAGCACCACATAAGCAAAAAGAAAAAAGCCGGAGTGGCGCTGTGGCTCAAGTGGTAGAGCGCTAGCCTTGAGCTGAAGAGCTAGGGACAGTGCCCAGGCCCAAAGTTCAGGCCCTACGACCGGACCCCCCCCCCCAAAAAAAAAATCTGATTACATTTTCATAAGATGTTTTACAGGGAAGTCAAAAATATTTGCTGTATTTATATAAACCTGTTTGGGTAAGAAAATGACACCTTGATTATATAATATCTAATTTCTTATTTTAAAACTACTTTAAGCCAATGGTATCATGAAATACCTAGACATTTTTAATCTAATATCATCTTTCATTTCCAAAACTTTCTCACATCAAGTAATAATCTCATGTGTTTGACAAACAACAGCTAAAACACCACACTGTAGTATTCCACCCGAAAAATAAAATATAAAAAGAATATATGGAGGGAAGGAATTGGCAAGGGAGGGAATTTAGACTGGTTGAATTTACAAAGGAACTTAAGTACAAATAGACTTTAGCTTTGACTATCTGTCATCAATGAAGTATGGTTTGGAGCAGTTAAGCAAACCAGAGGCCCTAATAAGAATCCCCTGAAGACTGTATTCTTACGTAATATTATCCTTCGCTTCCTAGACCACATTCTAGCTGTAATTTCTGTGCTTTCTGCCTCTTTTCTGGAGCAGTTCTGTGCTTGAGTGGCAAGCTACCTAGGAAATCCTGAGCAAGCCCAGGCCTGTAAACATCACCCAGGGAAGTGAACAGAGCTCTAGATACTGCACTCTGCAGGTTCATCACCAAGGTGATACACACAATTTCTGTATTTTCTGCACTCTGTAAGACCCAGTTATGTATTTGCTTATTTTCTTTGGTTACATCCATCATTAAATACACATACATGTGCTCACACATGCACATCCGCAAAGAACAGTGGTAGTTATCCATAGCACCAACGCTTTTAATCCTCAGTTGACACCGTTATCACAATCTCAATCATCAAAATATTTCAGATGTTTCAGGTAACCGTGGTATTTGCGCTTGAATGATTCCTCCTGAATCTCATTTCTCTATTTCTCTCTCTGCAACAGCAGCTGCACGTGACTTTACAGAACTGAGGTTGATTATATCTTAAAAATGCAAAATATTTTACCTGAAAGATAACCATGAATTTTTCCCCATCAGACACTCACTCACACTGCCCCACACGCATTGTGGTACTTTCCATACTTCAGAATTCACCCATCAGATCTTGGCAGAAATACTCCATGCCTTGTCTCTCTGGACACCTTTCCCCGCTGACCTTTGCAGCTGTTAATTTTGTTTCCCTTGAAAATATGCTGGGGGAGAATTTTTTTTTTTTTACTGGCTCTGCTTCTTGGCATTCTTTCTCCATGTCCATCTAGCCTTTAGCCTCTCAGGTTCTAATGCATCCCAGGACCCAGGAAAGACATTCTATACAGAAAAAGGAGCGCATGACGTGGAGTATCAGGCTCCTCTACTCTCCTAATCAAGAGTTCCCTGCTCTGAGAAACACGTCTTCACAAGACTAGCCTACATGGCATGTTACTTGTTGGTGGGTGAGTCCTTCTGACAACACAGGTGCATTGGATGCTGAATTTAATGTGTTTTACTGAAGAAGACGCAGGTGCATCTCATAGTAAATACACATTAATGTGGATGGAGACCGATGTAGCAAGATGACCAGCTACATGATCACTTTTTCACCTGGATTACTGCAGCTGTGGCTGAGTTGCTAGCCCTGCCTCCGTCCTATCTGTCTGGGACCTTGTTGCTTCACTGTCGTTGGACCACAGATCTGGCACTAGCAACCTCCAAGTTGTTTCCCACAACCTTCAGGATAAAATGTAATCCACTAACAGGTAACAGAAGAGTCTTCCACCGCAAGTTTCCTCAGCTTTGTATTCTACCTTGCTGCAAGTAGTCCCTTGTTCTCCACCTTGCCATTACATTACTCGCTGTTCCCCTAATCAGCCTCTTGTCTCATAGCGACCCAAACCTAGTTAACTTCTCCTTCAAAACTTAGGATTGAGCACTGCCTCCATCTAACTTCTACACACTATCTTCTTCTTTTCCTCTTTAGCAAGAATTTTTCTAGACTTCTTCTTCCAGCCTCAGGTTCATTCTTTTTCATTCTTATCCTATTTATATTGTATGACTTCAGTGGTTTTTATGATATATCTTTTATTAAAAGCAAGATCCAGCTAGGCACTGGTGGTTCAGGCCCTAATCATAGCTGCTCAAGAGGCTGAGATCTGGAGGGTGATGGTTCAAGACTAGCCTAGATAGGACTATCTGCTATACTTCATCTCGAAAATAATCAGCAAAGAAACAGGATTGGAGGCATGGATCAAGTGGTAAAGCACAAGCAAAGTGAGCAAGCCCAGCAAGCATGAGGCCCCCATGAATTATGGATCAAAAGCTGTTTTAAAAGCGTGAAAACCTAAAGAGTAGGCTTTTGATCTGTGATCTTATTTGTACAATGGCTTAACCAACTTTCTTGTAATAGTGATAAGGTTTAGCCCCTCATACATGTAATTATCATAGATGCTGGTTTAAAATTGTTTATTGTAGACAGGACTTAGAATTTGTGTTCCTTGTATGGTATGCCATTCCATCTCCGTAGTCTTGGAGACTACAACATGTTCATTTCCCTCAGTGTGTCAGTAGCCCTACATGTCAATAGCCGATGTAATCGATAACTAAGAGACGAGTCGGACATTCGTTGTGTTTGGTTCGTGAGCTTAACACATGCCTGGTTCATATCCCATTGGGCCAAAGTGGTGAACTTAAAAATTAAAAAAAAAATCTTTTCAACCCACTGCACATGCCAAGTGCCTTTGTTTGCTTCCAGCATTCATCTCTTCTCTTTAAATTAAAGCCCAGGCTCTTATCTGTGTCTGTGGCTTCCAGCATAATGTTTTTATTCCCTAAGAGTAATTTCTGGCTTTTTGAACAGGCTGAGACAATTAACTTTGCCAGAGACCTGTGTAGTATTTAATGAAAGCCATGTATTGGCTAGAGCAGAAAGGGAGCGTGTTACCATTATAATCATAATTATTATGCTGAAGATTGTTAGCAGCTATTACTATATTGTAAAATTTACTTCAAACTGTGTTATAATTTATCAATAAATTTTGGAGCTCAAAGTCACTGTTTTGTTAAAATGTCTTTAAGATGATTTTCTTCTAAAAATAAAACAAATAAAATCACACATTATTCCTTCTTGTCTCACCTATCCCTGGACTATTTCCTAAATAACATGCTCCCAACAAACCAGCCTGTACCACAGTATTTCTGGCTTACTCATAGTCATTAAAAACAATTCCAAACCAACCTTTTATTTTATTAGAGAAAAATAACACCTCTCGAATATTTTTAAAGAAATCCACTTCCTTTTTAAATCCACTCAGTTACTCACATTAATTCTTAAAATATTTTATGTGAAAGCTCCAAGAGCTAGGAAGTTGATTAACTTTTAATCCATGAGTATTGAATATTGGATAGGATACATTTGTGGGGTTTTTATTTTTGAATTATAAAAATCCTATACCAATTAGGCAATTAAAATACTTGTTCTTGGTTTGGAGATGGTTGTAATTTGTAACTTTTATAGGTAGTAATATATGATGAGCTTTTTTTGACTAAGAAAACAAAAGCCATAAAACAAAATTTTTTGCAAAGGTACAGTGAAACTCAATTTGGAGAAAGAAAATGAGCTACATAAATACTAGAAAGCCTGACATTTATAATTAAATTCAAATGTTAAAGTGTGACACACATCTGGTTCTTTTCACATGAAGGCGGAAAGCAAAGGCTTAGGATACTTTGAGAAAATAAGCAAAGACATATTGTTTGAAGATGATAAGATGCAGTAATGATAAATGTATTAATAGTAAACTGTCACTCACAAATTATCTAGTTAACCTGTTATTATTTCTAGACACAACATTTTATGTTGTTTATCTAACAGAAAAAAAACTGTTCTTAATTTGTGTCCATTATTAGAAATATGGCCAAAAGATCATAATGCATAAAGTTTTCTATGTTATTTATGCATTGAAATGTTTTTAAATTTTTATTTACTTATGTATTTATTTATTTATTGGCCAGTCCTGGGGCTTGAACTCAGGGCCTGGGCGCTGTCCCTACGCCTCTTTGTGCTCAAGGCTAGCACTCTACCACTTGAGCCACAACACCACTTCTAGCTTTTTCTGAGTAGTTAATTGGTGATAAGAGTCTCACAGACTTTCCTGCCTGGTCTGGTTTTCAACCTCCATCCTCAGATCTCAGCCTCTTGAATATCTAGGATTACAGGCGTGAGCTACCAGCATCTGGCTTGAATTTTTATTTTTTTGTGTACTGGTACTAGTACTTGAACTTGGAGCTTCTCACCCTTTACAGATAGTGCTCTACCACCAGAGCCACCCCTCCACTTCCAGCTTTTCACTGTTTAGTTGAAAATATGAGTCCCTTAGATTTGTCTTCTGAGCTGGCTTTGAGCTTCAATTCTCAGATCTTAGCTTCTTAAGTAGCAAGGATGACAGGCATGAGCCACCAGTGCCCAGCTTGAACAATTTCTTGCTATTAATATGCAGTGAATGGTTCAACTTTTCCTTAGTAGTCAAGTCCTCTATAACTAGAAAATCCATTTATAATTTTTAATAAACATTTATTCTTCTGATTGTATAATCATATATTCTTCAATTTAATATTTAGCATACATAGCCAAAAGTGTTCCTAAATTTATTCTTTTGTGCTTTATATCTATACATATTGTGATGAACTTTAAAAAAATCAGGTTCTGTGCTATTATTAATTGCATGCTTTCAAGAAAAGGCAATTTGTATTCAATAAATACCCAAGGCATCAGAATAAAAAATTCAACACTGTAGAATAGGTAACAAAAGTGAATTACCCTAGATGCAAATATATAGGTAAGCATAGATTCATAATTTTGTCTTAAACTACTCTTCCTCCTTGCTACCTGAGCATGGGAAAATTTTTAAAAAGAAAATTGGATCCACATAAGCTTCAAAGTCCATTTGAGCCAGAAATTTGTACCAGGCACATAGGTGTTACCTAGTCCTTGGCAAACATTTACCCTGACTTTCACATGCTTCTCCTTCTCTTGATCCTATTTTAAAAAAAAATAAAGTAAAATAAAATAAAATGGTGCCTAGCATATGCAAAAACATTCACATCACCTGTTGGCCTTGGGAGGAAGAAGGTATGTGAAGAGGTCATGCTACTCTTTTGGTATGTATTAATGTTCTAAAATACCACCAGCCTGGACTCTCCTGAAGAATCCTGCTTGTGCTTGCTCTTGACCCTTTGGGCCAAGAGACCTGGAGATTTTTCTCTTTGCTGACTGAGTTAGAGCCTCTGCCCTGCCCCTTCATGCTGTCTCCTCAGCTCTGCTGGCTAGAACGGCAAATTCTTGGGATCTCTGCCCAGTCTGTAGGCCTGCTGGCACTCACTCAGAACCCATGCCACAGGGAGACTGAAGCAAACTTGGGCAGCCTGTACACGTGGCCGTGCTTGATTGCTCTGTCTACGTCATCCCAATCCTCTATGATACCTCAAAAACACTCTACAAAAGGAGTTCTCATGACGGGAAACAGGTGCCAGACATTTTGCCATCACACTCCCAGGCCGGGGTAGCTAGGTGCTAGAATTCAGGCCCAAGGGGAAAAGAAGATATATTTCTGATTCTCTTGGCCTTCTCTCTTCCTTTCTACCTTTCCCCCACACTGCCTAGGAATACAATTTGTGAACTATTCGTTTCCTTCTCCTTCTTGTTTGTCATAGATTGCTCATAAATAAAATTCTATGATCTGGTTTGGCCTGGCCTGACATTTTGAACTCTTTAATGGGAGCTATACAGATTGAAAGAATATTTTTTTCAGCAGTCTTTCTGCCTTTTAGAGCCATTGATTTGTTGCATGTTCCTACTTTGAAAGCCATGCTTTACGTGATACATTTTTCTTTCTCTAACAGTTGTAATCACGTCACATCGAGGTAGATTAATACCTTTAATCGACCTAAAAAAGACTGCTTTTGTCTTTTAAAATATTTAAGGTATGTCAGTTTTCTTGGAATCTCTAAACTTATGGCTATTGAGTTAGCAAATTTTGCTCATTATTAGTTACCAAATCAGTGAAATATTGGGAAAACTCAGAATTATTGGCTGGATTGTTTATAAACCAATTCAAATATGAGCAAGGATTCCATATTCAGAGATTGAAGCATTTTAGCAGTAATTATGGAAATAGTTCTTGAGTTCATATAATATGCTGGGCACATTGTTTGGCAGTAGGGAAGGAGTTAGATAACAAGACAGGCAAAGTTTCTGCTTTCCTGAAGCTAAAATCCATACCTCATATTCCCCCACACACATGTCAGGAAGACAAAAGTAAGGGGGGGGGGGTGTTGTCGTCCGGTCGTGGGACCTGAACTCTGGGCCTGGGCGCTGTCCCTCAGCTCTTCAGCTCAAAGCTAGCGCTCTACCACTTGAGCCACAGCGCCACTTCCGGCTTTTTTTCTTTTTGCTTATATGGTGCTGAGGAATCGGACCCAGGGCCTCATGCATGCAAGGCAAGCACTCTACCACTGAGCCACCTTCCCAGCCCAACAGGGTAATTTTTATGAGCAGTAATGTCTTGAAGATCCTCAGAGAGTCAATTTCAAGCTACAAGCCTTCAAAGCAAGATAAGAGACAAGAAGGAACTTGGCATATAAAAATAAGAAGGAAAAAATGCCACTTAAAAGGTCCTAAAGGGAAGGGAAAGAAAAAAATAACACAGAAATTCAGGAAACATGGAGTAAACAATGTTGGGTGTGGCTGGAGGGTAGTTGAGGGGATAAAAGCAGAAGGTAATCGCAAAGACTAAAGGGAGTAATAGGGAGGAGTGTGGGAGCAGGGGGAGGGAAAGGATGGTGGGAACAACAAGGGAAGGGGTAACAATGCTCCACAAGTAATGTACTCACTGCTTCACTCATGTAACTGCAACCCCTCTGTGCAGCATCTTTACAATAAAATAAAAATTAAAAAAAAGAAGACTAAAGGGAGTGAGTGAACAAGAAGTATGTGGATGTTATGCACAGCACACAGGGAAGCCATTGGCAAAGCTGAGGATGGAGAGGGGAATAATTTTATACTTAGAGAAAGACTGGTGGTAGCAAAAAAGAAATGGAGGCCAAGATCAGTACAGAAGCATGGGCAGGGGCTGGGAAGGTGGCTCAGTGGTAGAGTGCTTGCCTTGCATGCATGAGGTCCTGGGTTCGATTCCTCAGCACCACATAAGCAAAAAGAAAAAAGCTGGAAGTGGCGATGTGACTCAAGTGGTAGAGCGCTAGCCTTGAGCTGAAGAGTTGAGGGACAGTGCCCAGGTCCAGAGTTCAGGCCCCACGACTGGACCCCCCCCCCAAAAAAAAAGAAGCATGGGCAAAGGTGAGATCATAAGAAGAGAACCCAGAATTTAGCACGTTTTGGGGTAAAGATCAACAGATTTTATTGATGGGTGAGGAAAAGAGGAATGAGGAAAAATGGCTTTTGGCATTCTTTGAGAAGATTATTAACAGGATAAGCATATATCCATTTCTAACCTGCATAGCTAACACTTCTGGATTCTCTCTTCCCTGAAGTTTCAGCTCCTGCTGACGAAAGGCACAAATGTCAGAAGCAATTCTATCTCTTTCAGAAGGGAAACAGGTGGGAGCAACTGTCAGGAACTTGAGCAACAATTGCCTCTGAAAACCAATAAATCGGTGAAGATGGCTGAGGGCACTGCCACATACAGGTGTCTATGGATTTCAAAAACAAATTTTCTTTCCTCTTTACCTTTTCGTTCTTTATTGTTTACATTCTGTTTTCCCATTTCTCTTTCTCCTCTGTCCTTTTATTTCTTTGTCTTATTTCTTTAGTTCTTCAATGTTTTAATCAAGTTTTTTTATTGTGAAAATACTGTACAGAGGGGTTACAGTTACATGAGCAAGGTAATGAGTACATTTCTTATTCAGCATTGTTGCCTCCTCCTTTGTTTTTCTCTTACCATCCCTTCCCTCCCACCTCCTCAGCTAGACCCCTCACCCCCCACCCGCCTAAACTGTAAAGTTCTTTTTTCGACATAGCATCTTATCTCATTGTTGCAGTGGGTCAATCTGTATCCCTATTTAAACCATTTGTTTTTTTCCATAGTTCTTCAATTTTGCCCTCCTCCTGCTCCTGCTCCTGCTCCTCCTCCTCCTCCTCCTCTTTTCTTCCTCCTCCTCCTTCTCCTCCTCCTTGTCCTCCTTCTCCTCCTCCCTTGTTAATATTTACTGGATACTTTAGTAGCACACAATTATAGTGTAAATGATTTCCTGCACCCTCTCTGTGAGAAATCTAGGATTAATCCCCTTGAGAGGTACCTTTGGGTTTGGAGAGATGAAGCAACCTCCCCAAGGTTGCTGGAGCCAAATGTGAAAATAAATCTGTCTGATTTCTGCAGCCCATGTTATCACTCTGTCTACCTCTGTCCTACTGACCCTCTCTCATTCCTTCATACCCACCGACCGTTTTCTCTTTCTTCTCTTCACCTCACCATCCCCTAGCTTTCCTTCTTACCACTTGCCTTTCTACGTCTCTTCATCTTCTCCTTCTTTGTGTTAGCCAGATCTTTCTTCCCTGGTCCTCCTTCCTCCATTTTGACAGGGCTAATCTGAAATTGAGTATTATTGCCAACAGAGAATAAAAACAATAGACTTTTGTGGTTAAAAGATCTTCAGTAGAGCCAAGACATAAAAGCAGATCAATGTAACTTCTACTGCACAAAATCACAGTTCCTAATGAAAAGACACAGACCATGGCAAAAGCCACAGTTTTCACTGGTGCCTCCAAGGGTTTAGCAGCATACAGATCGCGCTTTCTGCTCTGCCCTCCGATCCAGTCCCTCAGCATTTATGGGACCTTTATACATGTACAGCCAGGGTTATATAAATTTAAAATACTAGCTTGCATCTTTCCACATCACCCACCTGTTATAATTCCAATAAAAATAACACTGAGCCAAAGAGGAAAGGAAAAGATTTTAGAGTATGATTCTCTTAAAATGTTTCTATGCTTAGAAATTGGTACAGAAATTAGTATTTGTGAGTGTGTATGTGTGTGCACATGCACACACACACTCACACACACACACACACACACACACACACACACACACACACACACACACACACCAGTCCTGGGACTTAAACTCAGGGCCTAGGTGCTGCTCCTGAGCTTTTTTTTGCTCAAAGTTAGCACTTGAGTGAGCCATAGCTCCACTTCTGGATTTCTTTGGTAGTTTATTGGAGATAAGAGTCTCACAGACTTTCTTGTCCAGGCTGGCTTCAAACCATGACCCACAGATCTCAGCCTCTTGAATAGCTAGGATTACAGATGTGAGTCACTAGCACCCAGCAAATTTAGTATTTCTATACTTTCTTTGAACAGTCTTGAAACTAGTAAGACAGACTACATGGGCTTCTGTCAGTATTCCAACAATGTGAAAAATTACCTGAGAAAATAACGTAAGGGAGGAAGGATTTGCTTTGACTCATGGTTTCAGAGATTCTAGTCTATCATGACAGAGTAGAGCAGAGAAGCTCACATCATGGCAGCCAAGAAGAATAGAGATAATGTGCCTGGACTAGGGGGCTCCCTCTGGACCCCCAATCTATGAGATGATGTTATTCCTTCCAGGTGGGTCTTGCCCCCTTAGTTAACCATTTATGGATAAGCCATCACAGACTCAACAGAAATGAGCTTTACTAATCTCCTAGGCAAGTCTCAATCCAGTCAAGTTTGTAATCAAGTTTAACCATCACAAGTAATGCATCCCTTGTCAACTTGACTCTTCAACAGAGCTCTCCTTATGTATAGCATTCTCCTATCCCCTAAAAGGCTCACAGCCATCTTACAATGCAAAATACATTCAATCCATTTCCAAGAATCTTTCTAATCTAAGTGCACACCTAGTCTGTAATCCTAGCTACTCAGGAGGTTAGACTTGGGAGGATTATGGTTGGAGGCCTGCCCAGCCCCCCCCCCCAAAAAAAAAACTTTGAAGACCTTATCTCAAGCAATAAAATTCCAAGTTTAGTGGCAAGCACTAGAAGGGATTCTTATCTAGGAAGATCTCACATCCCAGATAGATGGAAAGTACACATAGGAAGGCCACAGCCCAGACTATCATGAGGCAAAATTCTGAAAAAAGAGAGCTTAGGATGTGGCTCAAGTGGCAAATTTCCTGCTAACAATGACAAGAGCCTGAGTTCAAACCTCAATACCACCAAAAATATAAAAATCAAAAAGTCCCAGCTCAAAGTAATCTGAGACTCATGGCAAATTCTCATCTCTGGCCTCCTGTAAAAATTAAGTAACTTAATCCAAAATAGAATGGCATAGAATAAACATTTCTATTCCAAAAGGGAAGAATGAGGCAGTGTTATCTTTCTTTGTCACTCTGACAAAAATACAGAACAAGAACAGCTCAACATGAATTTACTTCGGTTAGTGGTTTCAGATGTTTTCTTCCATAGTCACTTGGCTTCCATAGTTCCTGGCCCATGGTAGGCAGAATGATGGCGAGATCTTGTGGAGGAGAAGACTGTCTACTTTCAGGCAGAAGGGAATCAGAAAGAAACCCAGAAAGGGACAAAGGCCAATACACCTCCACAACAAAAGGACTTGTACTTAGTGACTTACTTCTTCCAGTAAGGACTTAAATCCTAAGGCCTCCATCACTCCAAAACAGCACCCACCTGAGGACCCAGCTGAGGACCTACACTTAATCTATGCATTTGTAGGGGATATATTATATTTATAACAGGAGACACCGAAAGGAAGGGTGGAACCAAAGAAAGACTAAAACTCAGCAGGACAAACATTGACTCCTGAAACTCCATGTCTAGCATCCATTGCTGTCAAGATGTCACAAGATCTTAGGAAGCACCACTCCAATGGCCTTGTCATGTGTAGCCCACACAGTCTCTGCCTTGAGCTGGTTCTCCTTACTGTCTATGGCTTTCCTTGACAGATGCTCCAAACTCCTGACATCTCGCACATCTTAGAGACTCCATGACATCTTCAGCCTCACTGTCATGGCTTTCGGTAGCTCTCTTTTGAGGGATACCTATAGGGATTCTGCCCTGCTACCCATTGTCTGCACTCCCAGGATTTTCTTTGAAATCAGGCAGGAATCCTCCAGGATCTTATAACTCTTACATTCTGCATGCTTGCAAGAGCAGCATCATGAGGACAACACTAAGGTTTGTGTCATCAAAATGAGTAGTCAGGCCTCCTTAGATGTCTGTACCTAGAAGAACTCTTCCCTTGGAAGTCCTAAACACCTAGGGATTCACAAAACCAGATTCTCAAAGTAAATTTTAATGTGCTAAAATATTTATAGTCACCAGCTCAGCCGCCATTTTGAGCCATGACTCATGTCTCCTGACTCTCCTCAGGTTACCATGACACCCTTCTTCAACTCTCCATTAAAGTTGATCTGGTTGGTTGAGATTATTTTTCTGCTCTGTCTTTACTCTCCTACCCTTATGGTTCAGTTTACTCACATTAATAAGAGTGTTCAAGGCTGCAAATTTCTGGGAACATGTTTCTGCTCTCAGTCACTGGTTTTCTAATAAAGACTCCCAATTTAACCTCTAAAAAAAAAAACTTATTGGGGGCTGGGAAGGTGGCTCAGTGGAAGAGCGCTTGCCTTGTATGCTTGAGGCCCTGGGTTCAATTCCTCAGCACCACATAAGCAGAAAAAGCCAGAAGTGGTGCCGTGGCTCAAGTGGAAGAGCTCTCTCCTTGAGCTGAAGATCTGAGCCACAGCACCCAGGCCCAAAGTTCAAGCCCCACAACTGACAAAACAACAACAACAACAACAACTTATATTCATGAGTCTAGAATGTGTCTGGCCAATTCCTGAGTTTCTTTCTAGGCATCTTTCCTATTGTCCCAATGCAAAGTACTTGGCTTACTCTTAATAGCTCTCATCTCTTCAAAAACCATGATTTCCACAAACCTAACTTTGCATAGACTTTTATGACCCAGCTGCAAAGTTTTCAAATCCTTTTGCTATGAGTTTTGCTCAATTTCTAACTGTAAATCTGGCTAAAAATACACATCAAAACCCATAGCCGCAAGGCTGAACTGTTAATACTTTCTCTGCCAAATTATTTAGTCCATCACCTTAACTTTAACCTCAAAGTCTCAGGGAATGGATGAAGTGTAGACACAATCTATCATAAATGGCCTATTTAGCCCAATTACCAGTTGAGCCCTCATTGTTACCTGAAACTTCAACTAGTCTTCAATGGTTGGCATTCCTATAAGCATTTTGGTCATCTGAGCTCTTACCAGAAATGCCCATTAAATTTCACTTACAGAATTCTAAGCCTTTTCTAACTGGTTTCTCCAAACACTTCCAAATTCCTTCCACAAACTAGTTCCAAGAGCTTCTAAACAGTATGGTCAGGTTTAGTCACAGAAATAATGCCCCCCCCCCCCTTCCCGCTGCCGCCTCCCGCCCACCTTCTCAGTACTATTCTATTAGTCAGATTTTGTGGTTAGGACAAAACCTAAGCGAATTATTGAGGGAGGAAGAAGTTATTTTGGTGCCTGCTCTCAAAGTTTCAGTCTACAAAGTCAGCAAGGGCGTGGTGAAGCCAACACTCACAGAGGGAGTACACTTATACTAGCTGGCTTTCTTCTTTGCTCCTTTTTATTTTAGCCTATAGCATAAGGTCATTCACATTAGGAGTGGGTCTTAGTTAATCTTCTCTGGAAACAACCTCACAGATATGCTATTCAGAGGTAACCTGAATTGTTACTAACCTTTACTAATCTCCTAGGCATGTCTCAATCCAATCAAGGTGACAAGCAAGATTAAGCATCACACACACACACACACACACACACACACACACACACACACACACACACACCTTGATTTCACTTCATACTCCTACCTCTAGTTTGCTATTGCCCCAAGCACAGACTTAAGCAGAGGATTGGTTAATCAAACAATGTAATGAATATAGCTGGAAAATGGCTAGGGGCAGGTTTAGAAAATGAGCAGCAGTTTGTAGAGTTAAAAAAAAGTCATATAGGTAATGAATTTAGTTGCTTGCTGCTCACTCTGAACTAGGCAATGTTAAGGAATTTATAAGAAGTCTATATAACAAATATTATATATTATTACTAGAATTGTTTCTGCTCTATTGATTGGGCAGTTAAATGTCAAGAGAGCAACAAATAATCAGGAATTAGACATGATTCTGTTATCTTCATGGTCTCAATGAACTTTCACTCCTGAAGATCCTGCCTTAAAATATAGGATATGTTGCTGGGCACTGGTAGCTCATGGCTGTAATCCTAGCTACTCAGGATCCAAGGATTGCTGTTAGAAGCTAGCCCAGGCAGGAAAGTCCATGAGACTCTTATTTCCAATTAATAACCAAAAAGGAGTGGAACTGTGACACCAGTGGTAGAGCAGTAGCCTTGAGCAAAAAAGCTTAGGGGCAGTGCCTAGGCCCTGAGTTCAAACCCCACGATCAGCACACACACACACACACACAGAGTAGTACGACATTTCCTTCTTACAAATGTTCTTATATGTTCTAATATTTAAATAACTATGGTATTACTGCCTTAAAGCCATTAAGGTAGAACTTCATTTCAGATAGCAACAGTGATACATATAGTTACTACAAAAAGAAAGTTTTCATTCAGGAAGCTGAGAGAAAGTAAACAGGATAATTTATCTTTGAGGTAGTCTTAAGCTTTAAATGTATGCTTTAGGATTTGTAATGCACAAGTAACTGTGTGTACAAGAGAAATCCCTAGTTATTTGCAGGGATAGCAAGCAGGAAGTCTCCAGTTTCTGTGATGTTTGGTTGTTGCCATTTCTCAAGATCAGATGAATAGCAAATGCCATCACTTCCTCTTATAAGCCCAACAAACATTCCTGCCAGGTACATAACTCCAATCAGGGATTGAATGGTTTAAGCGCAATGAATGAATGGATGGAGACTGGGAAGAAAATGTTGCAAGAGCAGGGTACATTTTCTCTTTATTCACACTGCAAAGGTTGTTCTAGGGACCTGTCTTACTTCCTCCTACTGAAAGAAAAGCTCATATATCACAGGAGAGGAGAATATGTCTCTTGCCTGTGGACCCCACATGAGCCTCTAAGAATGCATCTGACGCTATGCAAGCAGTACTTTGAATATGTCTTATGGAATCCTCTCTAAAATCAATATGTAGTACAGTACTCCTGTGCTCATTGTTTGTTTCCATAGCTTGCTTTATATACCTGAAGAACTGAAGTATATGTGTCACCACCTCCAAAATCAAAACCCATTCTGAATGACTGGGAGATGTGAGACATTCATGTGCAGGTGGTGTACATATAATTGTATACATCCTGGAGCTTTCTCTCTGTGTATTCGAGAATAGCATATATCCATACAGCTGAGGTGTTGCTCTACTATGTATATGGGGATGTTGTATACCCACACACCTTAGGTCTGACTCTCTGTGCAGTTTGGAATAAGTGCACAGCTCTTCAAGAGATAAAGTGCCATAGATAACTCTTATTTAAAATAAACTAATTATTCAAGGTCAAAATTTCCAGAATCGTCATGTATTCTAAAATCAATAATATATCATGATACCTACATAATATGCTTAAAGGAGGCAAATACAAGAGCATTCTATGTTCATTGTTCAAATCAGTGACCTAATTTGAATTGTGTGCTCACATTCACAATAGTGATTAAAAGGCATTTTACTTCCTCATAATATTTAGACTTTGGTAAAGGAAAGTAGAAGTAAACTTTCTGGAAACATATTCTGGGAACAGGGTAGGGGGACACAGAGAGAAGTATAGACACTGAGAACAGTTTTTCTACACAAGCTTGATCAGTTTGGAGAAAGCCCTTCCTCGTTCCTGGAAAACATGTCCCCAGTCAGGTCCTATATTTCTTGTCTCCATGTATTTTTATCACCTGCTACCTTGACATTGAACTTACAGATCTTTCCTTCTGCACAGTAACTCATGGCTGATGCTTTCCTGTTCCCTGCTGAGCAGCCTATGAGACAATGAACCATTTCAAACAGGCATTAGCAATGTGTCTGGGAAAGCTACATTACACTGAGCAGAATATAGTACCTTTATACTTATATGATGGATTACGGGCTCCTGGTACCAGGATGGTCAAGACAACAAAGCAGCCTTTGAGACTCCTCCAGTTTCTCACACTTGGCCTCAGGGCTTGAGCAGTGAGAGCTAACATTTATAAGGATCTGTGTGTAACTCTGCTGACTTGGAGTAGAAGGACTGTTGACATTCTCCCAACTATATACTGCCTTTCTACTAATCCACATGTCATTGATCACACCGAATTAAGGGAAACCTCAGCAACCATAGATGTATTTGATCATGGAATTACTATTTACAGAAAGAACCACGCTCAGAAAAATATAGTTACAACTCAAAAAAAACTGTCATCTTATATCTTAGGGGGTCTAGGCTATTATTTATTTAAAATGGAGGCTTACTGGGATTAACTGTGAAAAGACAGCTTTGAAAAGTAATACACAAAATCAAAGCACACACTACCTAGCGCTTGGGCTTATTTCAAGAGCTTGTTTGATAGAACAGCAGTTGTCAAAGGCTGAGGAGAGTAGAGGTGAGGGAGAATGTGGAGGAGGGATAGTGAATAAGGGCAGGAGTGCAGGAAGATAGGAAGGATGACTTTCTAATATTCTACAGCACAGTAGGACAGCAACCAAGAACAGCAGTTCGTTGCACATTTCAAAATAGCTAGCAGAGAGGATTTTTGAATGCTCTCAGCATAAAGAAATGATGTCTTTGAAGTGATGGATGTGTCATTTAGTCCCACCTGATTACTACTACCTATGGTAAATAAACAGGCACTTGAAATACCACACTGTACCTCCAAGTCTTTCATTCTATGCTTGTAAGCTAGGAACACACTGTGAAAGAGAAAACACATTCATTTATTTTTTTCTATTTACTCTTTTCTACAATTTCCTGGCTAAAATTATAGTTTGAATTCCAGCACAGATACATCAATTTTCAGAAAATTTCAGGGAAAAAAATCTTTTAATGATATATGTGCTTGACATCTTCTACCACATGTTTGATTTGCTTATCAACTTTACATCTCACCTACTTGGCCATTATTCATTCATTCATTCACTCAAGGCTTACTATTTCCAACAATTCCACAGCGGCTGATATCCACACTAGAGCTTCAAACATTTATCACTTGGTTAATTTATTTCTCCCCTACACTTACCCTGTGGTGTTGAGTAGTAAACCCACAACATTGTACATGCTAAGCAAGTGCTCTATCATATTGCTACAGCCTTAATCAATTAATTACTTTCTGATACTTTTCTATCTACCACCCAGAAATACTTAGTATAGAGGTTACATGGTAATGATTCAGTAGGATATTACTTTTTAATAATATTATCCCACCCCATTATTATTAAGGGAGTAAATGCCAATATATTTGTAGGACTACTGTGTCAATAATCTTTTCAAAAACTAAATTAAATTCTATTAACTTTTTGTCAAGGTGAACCCAGGCAATATTTTTTTATAATAATACTAAAAAAAGTTCCCTTAATGCTTTGCAGTCTTTTCCAGGTTCTAAGAGATTTTGAATTCATGCTTAACTTTGTTGTTTCAGATAATTTCCAGAAAAATATATTCCCTGAGGCAGAGCATAAAAATTAGTAGTCTACTTTTATAGATATTAATTAGTCCTTTTTGCAATACGTTCAATCTGAAAGTGACTTACAGGTTTTACATTTGCTAGGCAGGCACACTACCATTTGAGCCACACCTCCAATAAAAAATGTCTTTTGGCATAAAGTAATTTTTACCAGTTATCTTAATTTTCAGTTATTACTTATGTATTTCTAACTTTTACAACACAAAGCAGAGCATAACATTTTATTTTTATAAAATTATGTAAGTTTTCAAAAGACTGAGACATTTTATAGGAGCCTATGGATATGGTGATAATTCAACAAAATCAGTATCTATTTATGCAAAGCACATCATTTTCACCATGCTACACAGAGGTTTTTTTTTGTCTCTGAGGTTTCAAAACTCAAAACACAAACATCATATTTTATATTTGAAAAACCAAACTTTCCCTAGTTCCATACTGTCTATATATTAACACAACTCTTGAAAAAAATAGTAAAGTGATTTAGCATTGACTTTCATTCATGAATATAAGGTGTATGTATTTGTGTGTCTGTTGTATTTGTATATGTGTGTGAATTTCATTTTCAAGGATTTTTTCCTCGACATATACTTTGTTTTAATGTTAAAGTCTATCTCTATGAAACATAGAGCTGTTCTATTTCTCAAATAGTATTTTCCAAAGCAAAACCATTTATAACGTGATCTTGCTGTTATTTATCCAAAGATAGCTAGAGGACAAATCCATCAGGCTCTATTTTTCTGGATGTGACCTAGAATTTGTAAGTCTTAATATCTGTGAATTGCTCCTGTGAAAATCCTGTCTTGTGATGCCCATTTTTCTGTGAGAACTAGAACTATCAATATAGTTAATTATTTATAGGATGTGTTCTTCTATCCCACAGAAAGCAGAAGAATTTTACATGCAACATTCTGGAGTTGTTTGTACACTAGAACAGATGCCCGTGTTTTTGCCAGTGGCAAATCCTAATACAGTAATCACTCCAAATTGATTGTACCAACTTCAGCATCAGGAAACACACCAGCACTCCTATACAAGGAATATAGGTATTAGAAGGCCATATCCAGAGGGTAACAGAATAACAACTTTTATTTTTAGGTGAGAATCTTCCAAAAGACCTATCTCATTGTAAACACATAGACTATCTTGGATAACTATTCAAAGACATTGTCTTAGTTTAAAAGTTATTCAAGGCTGAACTGTACACAGATTGAAGAAGATGGCATTCAGATAATCATCCAAGGTCAGAACTTTCAGATGTACCTATGAAAGTGAGTAAAGATTAGATGCACATTTTGAGTTCCTTCAATATGCATGTAGGAAAAACACAAGATAAACATAATCCTTTAAAAGCTCTTATCTCACTATTACTCACAAGGCCATCTTTGGATAAACAACAGTAAGATTGCAGTCCTCTTTGAAGTTGAGCTTGCAAAGGAAAATTGTTTCATTCAAAAAAGATATTAGATCCCACAGCAGTTCATTGAGGGACATAATTAATGATATAAAGCTCCAGAAAAAGTACCTCCTCAGTTTAATACGGTAAGTTATTTTATTGATCGGAAGTATTGTCTCATAGTTTAGCTAATCATAAATTGGCCTTTAACTTTGTTCATCTGTTAAAAGAAATTCTTGCCAACTCACCACACACACACACACACACACACACACACACACACACACACACACACACTGTTTACACACCTAACCCCAAGTATCAAGTAACAGAATACCACTATGACCAATCAGGATACCTAATGTTGATTTATTTTCGTATCTCCTCATCAGATTGTATTCATTTATTATTCCATTCCTTCAGAATTCTACCTTTTACAATACAATTAAAAATATTACATGTTAATCAGCTGATTAATTAAATCAGGTAATAAATTACTTTGCCAAGCAACCATAACTTCTAATAATCAACCTAACCATCCCAATTTTATAACTGAGCAACACAAACTAGAATCGAAATCCAGGTCTCCCAATGTATAAAAACCTTAGTTCTTCTAACTACTCAGGGAGGCTGAGATCTGAGGATCACTGTTGGAAGCCAGCTCAGGCAAAAAGTTTTGTGAGACTCTTATTTCCAATTAACCAGCAAAAAGCCAGAAGCAGAAGTATGGCTGAAGTGGTACAGTGCCAGCCTTGAGTGAAAAAGCCAAAGGAGAGTTCACTGTTGGCCCTGAGATCAAGCAGCAGTATTGGTACAAAAAAGAGAGAGATTACTAGATATTTGTGTACAAATCAAAATAATTCTAGATTAAAGTAAGATTCTCCATAGATTTCTGTCACACAAGAATTACCAGATACAATATTCTAGGCAAACTACCAAGAGATGGATAACATTTTTTAACTATTTCAAGTGATCATAACTGCAACAAAATAATTTGTTCAGTACTTGTTATCTGTAACTTTTTGTGTAAATATTGTCTGAGGAAACCATGAACTCCTACAGAAAAATAGGCCATTTGCGTATGCTTCTGTTATGGTTTGGAGCCTACACAGCCCCTAAAAGTCTATTTGCTAAAGGTCATATACTACCCTCCGGTGCTATCAGGTGGCAGTAGAACTTAGGAAGTGCCTACCTCTCCTGTCAAGAGAGACTAGTAGAAACAATTGAGGTCATTTGGGGTATGCCCTGGAAGGGAATACTGGCACCTTGACCCCTTCATCTCTTCCTCAGTTTTCTTCCCAGCCCCATAAGGTAAACAGACCTCCTCTGCCATGTGTGCCCAGCATGATGCCTTGTGCCAACACAGGTTCAAAGGTGATGGGAGTAGGAGGGGAAGTTGTTTGAATAACTACAAACTGAAATTTCTACAAACAATTCTGCCTCCTAATAAGTTCATTTCCTCAGTGATGGAAAGCCAACAATGGAAGATTCTGTGGCCAAACAATGCTTAATAGACTGTGCCCATTAACTAATAACCTAAGTTACATAGCTTAAAATATTATTTATAAACTCCTTGATTAATCTGAAAATCACCCACAGTGACAATTATTTCTCAATCCTGTGCAACTCCACAGATACACATAAATTAAAGAACTCTGCACATTTTAAGGACAAATATCTGAGTATGAAACCCAGAATTTTTTGGCAAAATATCAACATCTGATGACAGATAACTTTCTTGATCATCAAGGTTAATTCTGATAGAGACACAGAATATTCCCATACCATTTTAAGAAAAAAATTCAAAGTTGTCCTTTCCTATAACCTTGGACCAGAATTACAAGAAAGAAAAAAAAAACTTGAACATTGTTACCAGCTAACTATCACTCATGTTCTTTGAGCTAGGCACTTTATGTATATTCTTGTAACTTACAACTTCTCAAAACAACTTCTATTGTCCTCAGTTTGCAGACAAAGAAACTAAAGCTTAGTCAATGTAGATCATTAAGAAGTAGCAAATCCACTTAAACCACAAGCATTACACAAAGGAAAGATAAATGAGGACTGATGTTTTCATTAAGTATTGGAGTCATGAAACACTGAAGACTGATGCTGGACATTTCCTCACCAGAGATGGTGTATGGGGAGGAGAAGAATGAAACTTGAGAATGTAAATGGCTCAGAGAAAGTTAGGCCTTGAGCTGAATTTCTTCCCACCGTTCTTTGTTGCACGACTGGCTCAGATTCTGGGAGCAACTATATGTATACTAGCCTACACACAACATTGTCCCTCATGGCCACACAACACAGAACCTGTGGAGACTGTTAGACATTGACAGGTCTGCTGGATATTATCACTGGGTATAATACTGATTGGCAATGTAAGTTGTTGGTTGGCTAAACCCAACTAAAGACAAGAAAACTGGTTTATTCAAGACCTCTCATGCCAGAGATATTATGTGCTATCACAGAGGTATCTTCACGTCTAGTGTCAAAAACCTCCCCACGTCACCAGCAGATATCTCCATTAAGTGACATTAAATAAGTAAACTCCTCATTTAGATTAGGCCTCAGAACCCTCCTCTCTCATTAGTCATATAGTTGTATAAACTGAGACTCTCTTAAGAGAGTAGGGAAGCCTCAGTAAGTTGTATTGACAGCCTAAGTAACTGTCACTCAGTTACTCAGAAGCAGAGCCAACTCTGTTGTAATCATAATGAATAACATCTTTAAAAGTCAAACCAGCCTATGTTCTAGTTCCATTCTGTGACTGAATTAGGGGGATGGCATTGGACAGGCCTTTAATTCCACCACTTATCTATTTATTTAATCATTTTCTTATGTATAAACTGGAAATAATAATAGGACTTTTTAAAAATGTAAGCTTGGCACTGTGGTTCATGCTTGTAATCTTTGCCACTCAGGATTCAGAGATCAGGAGGATCATACTAACCGTCCTTGGTTAGTATGACTCTGTCAAAGAAATAAAAGAAATGAAAAGAAAGAAAGAGAGAGAAAGAAAGAGAAAAAGAAAGAGAGAGAGAGGGAGGAGGAAGGGAAGGAGGGAGGGAGGGAGAGAAAGAAAGGGAGGGAGAGAGAAAAGGAAGGTAGGGAGGAAAGAAGGAAGAAAGAAGGAAGGAAGGAAGAAAGGAAGGAAGGATGGGAGGGAGGAGGAGAGAAAAAGGGTGGGAGGGAGAAAGGAAGAAGAAAAGAAAGAAAAAAGAAGAAAGAAAAAAAGAAGAGAAAGGGAGAGAGGGAGACGGTGGGAGGGAGGGGGAAGGGGAAGAAAGGAAGGAAGAAAGAAAGAAAGAAAGGAAGGAAGAAAGAAAGAAAGGAAGGAAAGAAAGAAAGAAAGAAAGAAAGAAAGAAAGAAAGAAAGAAAGAAAGAAAGAAAGAAAGAAAGAAAGAAAGAAAGAAAGAAAGAAAGAAAGAAGGAAGGAAGGAAGGAAGGAAGGAAGGAAGGAAGGAAGGAAAGAAGGAAGGAAGGAAGAAAGAAAGAAAGAAATTATAAGTATTATATAGTACTAATTACCTACAAGCCTCTAAGGTAGGGAAATTATTTTCTTAACAGATAAGTCATAGCTCAGATTCAGCCAGGACTGTGGGCTAAATTAGCTTCTGTCCACAGCACAACTTCAGCCTGGGGTGCCATCTATTTTGCCATGTTTGTCCTTTCCCATTTCCAAAATGCCCAAAGAATGGCATTCCACTGTTCTACAAAGAGCTATGGGCAGATTGTTCAGTCCTGAGTTGATTGCGATTCACTGTAGAGTCAGCTTTCCCGGGAGACAAGGAAGGATGATAGAGAATGCTTCCATTTACTCCTGCCCTGTCCACAGCACCCAGTTATCAGGATGTACGCAGTAGATGAGTCCTCTAGAGTATAGATTAAAAACACAGCAGAAAGTAAAGTGTATGCGATGGCAAAGATACAGGTACTGAACAATACACAATTTATAAGAAAACAAATTGAAAGAGGATGTAAGAGAAAAAAATACTTGAAACTCCATTAAATAGCATTATGTTTGCTTTCAGTAAGTATTTATTTTTTAATTTATTTTTTAATTTACTTTTTATTGTGAAAATACTGTACAGAGGGGTTACAATTACATGGGCAAGATAATGAGTACATTTCTTATCAAGCATTGTAGCCTCCTCCTTTGTTTCCCCTTCCCATCCTCCCCCTGCCCCCCAGCCAATCCTCCCCACTCCCCCTGCCCCCAAGCCGATCCTCCCCACTCCCCCTCCCCCCCACCAAAGTTGTAAAGTTCGTTTTCGACATAACGACTTGTACATCTCATTGTTGCAATGGGTCCACCTGTATCCCTATTTAAACGATTTGTTTTCCCCTTCCCCTCCACAAATTATACCGACATCAAATACAGTAAAAGCAGGGGAATTTCAGTAAGTATTTCAAAAAATATCTTTATATTCTAAATGTCCCCAATCAACAAAATAGCTTACCTTCACATTACTTCTCAGTTTCCAATACTGTATTATTTGAAATTTGTTTCTTTTTTGGGAGATAAGGAAAACACACCAACTATGGCTAAGAGTTTACTTGAAGTCATGAAAAAAGAATGTCCCAAGGGAAGATCCGGAAAAAAATAAAAATCACTATGGCTGACCAGGCAAGCTCATCTTTGAGAAGTAATTTTGTTTTTAAAAAAGACAGAACTGTTCTTCTCTTCTGGAAGACTTGTAATCTCAGCTATTAGTTAGCTTGTTAATACAGGAAGATAGTGATAGCAAGGTTAGAGTAACTTTTTAATTTTTTTAAGTCCCATGAAATTGAGAACAATTAAGAAGCACTTTGGCTATAATGCATGAGCAAAGCTAAGTCAATAGCTCCCAAACAGCTTTCATATTCTTTGCTGATTATATATGTATATATATATGATTATATACATGTCATATAATGTATATACTATGTATATATATCTTATATATATCATATTATGTATATATATGATGTACAGAGGATCAAGAGTACATTTCTGGTTTTGGATGCTTTTGTTTCCTTTGGTTTTATTTTGTATTGGTTCATAGATTATCTTAAAGTGACTATTTATTTGTATCTTATTTTCCTTCAAGTGCAAATAGTGGGCATCTTTTTGTTCCTTCAGCATCATCTGCCCAACCTAATTTCTGCCTTGACTGAAATCTTAATTCCCTTCTTTTGATAGCATAATCATTTCCATGGCAACAACAAAAGCTGTGAGCAAATTCTCTGCTGCAGGTGAAAATAATCACAACATACTGATAAAACCATCTTAAGATACCATTTTCATGTAAACGACCTACAAGAGGAGAGAAAGAGGGAAGAGAAAAGGGAGGGGCAATGTGGCATTTGGAAAGCAGAAGTGTTGGAAATAAAGTGTTTTCCAGTGGTTTCCATGATGTTTAAAGAAGGGACACAGCCACAGAGAACTTTGAATAGTTCTACCTCCTGATTGGTCATTGTTCACAGGACAATTTCTTTAAAATTTACTGAGGACAAAGGAAGAATGTTCTTCAGGCATGCAATCAGTTAATTGTGTTTGTGTAGCCCTTTGCAAATTCATGGGGATAAAGTGAAATACATGCAGAACAAGAGTAAGAAATGATTCCAGAGCTTACCTATGATATTACAAATTTGCGTGAATCTTTAGACAGAAGTGTCCTGAGGATGTTTCCAAGTTTTAGTTGAATGAGTAAACTTCAGACACAGATTTTTCCTTCTATCCCGTCACAGTTCCATTCACACTCAACTCTTTTCTTTTTTTAATTATATTTTTACTATCTTCAGATAGTTGTAAAGCAATTACTGCTCCACATGTCAGTGTATAAGGACACTCAAGTCTTAATGCCTGAAGAATATGCACAGAAGAATGTGTGTCTCTAATATTTGGAACCAAACCAAATCCCAAAGGATGCTGAAAAGCCCTTGTAAAAGGAATTGAAGGAGGAAGATCCTAGAGAAAGCTTGCCGTCAAAGACCCCTACACCTCTGAATAGCGTCTACTGGTGTGTAATGTTCCTGATGACTTGCAGAGGCTGGGATCTATAAGAAGTCAAAGAAAACAGAAATCAATGGACTGACTTAAGCAGAAATCAATGGACTGACAAACAGAAATAAATTGACTGACTTCTTTACCCACTACTTAGATGGAGAATGGAAGGAAATTAGAGAGCTAGAAGCTTCTTCCTGACATCTTAGAAGAAAATTTTTTAAAGAAAATAAACAAAACTATCTATTACTACCCTGAGTACCTATCAAGAAAAAGAGAAGACAGGCAATGGCCCATAGCAGTAATGATAGGAATCATTATGTGTGTCACAAATATTAAAAAATTAATAATAAGGATATATTTTTACAAAGCAATGGAATAGAGTTGATGAGACCTTCGATAAGACCCACTACCAAAACTGACAAGAAAAATAAGCTATCTTATTATTGGTAATACTAATTAATTAAAATTTATATTAATGATGAATTTATTTGTATATTCATATTAACTGTGAAGTACTGGAATTCTTATTTTAAAACACACACATACACATACACACACACACAATTGTAAGCTTGAGAAATTTCACTGGTGAAGTCAACTAGGCACTTAACTAAAAAAAATGACGTACACAATGTCTTTCAGAAAATAATGAAAAATTGATTTTTAACCTTTTCTGTGGTCATCATAACCTTTATCTCAACATTTGACAATGCCACTACAAAGGAAAGGAAAGGTGCTCACTTTCGCAGCACATACACTAAAATTGGAACGATACAGAGAAGATTAGCATGACCCCGGCACACGGATGACACAAAGTCATGAAGCTCTCCATAGTTTCTGTTAAGTGAAGTATGCCAGGCCCAGAGAGACAAAAGTTGCATGTTTTCTCTCATCTGTGGAAGCCAGAATTAGTGTATAAACACACAAATAAGGCATCAGTTGTTATGCAAGTGTCTACAAATATATTAACTGAAATACAGTAGATTCAGGGGAGAATTCAAAATAATGAAATGCCTTAGGAAGGCAAAATCAAAGTTCAGCAAAATAAACACGAAAATAAAGCCTACAAAATTAAGAAAAGTAATGGGAAGGGTGTGTTGGGAGGGGTGAATGAGCACGGTAAAAGGGAACATTGCCCAGGCACTGGTGGCTCACGCCTGTAATCCTAGCTACTCAGGAGGCTGAAGTCTGAGAATCACAGCTCATAGCCAGCCAGGGCAGGAAACTTGGTGAGACTCTTATCTCCAATAAAACTCAAAAAAGCCAAAGTGGCTTTGTGGCTCAAGTGGTAAAGTGCTCACCTTAAGCAAAAGAAGTGCAAGGATAGTGCCCAGGCCTAGAGTTCACATCCCAGGGAATGTGAAAGGAAGGAAGGGAAGAAGGAAGGAAGGAAGGGAGAGAAAGAGAGAGGAAGGAAGGAAAGAAGGAAGGAAGGAAGGAAGGAAGGAAGGAAGGAAGGAAGGAAGGAAGGAAGGAAGGAAGGAAGGAAGGAAGGAAGGAAGGAAAAAGGGAAGGAGGGAGGGAGGAAAGGAAGGAAGGAAGGAAGGAAAGGAGAGAAAGAAAGTGAGAAAGGAAGGAAGGAGGGAAGAAAGGAAGGAAGAAAGGAAAGAAGGAAGGAAAGAAAGAAGAAATGAAAGAAAGAAAGAGAGAAAAGGGAAGGAGGGAGGGAGGAAAGGAAGGAAGGAAGGAAGGAAGGAAGGAAGGAAGGAAGGAAGGAAGGAAGGAAAGAAGGAAGGAAGGAAGGAAGGGGAAAAAAGGGATGACATTGATCAAGACACATTATGTTTATACACTGCTTTGTTGAATGACAACCCCTGTGTATAAGTATTTTAAGGTAATAATTTTTTAAAGAAAAGAAATAAAATAAAAGGGAAGGTGGAATGTAGTAGTTAGAAGAAAGGGTTAGATGAAACTGTGCCTTCATCATAACTTTCTTAGGGATCCCATTTGTTAGTATACATCTTTGTGTGGGCTGCACTAAGAGAAATTCCACTATAGGAATTTTTTTTAAATGGTTAAGTTTTCACTATCAGATTAAACTTTCACAAAAGAGCCTGTCTTATGTTATTGAAGGGGTACAGAAATACTTGGAGGAGAAAAATAATAAAAAAGGAAGGAAGAAAGGGAGGGAAAGGGTCAGAGAAGGAGGGATTAAATACCACATGAACGTGGAGCTAAAAATCCTTAAGAAAATATTAATAATTTGAGTGGAGAACTATGTGAAAAGATCAACCCGTCACAACCAATTGCATCTATCTCAAGAACATGAAATTGGCTTAACGTTTGAAAATCTATCAGCATAATTCACCATATTAATATAATAAAGGGTAAAATAAAACCATATGAACATTGCAGCAGATGTGGAAAAAGAAATTCAACAAAATTCTACACTCAGTCATGATTAAAAAGAAAATCTCTCTGTAACTTTATGGACCTGATAAAAGTTCACTACTTGAAAGAAGAAAGGAGAAAGAAAAAAAAAAGAAAGTAAAGAAACAACAGAGCCTTATAGGCTAACAACATACATAAGTGATCTTTGAAGGCTTTGCCCTTCTTTTTCTTTTTCTTTTTTCATATTCTTCTTCCACCCTATTCCCGCAACCATCTGCCTCTGCCTTTGCATCCCACTATAGAGCTGAAAATTAAACCCAAGATAAATGCTCTACTACTGAGCTATCTATCAAGACTTGCTCTGCCCTTTTAAGATTGGGACATCTGTTGTCACCAATTGAATACTCAACTGGAGTCCTCACAAGGGCAACAAGGCCAGAAAAATAAGAGGAATTAAGAATGTTTGGAGTAGGGGGAGGAAGCCGGGCATCTGTGGCTCACACCTATAATCCTAGCTATTCAGGAGGCTGAGAGCTGAGGATCATGGTTCAGGATAGGAAAATCTGTGAGACTCTCATCTCCAATTAACCACCAGAAAACTGGAAGTGGTGCTGTGGCTCAAGTGGTAGCGCACTAGCCTTGAGCTGAAGAACTGAGGGACAGTGCCCAAGTCCAGAGTTCAAGCCCCACAACCAACAACAACAACAACAACAAGAATGGGGGAAGGGAGGAAGTAGCAAGCCAACTCTTTATATTACTGATGGCATCTTAGAAAATTGTAAGAGCAAATCTTAGATCAGGTAAGTGTATTTATCAAGACTATAAGATACCAAGATAAAACATCAATACTCAGAAATCAGTTGAGTTCTTGTATATTAGCAACAAACAAAGAGAAAATGAAATTAAGGAAACAATAGCACATATAATATCATTAAAATCCATAAAATATTAGGGGACAACTTTTATAAAGTGTTTGCAAAATCTGTATATTGAATCCTACAGACCATAGTTAAAGAGCATTAAAGAAGACTTGAGTAAATGGCAGCTGTAGTATATTTAAGAATCAGAATATTCAGTCCTGTTAAAAAGAACACTCTCACTAAAATCCAGCTACAGATTTAAGTGAATCCAGTTTAAAATCTCAGTAGGCCTTTTAAAGAAATAGACGTGATGATTAGAAAATTCATTTAAAAAGATAAAATATTGAAGACAAATAGTAATAAAGAGAAACTAACATTAGAATTTCAATAATTTCTACAAAGCTATTGTCATGAAGATAATGTGATATTAATGGAAAGATGGAAGAACAGATCCATGGAGCAAAATGAGAAGCCCAGATGTAGACTTATGTAGACAAGTGGTTTTCACAAAGGCTCAAAAGCAATGCAATGGAGGAAAGAAAATGTCTTTTCAACAAATAGCATTGGAACAATCAGATGTCCATATGGCACACAAATGAATCATAATGTTTATTTCACTATGCATAAAAATCAATTCGAGGTGGACACAAATGCCTGAGCACCAATGGTCTCAAGTAGCTTTTTTCATTATCCCCCCAAACTAGAAAGAACTGGAAAGTCATTCAACAAGTCAATGGAGAAACACTATGGATACATTTTCATGATGGGTTGCTCCTCAGGTGGTTCATGAAACAGCCTGGATGAATAGTGAATGAATTAGCCAGAATGAAAAAATTCAGATCAAAAAGATTGTGTACATAAGATTTCAGGGCTGGGAAGGTGGCTCAGTGGTAGAGTGCTTGCCTAGCATGCATGAGGCCCCGGGGTTCGATTCCCTCAGCACCATATAAACAAAAAAAGCCAGAAGTGGTGCATGGCTCAAGTGGTAGAGTACTAGCCTTGAGCTGAATTGCTGAAGGACAATGCCCAGAGTTCATACCCCACAACTGACTAAAAGAAAAAAAAAAGATTTCAAACATGACATTATGGAAAAAGACAGATTTGTAAAAAGATAAGGCAAAATCAGTGCCTTCCAGGAGTTGGGAAATGATTTTTACCATATTTATTCTACACTAATAATCCAACACTATTATTATAAATTCTATTATATTCTTTGCATTGTCTGTGAAAACAATGAGAAAATGAAATTAAATAGTTGGTAAAAAGGAAATGAAAAGATAAAACTCCTTTTTGCTGATATAATGGTATATTCAAAACCCAAAAAGTTAAAAAGAAAAATTTTTATCATTGATAAAAATACTCATTGGACTAGAAAGATAAAAGATACAAAGTAAACCAACTAAAATTAATAGGGTTTCTCTGATCTGGTAACGTACACTTTAAAAGGAAAGAGAAAAAAAATTTCCTTTAAAATGACAATGTAAACTAAGAAAGGCATAGAACCTATGAAAACTATAAATTGTATTGAAGGAAATAAAATGAGATCTGAAAATTAGAATAGTGTATTCTTCATAGATGATAAATTAATATAAAAATGAATCTGCCTAGCCATGTGTGGTGACTCATGCCTGTAATCCTAGGTACTTGGGAGGCTGAGATTGGGAAGATTGCAGTTTAAAGCCAATGTAGATATAAAGTTCACAAGACCTCGTTTCAAAAACAAAAACAAAAACCAGCTGGGCATTGTGGCATATTGCAGTCATCCAAGCTACCACAGGAAGCATAAGTAGGAGGATCATTGTCCTTGAAGGTTGTCCAGCAATGGGCAAAAAAGCAAGACATTCGTATGAAAAATTAACTAAAACAGGACATATGGTTCAAGTGGTAAGATGGCTTGCCTAGTGAGCAAAAGGACCTAAGTTCAACTCCAGCACCATCAAATCAAATAAATAAGTAAATACATAAATAATCTCCTTAATTTTAGAACATAGAAAGTAAGAATGTGTTCATCTGTTGATATACGTGCATAGATACAGTTCTGTTTCTGGTGGAAACCTGTGATTCAGCATTCTTCGATATAATAATAGTATTAGCCATATATATTATAGTTATATTATAGCCATAATATGTTGTAAATTTTATGAACTCTTTTTATTTTTATTTTTTTGTCAATTGTGGAGCTTGAACTCTGAGCCTGGGTGCTGTCCCTGAGCTCTTCAGTTCAAACTGAGCACTCTACCACTTGAGCCACTTCCAGTTTTCCAGTGGTTAATTGGAGGTAAGAGTCTCTCAGACTTCCTTGCCCAAGCTGACTTTGAACTGTGATCCTCAAATCTCAGCCTCCTGAGTAGCTAGGATCACAGGCATGAGCCACCAGCACCCGGCAAATTTTATGAACTCTTAAAGGCTCCGATGGGATGAAAACATCCATTGTCAACGTAAAATGAAAATCATGGTGATAGTGAATGCTCACCAGGCATCCAAATACTCAAAGTTGTTGAAATTAAAACCATCTAGTTATACCATAAGTATAAAGAAGTAAGTCAACAGAATAAAGAGACTGCAGAAAAAGACAGTGTTTATATGAGGATTTGATATTTGACCACAGTGTAACTCAACCAAGAAGAGATAAACAGATGATCTGCTTAAACAAAATTTCTCTCTAGAGTGATAAACCCATCCTGACGTGGTTAGAATTATAATCCTACCTCATGTCAGATACCAAAAGAGTTTTAAATATTAAGTACATTTCTATGTTTCTAACAATTTTATGGAACACCTAGACAGAATCTAATAAATAACTGCTACATAATAAAGATATTAAGCAATGGTAGATTCAGAAGACATGTTTGCAATACAGATGACAATAAGTGTTTAAAAGCTATAATTATATGAAGAGAGCTTTACAAATTAACAAGAAGCAGTCAACCTAATAGAAAAAAAAATGAGCAACAAATAAAAACATTCAGTTGATGGAACAGGAAATCAGACAAGTATGTGTAAATATTTTTTCTCAATTCACTAATAAATAATGATAAAATAAATAGCAATAAACTATCACATCAAATTGATTAATCAAAAAAATTTAATAGTGACAATAACAACATTGTCAGTTGGAATATGTGTTTTTAGATGTTACTGGTGGAAATACGGATTGATACAGCTTCTTCAGAAAACAAGCTGGACATATTTATTAAGACTAGGAAGAATCTTTGGACTCCTTAGTCCCTCTTCCTGTTGAAAATCACACACTAGTAGGTTAAGAGCCATGAATGTAGATGTCTCCTGCAGCACTCTTTGTAGTAGTAAAAAGGTGTATACAAAGGGAAGTGTGGCAATCCATAGAGTACCAATATAGTCAGCCATATTGGCTGACCAGGAGAGGCTTTCAAATATTAATACTGAGAACAAAGTGAGCGGTGCAAATGCAAATTAATAACTTTTTCTTTACTAGTATGATATAAAAAATATAACCTAAATGTGCGCATATATACATACATGTATATTATATGTATATGTAATTCGATGCAAAACTGTACATAAGTATGCATCTGAGACTACATTAGGTAGGAGCAAGTTTACACTTAATAATGTTTAATATCATTCACAAGGTTGGGGTAGAAAAGGAAAAAACAATAGAGAAAAGATAAGACATAAGGGGAACAAAAGAGGAAGCAAAAAATAAAAGGAAGAGAAATTCTCTCTCTCTCTCATACACACACAAAACCACTAAGATAATCTCACTATGGAAAAGTATAAAAGTCTAGGCACGTGTAAACATCTTCTGACTTGTGTGGGCCATGGATAACTACATTTATTCCTGAGCATGCTTTTTCTGTAGACTCATTTATTCAGCATAACCCCATGAGGTTCAAACTGTTATTATCCTCATTTAATGAATGAGAAAACTAAGGAGTAACCTTCCCAAAGTTACACAATTATTTAGCTCCAGGGCTTGGATTTGAATCCAGGCAAGGTAATTCTGAAACCTCAGCAGCTATCATTAGACACAGAGACTCTTCACCAAATTGTGCCCAGAATTTATCATTAAGCTTAATACCCAAGTTGCAATGTAATATGTCCATTATGTTTCTGTTTCAGTGAAAAAGCTCTCATGGGTCTGTGTGTGTGTGTGTGTGTGTGTGTGTGTGTGTGTGTGTGTGTGTGTATGTCTATGTGTTTGTTGTTGTCTGTGTGTGTATCTGTGTGTATGAGAGAGAGAGAAGAGAGAAAGAGAACAGAGAGAGTTTGCCATTGTAGTTCCATATTCTGTACACTGATTTAGGCTATTAAATTTATTAGTTTTGGAGAATAGGGATGGATAGAAAGACAAGGTTGGATTAATTTGTTTTGTTTTAATGTAGCATTGAAATATGTTTGATAAGCAAGCAGATCATCTCCTACATAGTACACAAAAACTAGTAAAACTTTTGTTTTGTTTTGTTTTTCAGTTAAGGCTTTTGGATTTTTTCCCCTTTCTTTTTAGGGATTACACCAAGAGCTTTGAGCTTTGGCGGCAAATGTGCTGCCACTCAACTCACAGTCCTAGCCCTTTTGTTTTTCAGGAATAATCTCACACTTTTTTCCAGGCCATATTTGTATCATGACCCTCATCTCTGCCTCTCAAGTAGCTGGGATTTCAGGCACATACCACAATGCCCAACAAGAGATTTTTTATTTTTAAGTGACATTTGTTTGGTGAAATTTTCAAGAATAGGACACTTTATAAAGGCGATGGCATTTAGTACTCAGGTAAGATTTTGAAAACACTGAGGAATAGCATGAGGGGCAAAAGACACTTAGACAGAAAGACATCTCAAAGCACATTGCTTTAGGAACCTGAACAAATATATGCATTTCCATTAAAGTGGTGTTATAAACCTAGATGACTGCAAAGTCTTACACAGCATTGAATGCCAGGATGGGAAGCATAGTAGCTCTACACAAGCCGACAGGGATTTTGTAACACAAGCCTTTCAGAACAATACATGGACATGATGAGACACAGCACTACTGATGCCAGAAATCACCCACTCCTTAGTTCCAGCCCACTGTTTCCAACCAAACAAGGCTCCATTTTGAAATTGTTTTAGTTCCTATCCTTGGCTCAGGATTCTCCTACCATCTCTATTCTTCCTCTTGAAAAAAAAAGGCATATTTCCTTTCTCCTGCCCATTTCTTGTCAGTGTCTCTATTTCTACATCACCTGTATTTCCCTAGTCAAGTTAGAAAAATCTTTACAATATGCAGAGTCCACACTCCCTTCTTGTGTACTAAGGACAGCAAACATCAAAGGCAGTAGTAGGTTGTCATGGGGAAAAGACAAAGCAAAGCAAATAAGAACAAAACAAGGAAAATGGAGCATAATGTAAAATGTATGGTTGGGAAACCTAAGACCACTATTGTACCAGTTTTAAAAACTACATAACTTTGAGCCAGCCAGCCTTTCCTCCTCCAAATTCTTTTCACTTGAATAAACAAATTATTCTTTAAAAATTTACGATGGCCTCTGTATCACTCATACAAGCTAATAAAAAATGCTGAAGAAAATTACAAGCAAATACAAGTGCCAGGAAGATAGATATTCACCCAAATTCAAAATGTGTAGATATTCACCTAAATTCAGAATGTGATGCTTATAGATACACATTTGCTCATTGACTGACTGGAGCTGTGAGGCCTACTTGCCAAACCTGTTCATAGCATGGCCAGGCTCCCTAACTAGGGCACTCAAATAGTGACCATGAACATTGAGGAGTCACCTAATGTACAATCCCTTGTGCCTTTTCTATTGTTTAACTGCTTCAATATAGCTCAATTCAAACTATGACATCCTATTGAAGTGACATATGGATGGCCAGGGGACAGATTTCAGAAAGTGCCTCACAAAAGGGTCACTGGGCTGGCATGTTCAGTTATGCACAGCTGGATAATAAGGCCAGGCTCTCTGTAAGAAGGATGTGTAGAATCCTGTCTGCAGCAGAGAGCTGTCTGGAGGTCAAAGACCTTAGGTATTTTCACAAATAAATTTATTTCCCTGTCTAACCATGGAGTATGGGTAGGGGTGCCAACTAAGCCTGACAGAAAGTTCCTGAAATACTAGAATAGATGTGGTTTTGTTTTTGTTTTTGTTTTTTTTTTGTCAGTTGTGGGGCCTGAACTCAGGGCCTGGATGCTGTCCCTGAGCTCTTCAGCTCAAGGCTAGCGCTCTACCACTTGAGCTACAGTGCCACGTCTGGCTTTTTCTGCTTATGTAGTGCTGAGGAATTGAACCCAGGGCTTCATGCATGCAAGGCAAGCACTCTACCACTGAGCCACCTTCCCAGCCCCTAGAATAGATTTTTTTTAGCAGACTCTACACAGCTGTTTTACAGTAGTAATACTTCCATAATATGGAAAGCTCACATTTAGGTCGACCCCATTCAGTTTCTAAGTCTGTAGGCTGTGGGAATCCAACGTGGGGTGTTGAGTACTTCAGCTATTTTCCTTTTCATTTGTAGTAAGTCTTTTTAATTTGTGTGATTTGCCCTCCTGATTCTGTCACTTCCGGACTTTCCCAGGGAGGAAAGAAGAAAGAAGCAAATCACTCAGGCAGGTTTGGGAAGTCTTTTTTCCTGCCAAGGGCCATTTGGATATTTATACTATTCAAATATAATTATCAATACAGGCAGATGGCCTCTGGCAGCCAATGAAAAGCATTTGAGAAGCATACACATCTCATCAAGTACCAAATGATTTCATAGGCCTTATGGGCCCATGGGCTAAACATTCCCCATATAGACCAGAGCTTCAAAAGCCCAAGTCTTTATAGAAGTATCAAAGTGGAAGGGCTAGGAATGTGTGAAATCCAGAAGTCTCTTTCTTTTGAATTTCAGAAAGATAAAGATTATCTGGGTTGCAAAGAAACATAGGTCCCATGGTTTCCCTTATTTGCAATATCTAGTATATGTATGAGTCAAGCGGAAAAGGTCAGATTATGTGATGTTAGGAAAACGAACCCTTAAATATGTATTTTAATGTTTTTTTTTCTTTCATGCATGTGTTTCTAACGCATTTATAAGATTATTTTTTTGTTGCTTTGTATGTCCCTCCCCCACAGTGTAACCCCCGCTTTCACTATATTTGATGTCAGTATAACTTGTGGAGGAGATGGGGAAAAACAAGTCGTTTAAGGATTCAGGTGGACCTGTTGCAACAATGAGAAGTACAAAATGTCATGTCAAAAAGGAGCTTTACAACGTCGGTGTGAGGGGGGGAGGGGGGGAAGGATTGGGTGGGGGGGAGGGGGGAGGCTGGGAAGGGAGGTGAAGGGTAAACAAAGGAGGAGGCTGCAATGCTTGGTAAGAAATGTATGCATTATCTTGCCCATGTAATTGTAACCCCTCTGTACAGTATGTTCTCAAATAAAATAAAATTATATTAAAAAAAAAAAGATTATCTGGGTTGGATAAAGAGAAAATTTAGGGAAACGAGAGGTTAAAAGGAAAGGGATATTCTTGGGAAGGGCCCCTGAACTATTTCCCCCAATGTGAGGCCAGGTCAGGCAGAAAGACAATGATACAGCCCCAAACAGGTTTGAGGATTTGAGAGGAGCTGATGGATGGAACTTGATCTACTAGATCTCCATAAGAGAATGTGTTTCTTAAAAATATCCTATGCCCTGCTTAATGTGATCATTGAATAGCAGTGGCCACCTATGTTTTCCAGCCAAAAGGGGGATGAAGTAGTTTCAGAAAATCATATTAGACCCAGAGTGGCACCAGAGAACAACCACACCTTCCTCCTCTCTCATGAGAAGGGCTCAGAAATCGCTAAATGAGTTTTCAGAGGGTTGCATAGGGTCAAGGAAGACCAGTTACAACTCTTGGGACTCATAATCAATGATGCCATAGCACATTAGTTACTAGAGTCCATATTCTGAAAGCTGCAAAGGGAAAGCTGAGATTTGTGAACATCCTAAACTGTCTTAGAAAACACCTTAAAACAAGGAGACCTAAATTAATTATACTACTCAGGATCCCAATAAACAAAATGAACAGAATTGGCTAGATAGGTAATTTATTATAGGGACAGGTTCATGAGGTTATGGAGGCCAAAAGGTTCCTCAATTTGCCTCCTTTCAACTGGAGCATCCAATGGTATAATACAATGTCCAAAGATCTAGAAACCAGAGGAGCTGATGGTATAAGTTTCAGAGCACGACTTGTGACTTGAGAAACCAGGGTCCAGTGGTGTGAGCCCTGTCCCCTAAAGACATGAGACCTTACAGTGCTGAGGTTCAAGAACAGGAAGAGATGGCTAACCCAAGTTCAGAAGAGAGAGCAAATTCACCTTCCTTCTGTGGTTCTGTTCTTGCCTGTCCCTCCCTTGACTGGATGGTGTCTTCCCACTTGAGCTTGAGGTTGACATTCCTTGCTGCATCCACTGATTCCAATGCAAGTCTCTTCTGAACTATTGTTATCGACAGACCCAGAACTAATGCTTTACCATCTATATGTCCTATAACTCAGGGATACCATTACCTAACTTCAGTTATCCACCACGTTCATCAAGACTAAATTTTTGCCATGTAAAATGGGGGCCTTGAAATATAACATAAGATCTCTTACAGGAAAATCAAATCATATTTCCTTGAACATTTGAGCTTGCACGGCTATCTCAAGCAAAATTCTTTCACTGGCCAATGAGAGATGAAATTAGTGTAAAGTTGGAAAAATAAGTTCTTAAAAATCTCATATCCAACTATCATCCATCAATAAAAGTATATACTCTCAAGTTATTCTTAATTGGATAAGTTAAAAATATTTACTGTATTTTTCTAGAATATTAGAAATACTAAAAATTATTTGATTATACTAGAAAATTGAGTAAGGTAGATTAAAAAAACTTATTAAATGATATGAAGAGGTGATAAGCTACATGTGTACATTTGAATTAGACCTTCATTGATCCCAATGCTTTATCTGACAATACATAGTAGAAACATAGCATAAAAGATAAAACAAACTCATTTTAAATTCACACATCTAAATGGGTACCATTTTTCAAAATTCACTATGAAGAACAACTGAGCTCTGAAGGTATTGATGTTGAAATATTTTTAGAGCCCTCTCTTTTGAAGTTGACTTCTAAAGTAGCATATAACGAACCCCATAAAAAAATAAATGTCATCACAAGGTTTTAACCAATTTACATGCCATTAAAGAAAAGCAGTCTAAATGTCTTTGTAGTCAGGCAGTCTCTTTGATTATTAATAATATTTCTAAACTTGATACCTCTATTCAGTAGAAGTAATCTTTAAGATTATTAGCTGAGTTCATAGCACGAAGAATTTTTTAAAGAATGCTCCCATTAAAATGCCTAAAACATCACATCTCTGAATGGTACCTTACAAAGTACCACATGGATGTCAAAAATGGTAGAAAATTCACACTCATTCAAACACAGGAGAAAAGGACAGTTGATACTACGAACTTTCATTAATAGAGCTATGATAATACATAGTGAATTAAATTATCCTAGATATTTTTTTTCCTAAATATAGTGTGGTAGAAAAAAAATGTAGTCGCCTTTGTAAAACCAAACAATAACGTTGTTGAAAGAAAAACAAAAAAGCAGAAGAGGCAATGCAGCTGGACTCATTCATGGACAATAATTAAGGATACTGACAAATAGAGAAGAAAAGACAAACCTACCACACGACTATCTGCAATAAGTCTTTTTTTTCATACCTTTCCCAAAACAGTATTGTCGAATATCATCTATCTTCAAACTCTAATTCCAACCACACAGAAGTTGAGAAAGGAAAACATGCTCCAAATGAAAATAGGAAACATGATCTTGATATTCATGAGCTTTAAATATTTAACAAACATCAGCATATCCCCACTGATCAGTTTGAACAAATGTGGTAACTAATGGGCACTAATCACAAACAGCTGGGTATCTCAGCTGAAAATTAGCCCTATCATGGTGTTTCTCAAGGGTGTGGGGAGGGGGGAATAGCTCCATTTTACATACGAATAGTCTTGTCCTTTTTTACATATGGTCTCAGTAAGAAATTCGCAGGCTCTATCACAACTCTTACTTGAAGGTTTGTACTTTGCTTCAAAAATTGTGTATTATGCAAGATGGATAATCCATGAAAAGTGTCTTTTAAGCCAGGGGCAGTGATTCACACTTGGAGAGGTTAAGGCAGGAAGATAAGAGTCCAGGAGTTCAAAGCTAGCCTTGACTTCATAGCAAGGACCTATTGCAAAAATAAATAAATAAATGGAGAAGGAAGGAAAGAAGGGAACGAAGGAGGGAGGGAGGGAAAGAGGAAGGGGGAAAAGGAAGGAAAAGAAAAGAAAAAGGTCTCCTAAATTTATGATAAACATAAAAATACGTATCAGCTAGGTTTTGTTGGAGAAAATTATGACAGGCTCGGGACAAAACTTTTAACACATGGAACTTGGTGTATATTTCAGATCCAAACTATGTTGTCTACCTAACTTAAAGGCATCATAGCTTAGTGTAGTCTACTTTAAACATGTAGACAATATGTGTATTAGCCTAGAGTTAGGGAAACTCAAGTGACCTAAAGTCTGTTTCATAGCGACATATTGAATAACTCCTCTTATTGAATACTGTATGGTACATTGTAGAGTGGCAGTCATTTACTTTCATGGCTAGCTAGAAGATGTAGCTCATGGCTGTCTCCCAGAATTGTAAAAATAAGGATTATACTGGCTGTGAGTGGTAGTGTATATCTGTAATCCTAGCTACCCAGGAGCTGGAGGCAGACAGATCCTAAGGATCTCTAGGCAAAAATTAGCAAGAGTTTATCTCAGAAACACTAAAAAGACCGGGAGTGAGACTAAGCTTAAGAGGCCAAGTGCTTGCCTAGCAAAGACAAAAGACTCAGGGCCTGGGTTCAGTCCTTGTAAAAACATAGAAGGCTTGGAAATCAAGAGGATCATACCAAATATCGCTAGTCTAGGGAAAGGTCTGAAGTACAAATTTTCTACTGAATGTCTATCCCTTTTGCAGCATGGAAAAGTAAAAACAAATCATAAGTTAAATCATTTTAAGTTGAGGATCATCTGCGTTCTCAGTGTTTTTCTTTCCTTATTCTTTCTCTTGGCCCAGAATGCTCTTATCTTTTGACTCATATACTTAAAAGATTACAGATTTACAGTAAATAACTAAACCCATTTCTTTTTTTTTTCCTGGGACCCTAGACACATTATTACTTAAGAAAGAGTAAGGACAGACTCCAGAACTTTCCATGGCAGTATTGTTTCACTGGCATTTCTAAAAGACAGTAGAAAGTAAAACTCCAATCAGTTTTATCTTCGTGGGCCAACCATTCCTAAATGGTTGGCTTAACTATTTGTATACATAATTCCAAGGCTTGAGGTACCACCCTGTACACATCTTGCTCTTCTGGTAGTAAACAGGGTTTTTCCTCTACTACTCTCTTGGTCGGTCTTTTATCAAACCATTTGTTAAAGAAAGCGAGACTGTATTTTCTCAATCCACCCATTATTGTTTTTTCTGTTCCATGTTCTTCCTTCTTTATGGGTCCCCATTGACAACATAAAAATGGAGTTAAATTTTCTTCCAACTAAAACATAAACTTTCCTCTGGGATACTATGCTTGCTATCTCTCTCTGTCTCTGTCACTGATTCTAATACTCTGTGTGTGTGTGTGTGTGTGTGTGTGTGTGTGTGTGTGTGTGTATTTCTCACTGTCTCTGTCTCTTTCTCTCTGTGTTTTTGTCTGCATTTCTCTGTGCTTTTCCTCTGTATTTCTTTCTTTCTTTCTCTGTGTGTGTGTGTGTGTGTGTGTGTGTGTGTGTGTGTCTGTTTCACTCTGGTCAAATATTAAAATATTATAACTATTTTTAATGTTTATTTTTCTGCCTTCTTCATACTTTACCACCTCAAATTTCTCATCTACTTGGCTTCCTCAGCCTCCTCCTCCTGCTAACACTCCACAGAAATTACTCTTACTACCAAATCCAAATTTCTAATCCTTGTTCAGACCTTACCTTCATAGTGTGATGGCACTGGGGATCTGACCATTCTCTTAAATGTTCCTCTTTCTACTGCAAATGACTCTGCTTATTCTTAGGTCCCAGTTGGCTCTTTTTTTCTGTATGTGACCATTACAAATGATGCTAGACAATAATCATTCCCAGCCTCTTCTCAACATGCCTAACCACATCTGACTCAGCTAAGACAGATTTAGCAGATGATTCTGAATTGTTACCTTCAGTTCTAGAGCCATTTCCAATGACCAAACAGGTATCTGCAACTTTCAATCCACTGACACCACAAACAAAATAAATATACACACATATGTGATATAGACATGTATGTTATATATGGTATATGTGTGTATACCATGTGTGTTTATATGAGTGTGTGTGGTTTTGGGGGTTTTTTTTGGCCAGTCCTGGGGCTTGAACTCAGGGCCTAGGCACTGTCCCTGAGCTGCTTTTTGCTCAAGGCTAGCACTCTACCACTTGAGCCACAGTGCTACTTCCAGTTTTTTTCTGTTTATGTGGTACTGAGGAATCGAACCCTGTGCTTCATGCATGCTAGGCAAGCACTCTACCACTAAGCCACTCATATTTCATATCTTATACAGAGATTAACTCCAAGTGACCTAAATTCACCTAAATACAAAATATAAAATTACAAATATCCTAAAAAAAGAAAATACAGAAGGAAGTTTTCTTGACTTTTATTTAGTAATGGGGTTCTTCGATGAGGCATTGTCATAATCCACAAGAATATAAAAACAACCTGAACACGTCTATTTTTACCAAAACTATACTGTTTCTTCATAAAATAAGGTTGAAAATCAAAATCAATGTATTGGAAATACTTACACATCAAAAAGTCAAAGGGATGCAGCACTGTTCACCATAGCCAAGTTATGAAATCAGCTCAGATGCCCCTCAAACAAATGGATCAAGAAAATATGGCATACATACGCAATGGAATTCCACTTATCCATTACCAAGAATGAGACTGTACTGTTCCTAAGGAAATGGAAAGACTTAGAAAGAATTGTATGAAGTGAAGTAAGCCAGGCCCAGAGAAACAAAGCTTGCATGATCTCCCTCATTTGTGGTAGATAAGTAGATAGAATCTGCCTATTCATCTATAAGTAAACAAGTCAGGTGGTATCCAAGTGATTACAAATGAATTAACGGACATATAATAGACTCTATGGAGAGCTTAAGTAGAAGACTTCTTTAGAAAGATGGGTCAAAGCCCAACAAAATCAGAAGCAGGAAATGGGCACATCCAAAAGTGGAGTGAGGCCAAGGGGAGAGGGGTGGATGAATGAAAGAGGGTCAGGGGGAGAATTCGGTCAAGAATTCATTGTATGTACGGCAAAACTAAGAAAAGTAAGGGAAGGGGTAGGTGGAAGGTCAAAGGGGTGACCCTGCCACGTTTGTATTCACAAACTGCTTTGTTAAATGGCACCTGCTTTGCACAACTACTTACAGATCATTTCTAAAACACTCAAAGGATCTTACATCTTTAGTTCATAAAGAACTCTCAAAGCCAACAACAAGTAGATAAATATTGAGTAAAACGTGGAGAAAGATTTGAGCAGACATTTTACCAATGAAGATATTTAGGTTTCAAATACGCCCACGAAAAACAGTGCTCAGTATCTTAAAATATAGTGAGCTAGCATTACTCCCTTATTCAAATAGCTAAGAAATAAATAAAGGCAAACAAATACAAATCAAAACCATAACTTTTATAAGCACGCACAAGAAATCCTCACATGTTGCTGGTAAACATGAAAAATCATGAAGTCATTCTGGAAAGACTGGAAATTTTTAATAATAGTATTAATAATATTAGCAATACTAATAATACTCCTTAATAATTATTCATTGTATAAAATGAAAAACATGTGTACAAAATCTGTGTTTAGAGTATATTATGTGTAGAACAGTTATTGTTCACAGTCATCAAAAATGGGAAACAGCTCCTATAATCCTAGCTACTCGGGAAACTGAAATCTGAGGAATATGAGTCAAAGCCAACCTGAGCAGGAAAGTGAATGAGAGTCTTAACTTCAATTAACCACCAGGAAACTACAAGTGGATCTGTGGATTAGAGTGGTAGAACACTAACCTTGAGAAGAAAACCTAGACCCTGAGTTCAAGCCCCAGGACCAACAATTTTTTTAAAGGGAAAACAGCCAAAATCTTCTTCATTGTTCAATGGAGCAACTAAATATAACACAACAAAATACTTCTGAGCAACTAAAAAAAATCTATTGGTACATACAACACGGATAACATGCAGGTGCATTTTGCTAAGTGAATAAATCAGAATTTTTTAAAATATAAGCTGTATGGTTTTATTTGTAAGATATTCTGGAAAAGAGAAGATTATAAAGGCAGAAAACAATTTGTCAGATAAACACATATACACATACATTATATATATATATATATATATATATATATATATATATATACATACATACACACACACACATACACATAACATATACATGGAGAGATAAAACAGAAACAAAAATTTGCCTCATCCTGCAGATGAGAAACTGTACCTTTCCAAAACTAAACCAAGGATGAAAACAGGAAAAGATGCCAAAACCCTTAAACTTTCATTGCTCAGAACTCCACACAATCTAGGTGTGTACAGAGTCACTGTTGTTTTTACTCATTTCTGTTCAATCCATCTTGACCTCTTAACTAAGGTTTCCAAAGAACAAAAACAGGATGAGGGAAACAAAACCCTTGTGTATCATGCTATTTAGGGACCTATAATCACACCTCTGCTGCACTTTGTCTAACCTTAGTAGTATCTGTACACTTGTAAGAGGAAGGAATGAAAAGAACAACACAATCTAAGATGCAGACAAGGATTTCTGTACGATTCATTCCAGGAAGTTCAAAATGCCCCTATGCCCTCTCTTCCATAAGGTCTTCTCTCATCCTTCATTGCCACCACCAAAAAGTATCTTGCACAGAAAACACAACACTTAGGCATTTAAGTGAGGAGAAAATTAGGAACTAATCTAAATATATATATATATATATATAATCTAAATATATATATATATATCAGCTATATACTGCATATATAAAATATCAGATAGAAAAAAAACCTCAAAAATGTATTTTTTATATCACCCAGCCACAAATGTGTGAGATAGATGAGAGAGATTTGGCTCGTGCTGTTTATAGTATTTTGTTTCTCTCCTGCACCTGTAAAATACAGTTCCTGCAGGGCTAAAACCTTCAGTCATGCCAAGGAAAACATCTGATGACTAAACTGAAATTATCAGATAAACTGTGTCATGAGTCTCAAAATCTGTGTGGATAGGTGGTAGTTTGTCAGTCTGTGAGGAGCTCTGGAGCAGACTTTTAGCTAATCTCGTCAGTGTTGATTTGACATATGCGCACAAAAACATGTTCACAATACAATTTCCCAAACCCATGTCATGCTGTAGGTAGGGAAGACAGCCAGGGGCACATCTGTGGCCTTGCCTGTACTGTACACTGCGAAACCCAAATGAATAAATATGGACACCTTCACTCTCCTAAAGTGCCTAGCACATAAGAATAATAGAGAAGCCAACAGCCCCAGACACTCAGGTTTTTCTACACAAATGACTTAGTCTGAACCTAACTTGATTGTCTCTTCTGTACCTGATTAGGTAGACCTCTATGGATGACCCCACAGACAGCAGGGATCAATTGGAGCTCAAGTTTAAGATGCTATTAATGCTTAAGAGGAGAAGATGAAGATGATACATTTCTGGATAAAAATCAGAGATGATCATAAAGCCATTAAAGAAATTATGTTACATGCAAAAGTTTGACTTCTTTATACCCAACCTTCTCATGAGACAATTAAATGGGATAATTGTAGCCTCCCTCAACACTTTGAGGGAGGGGGAAAATGAAACATGTGGAAATGGTTTGAAAACAAAATGGAACTATATAAATGCAAGATGGGTGGGGTGGGGGGGTGCACATGGGCACACACATGCTGGTCCTAAGCCTGAGCACTGTCCTGAGCTTTTCTGTTGAAGGCTAGCACTTGACCACTTGAGCCACAGCTCCATTTTCAGCTTTATGGTGGAGATATGGAGATAAGAGTCTCTGAGCCATGGTGCCAGGTGGTTTCTTTTTTTGACAGTAAAACTCAGAGCTTTCCACTGGACATTCTACTGCTGTTATTTTTGCGATACGGTATCTCTTTTTGCCAGGACTAACCTTAACAGCAATCGTTCTATTCATGCTTCCTGCTGTTTCTAGAATGACAAACACTTCCCACCGTATCACAGGCATGCATCTTTACATCTAACTTTTTGTTGAGACAGGATCGAAATTTTGCCCAGGCTGACTTCAAACTTCAATCCCTTTGATCTCTGCCTCCCAGGTAATTTGGATTGCAGGCATGAGCATCAGTTCCCAGAACAAAATAATATTTTTAATAGCCACTTCTGACAGGCTTCCAAATATCAGTGGGTTTCTAGATAGCAAATCTAACAGCTAGATTACTTCTTATCTATGATGTGCTACTTCAATCAGTAATATAAAAATGGTGGCTCTTCCCAATGCTTTGCATGTGTGCTTGGAACTAGTAATTACCACCAATTAAATCATCAAAATACATTATCCACATAAAACTGATTTTTGCAGGTACCACAGGAAGATGTCATAGCTGAGGATAAACACTTCAGTCCTTAAACTCTCAAAAACAAAAAGATAATTGCTTCTGAGAATGCTTTGCTGGTTACAGTGGGTTTCCTAAGCTGATTAGAAACTGATCATATACAAAAGATGAAAGGAGAAATTAATTAGCTTTGGTCAACCCAATGATTCCACTGTCTTAAACATCAAGGACTTTAGAACAGTCAATCAAAAGGCAATAGACCATCTGGCAAATCTGAATCCTTTACAACATGCCCTTTACATCTCAAGTAAACAAATAAATAAAAACCTCTTCATTCCTTTCAATTCAGGCATCCTGATTACCTTACTCATTCTTTCACCGCACTTGTAGCTTTGCTTTACACTCTTCTTGTCTTAGGAGCCCAATAAAGGTAGAATGGATATTTCTGTCAAGTTGGATATTTGGCTAGCATTTATTGAAATCAATGAATTATTCGACCTTAAAGTTAGGGTGTGCTCCATGTAGTTAGGACATTTTATCATACCAGGGAGTTGACATAAAAGATCTCATTTAATTTTCTTAATAATTTAAGAAGGAGACCTAAAGATTTAACATTTAAGTAATTTGCCCAAGGCCTCACAGTTCAACCTGGAATTCCAAAACACATTTGTCTAACTCAAAATATTTACTTTTCCCTGATCCTGAGCCTTCTCCTCTACAAATCACAGAGGAGCTCATCCCTTCTCATACAACAAATCTTTGGAAAATTCTAGATATTTTTATGTCAAATAACTAGAAAAATATAATACGCCATAAAAATTCAAACTGTCATTTGTTATCAGTAAATACATTCTAACATCACCCTGCTCTGGGCTCTAAACATATATTTTCTTATTGGAGGTAATCCCCCCAAATTATAATTATTCTACCACACATTACTTAGTTGGCTTTTATACAGCAATCTAATGCTTTCCTTTTAGAAAGAAAAAAAGCATTAGAAATTTTCAAATGTTGCATCAGTTCTTGATTGAGGTCCCAGAATTCTTTATAATAAATCCAGATGATGTTAGCCTGCAAAAGAATTCACGCAGATGCTATCAATTGATCTCCTAATCCTTCTTTTTTTTGTGTTTTTGTCAGCCATGGGGCCTGAACTCTGGGCCTGGGCGCTGTCCCTCTGCTCTTCAGCTCAAGGCTAGCACTCTACCACTTGAGCCACCACACCACTTCTGGCTTTTTCTGATTATGTGGTGCTGAGAAATTGAACCCAGGGCCTCCTACATGCAAAGCAAGCACTCTACCACTGAACTACCTTCTCAACCCCTTGATCGCCTAATTCTTAAAAAGAACCTCCAAGCAAATTCTATGGACTATTTCACTCTAATTAGAGTTAGAGTCTGATGGATCTTTCTGTAAAATATATCTCTAAGTAGAGACTTAGCAGAACTGTCAAAGGGATAATTTAACTGTATCCATTTTTATATACGATATTACATATGTTATAATTTAAACGTACCCAAAAGCTCCATATAATTACCCAGAGCATTTTACCTTAGTGATAATTGTTGCCTAGCTACAGCTTCTATCAGTGCCTTCCCAAAAGATCCCACCACCTCTTCTAATTAGGGGCAATAAAGTCATATGTGCATCATTCATGTTTGTTACTTGTGGTAGAAGAAGGACCTGTATTCAGTTCAACTAATGTCAATATTGAGTAGTCTAGGGAAAAAAAGAAAAAATCACAGTACTACAATAATATTATCTGGCATCATAAAGATGAAGATAACAGCATTAGCGAGTTTCCCTAACCTCTCTCTCCAGCTTTCTCCCACTCAACTCCTTTCCTTTGTCACTGCAAAACACCCCATTTGACTCTGAGAGTCAGCCACTCACTTGTCAGTTTATTTTTGTGTCTCTCACACCTGAAAGATGATCTTCCCAGTGGAGGATTTGGCCAGAGTCCTGGTCTACCTATCAACTCTCAGCAAACAGGGCTCCAAAGGTGTTAAGTCCAAGCTCCAACGGTATAAACTAGCACTTGGACCTTTCATGTTAATTGGAAACAAACTGGTATCCAATTACTTTATATACTGAATTGCTCCAAAAAGCATGCTATACTTTTTCAAATGGACAATGAAGTTGAACAAACATTTTTGTGTTGCAAAAGAAAACTGGCTAAGAACAGCAATTAATTAGGAATGTGACTTTTAGAGAAATTCCTTACGGAAATAGACAATATAATATATCTTCATTAATTTGTAATTCTTTGTCACACTTCAAATCACACCTATGGATATGGTTTTAGAAAGAAAAATCCTGATAGAAAATAACCATCATCCTGTCATGATATTTGTCTTATTATCCCCAGTATTTATTCAATATGCATTTATTAAGTATGTAATTTATGCCAATGGAGTAAAATCTACTGAGTGGACTTGAACATATTTAACATTCACATTGTATTTTGCTTTTGATAATCTTGATTTACATGTCTAAGACCACAACAATATTCCTGTAGGTAAGAAGTATTTTGTGGAGATATTTAAATAACTTTCAAACAAGACTATTTATCAAATGAATGGCAGAAATGTCAAAAGTAGCCATCTCTTTAGTTGTCAAGCCTCTAATTTCCAAAATTCTAAACTAGCTCTTCCCTGCCATGCAAGTAGGAGTCCCTCAGGAAATACTAATATTCTCTCTAAATTATAAATAATATATGTGATTCTATATATCCATACCTTTATTACAGGCTTAACATGACATGAAACCAAATTAAATCTAGTTCACTAAAATCCAAGTGCAACTAAAGTTATACACATGCATGTTGGTCAGTTTTGCATTGCCAGAAATAACATGTCACTTAACAAAAGCCTGATATAACATGTCTATCGTACAAAACATTCCCAAATTGACATGCAATTTATTTCAGTGTTGCAAGGTCATGGAAAAAAGTCCAGTAACTAGCCCTCTGTTGGAACCACCCAATGAGCTTAATTACAGACTTGTCTATAATGAAGACTCTACATCAAATACTTTCTTGAAAACCTACTCAGCACCCTCTAGAAAAGTTGAAAACAGATAAGGTACTTGATCAGTGCAAAGATACTTACAGTAGAAGTTCCTCTTTGTTCTTGGGTTCATCATTTGGTGATGTTTTCATCAGGAGTCATCATGCTTTTGATCTTTAATGCTATTCTTCCTCCAAGGTTTTCTGTCTGTAATTTCCCAAACAGAGTCACTTGTACTAATAAGCCATTGTCCCATACTGTTTCCCTTTCTGTGAGAATGTTACCCTGTAGATCTATTTCCTGTCCAAAAACACTCAAAATGAACAAACTCTTCTGTATGCAAGTGAAATGTGCTACTCAAATCCTCTGCTTAAGCAGTTTGGTTAAGGAAGAAATTGCCTGATTAAAATCAGCAATCATCTATCTGCTGGTGGCTCTACAGAACTTACAAGACCGAAGTTTCTTCCCAATGAATGAGCTCCTCGAAGTTGCTAGCATCGTTTCTTCTTACTAGTTTGTGGCTAGAGAACTATTTGCACAGGAAGCATCCATGTGCTGTGTGCAGTATAAAGACCCTCCCAAATGCCACAGTAACAAAATCCCAACTATATTTTCAAATCAGGCTTAAGTGTGCTTTGAAGTACATAATGCTTTCCATTCCTGAAAGGACAAAGAGATCTACATTGTCAAAGTTTATTTTTAAGCTCATGTGTTTGCTAAGTGCAGTGGCAAGCAGGCTTTCTGTGCCTGGAGTACCAGGGCTGGAACCTATTAATGCAGACAGATGAATCGTTGGCTACATGCCATATAGGCTTTTATTTCTTTTTTTTTTCACCTTATCTAAATTGCATTAATTATACTTTTTTAAAATCAGGAATGTTATCAATTTTCTGAATTTACTTGTTTTTATTTTATCTGAAAGCAAGGCAAGAAGAAGGAAGTTTCAAGTAGCATTTCTAAAGAAATTTAGTTAATTAAAGGTAGATTCTCTTTTTGGAAGGAGGATGTGAGGGCATTTGCAGATGGTAAAAATGGAAATAAACTTTAAATAAGCAGTGAAAGATAAAGAATTAAGGAGACAAGAAAGAAAAGAGGAGAAAAGAAGAGAAAATAGCAAAAGTGAGAGCAAAGAGAAACAGGAGAGAGAAAGAGACAGAGACAGAGAGAAAAGAGAGCGAGCCTTGACTATTTGCAATAATTCTTACCATATTTTCTTATTGTTGGGAAAGCAAATTACTCTGGTTTGTTTAACCCCCTACCAGTCTGCTCAATCCACCAAAATTAGCCTACATGTCATCTAACACCAGACTAAGACTTGTGGAAACACATTATTGCTCTATTAAAGCCATAACAAAATAGGGCTGGGCAGTGAACATTAGGTGGTAGGGTGACTCTGAAGTAAAACAATCTGTATGATGGAATTTCTAGCTCCAATTTTAAACATCTGGTTTTGATATGGTAATAAATGTGATAATATACCTTAAATACCAGGCTCCATGTAATATAATCCTTCCAGATGACCAAAACAATGAAGCCTTTTCAAATCATACAGGAGATAGATGAACAATTTATTTTTGTTCACATATAAAAAATATCCTTCCTGAGCCTGTGCAAGCCTACACACAAACAACTTTGCACACATGCCTGAGGTATTCACACATGTGTATATATACACATACACACACGCATGCATGTGCAAGCAAGAGCATTATAAATTGACAGCTGAATATTCCAGAAATAACAATAGGTTTTCACCGAGCTCTTCCTGTGCTTCCTTTTCTGTGCACTAAATTTTAGAAGGCTTAGCTGAAGTTGAAGGAAATGGGAAAGGGAACGTGAAAAATAATCATGTTAATTGGACCAGACAGAGATGTGAACCCCTGACCTTTCCTTCATTAGTACCATCTCATGCTATAATCTGATGAAGTACCCAGCCATAGCAACCTGAAGAACAAACTAAATCAGATTAACCTTATCCTGTTAAAACTTCATGGAAAAGGACTTTTGTGTTTCAATATCAAATATTCCCCCAATCATATTCACCATCAAGTAATTCAGGGCTGTGATTTGTGCTAAAGGAATAGAAATTAAGACCCCTTTAAATTAACACTCAAGCTAAATTAGTTCAGGCTGAGTACCAGTCAGCCCCTGTTTGTGATCCTAGCTACTCAGGAGGCTGAAATCTAGGGATCGTGGTTCAAAAGCCAACCTGGACAGAAAAGTCCATGAGACTGTTATCTTCAATTAATCAGCCAGAAGTGGAGGTGATATAGCTTAAGTGGCAGAATGCCAGTTATGTACAAAAAAAAACAAGGGAAAATGCCCTGGCCTTGAGTTAAGTCTCAATACCAGCATTTTTTAAAAAAAGGCCAGACACCCCTGGCTCACACCTGTAATCTGTAATTCCAGCTACTCAGGAATCTGAGATAAGAAAATCACAATTAGAAGCCAACCCAAACAGTTATGTCCACGAGATTCTTATCACCAATTAACCAACAAAAAATCAGAAGTGGATCTGTGGTTCAAGTGGTACAGTGCTAGCTTTGACCTAAAAAAGCTCAGGGACAGTGCCAGGCCCTGAGTTCCAGCCCTAGGATTGGCACCAAAAAAGAAAAAGGAAGAATTTATTCAATTGCTGGAAAAATATTAAGCCATGAACATGTGTTGACCTTTTCTATTTAAGGAAGAGAAAATCCTCTAACTTGTATAGTCTACTAGTCTGCTTAGCCCACAAAAATTAGCCCACAAGCCATCTAATGCCACAGTAAGACATGATAAAACACATTATTACTCTATTAAGCCAATAAACAAAGTACAGCTGAGCCACAAGCCTTATGTGGTAGGGTGATGCCACCCTTTGCTGGCCTTTAATGTACATGAAAAGGCTGTCAGGGTGGAGGACAGAGAAGATGGGTGTTTGCTTATGGGACAAATGTCACTGGGAATAACAAATGTGAGTAGGAGATCAAGATGAGGTTGGTTGAGGGCTCTCATAGACCAGAAAAAGGAAAGATTTTTATCTGGTGTATGATTCATTTCCTTTTATCAAGTAGCTACTAAGCCCCAGGCCTGTACTAAAAACACAATTTTGTGTGTTAAAAATGAAAAATATAAGCATGTACCACAGATAAGGGATTAGTTAATTAGGTTTGGCAAGGTTAAAGTTGATATCTGATTTGAGTTTGGATAAGAAATTGTAATTTGCCAAGCAGACAACAGGTGGGGAAACAGGCTGGGCAGTGAAATCAGAATGTAAATCAGAGTACACAATAGTCAGATGTGTGAAATGGCAAAGGGGAAAAAAGTGCACTTATTGGAGTCTAAAATTCTAGTTGAATTTTGGAAAGAACAGGATAATTTGGTGCAAGTTTGTCCCCCTTACTCAACCATGTGAACCATCCAAAGGGAAAAGCTGTCTTGGAGACATCACCTAGATTACTAGTACAGAATGAGCTGATGATAAGCAAATTGCATTGCCCTGGTGACCCCAGCAAGGGTGGATGAATACATCTCACTCAAGTGGTATTCTGTGCTCTCAGCAAGAGGTCTCTTTCAAAGGATGTTTGGACATCAAGAATATCCAAAATTGATTCACTCCCTTATTTCCTCCTGATGTTCAAAGCTTCATGAGTCAGGTGAATGGTATTTGGAAACCCTGGCATGAAATAAAAACCCCAAGTGCTCTCTCCTGGTTTGAGCCAAACCCAAACCTTTCCAAAGGCGTGAAAACACGCAGCCACAGTGGTTTGGTTTTCCTTTCCTATGCTGCTTGCCCTCCTTCCTGGTGCTGGCCAGCACCACACAGAAGTCTTGCAACATGAGCCAGTTCTTTGGAATTTTAAGTTCCGCCAAAAAACAAGAGGGACTGGAAATTTCGTGAGAAGTTACTCTTAGGAGATTTCCATCCCAGATTCCCAACTTATGTGGCTCAGATAAGCATCTTTAGTACATTGCCAAGCCTTCTGAGGTCCACTAATACACTTATTTCCACTCATATTTCTGCACAGAGACCAAATATAGGTTGCTGCAAATAGTTTATGCATGCCAATCCAAGATCCTCTTACCTATGTGGAAATGGATTTAGAACCCTACTTACAACACAATATATCCCCAGACCGTGTTTAATTTTTTAGATGAAACATATTTACATTTCTCCAAAATCAAACCAACCCACCACAAAGCAATCCTTCAATCTGGGTTTTCTTTTATTCCCCTCTAAGGAACTTCAAAATATTATATATTGGAGACAGATAGAGACGTATAATGCATCCATATATATTGTTAAAAGTGTAACTACTGTAGACTCCTGTTTCATTTGAAAAATTATTCTCATAGATACAACCACAATCTCACTAATAGGGGCACTGCTTGCATTAGTCAACACACCTCCTCCAAGACTCAGTGATCTAAAACAAGAGGCATGTATGATTCACTATTCTATGGGCCAGCATAACAATCTAGTCTCATCTGGGCTCATTCAAGTAGTCAGATGCATATTGGATAAATGACTCATGAGTCTGACAGGGTTCTTTAACATCAAAGATAGTTGATTGCAGTCTGGCCTATATTAGCCTTAGATGAGAATTAAATTCTTCTCCTATGTCTTTCATTTGTAAATGTCTTTCCTGTCCCTCCAGCAGGTAGGTATCCCAAGGACACTCTTGGTCTAGGATAATTTCATGGTTCCCTGGTGACAAAGAGAAGTGGAAATGTGTATGTTTAATATAAAGCCCCTATTTAAATCAACTTGCAAAAGTCATTGTGGCACAAGGAGGGCGTTCAAGCTCAGAGTCAGTGTAGGAAGGTCCTTTTTCCAAAGGAAAATTCGAGCCATTTAGGCCATCAATCACACACAAAATGAGAAAACTGTCCTATTCAATTACTTAGATGCTATCAGGTTCCTTAATCAATGAGACTAGAGTTAGTTTCAAGTATCAAGACAAAAAGGGAAAGCTAAATCCCAAATAGAATTGAGTGGCAAATATCCCAAGAAAACAGACAAAACACTAAGTATAGTGGCCATGTCAAAGGCAGAGTTGAAGGTACAGCCAGAGACAGAAAGAAATAAGGAAACAGAAGAACCAAGTGAAACCACCAGGCAGAGTAGAAGTGAAGTTGGCAAATGCCAAAAAAGGAAGGGCTGGGTGATACCCCTTTGGAATAATTTTAGTGAGTATGACTGATGGGGTAGGAACGTCATCACAAAATCAATTGTTGCAGGAGATGAGTGACTGGAAGGTTATCCAAGAAGGATGAAGAGTTAACTGATAAGCATTGGATCAAGAATGCACTGGCTACTCACTTCTAGCCAATGGTTTCTGTCTGATACTGAGCATCTAATATGACCAGGTGTCAAAATCTAAAAAATTTTTAAAAGCCTGAAAAGTGTATGTAGTGTTTCTTAATTTCAGTAATACTATATAAACCATCTACAGGCAAGATTGGCCCCCAAATTGTTACTCCAGCCACGGAGGTTTTAATCTCTGGTCAGACTTTCCAAATTTTTAGTATTTTGAACTTATACCAATGAATTAAATAATCTACAATTAGAATATAACCATAACACACAAATGATTGGCACAGTCAAGAATACCAAGCATCTGATTAAGTGTCCCTGGAAGTATTTCTTATCTCCCAAATGGTTGTTTGTTCATTTGTTTGCTTGAGACAGGGATCTTGCTTTACAGCCTAGAATAGCCTGGACCTTGCTATTCTCCTGCCTCAGTTTCCTTTTTGCCAGGAATACAGAATGAGCCATCATACCCAGCTCCCCAATAGTTTGATCTCCCCAAGAATGTTTCCATCCTCCACATGGAATTTCTGGGTATTTTCTTCTATTTTAATGGTGTGTGTGTGTGTGTGTGAATGTGTATGTGTGTATGTGTATGTGTGTGCATGTGCACCAGCACCATGGCTGATTCTCTCTCCTTTGCATTTGCTGGGTAATTTGAAGATATAATTTTAATTGTTGATAGAGTTTTGAGGACTTCTCTGCCCCGGCTGACTTCGAACCTCAATCCCCCAGGTATCAGCCTCCTGAGTAGTTATGAGTACAGGCATGAACCACCACCACCCAGCTCACAGTATCCTTAAAGCAATTTACTTTTGATATTTTATGACACAATAACTTTCTGTCTTGTAAGTATATTGTTCTAAGAACTCTATTGGGGTAGATTTGCTGAATGTAAACCTTCTCCTTTAGAGAGCTTTTTCTATAGTGTCTAGAAGATTTATGTATGATTTAGCACTTGTAGTTCTCCGTTTTGTTTATCCAAAAGACTGCTTTCTACACTGCAGCTTCCTGGATTTCAAGTTTATTGATTCAGCTTCTCAGCTGCATGGTTGACTCCTTGGTTCTCGTTGTTTACTCTATAGGCAACCTGGAGAGAAGCTCTTTGAAATCCACAGATCTATTTTTCTGCTTTAGGAAAGCATCTTTTCATAGGCATCTTATTCTTGGCATGGGGGGGGGGAGCGGAGGGAGAGATCATCCCATCGGTTTCCAGAAAAACACGATTTACTTCAATGGTTAATCCAAAGGCACAAAAAAAGTTGTAAAGATAGTCTTCTTTAGTTTCCTCACCTAAGTCTTCTAAATACATCTTTATTGCTCTGTTTCAAGATTTTTTTAATTGGTTCTCCATAAATATGAATGCCTATTGCAAAGCACAATGTGCTTTTGTATGCTACTCTATTGTGGATGCACACACCTCTTCTTCTGCTTTAATGCAGCAATGTGAGGACATACTGTATTTTTATACTTCTCTGTATCAGATACACCATGTGTGCTCCTACTTCTATTCTCTTTACCTCACCGGTGTCTCAGCTCACACACACACACACACACACACACACACACACACACACACACCCCTCCATCTCAGCCACTGACTTGGAGACTTAACCTGTCATATAGTTTCATACCTGTGGCTCAACAAGCAACATTTCTAGAGTCCCTAGTCTCTCTCCCATTATCAAATTTAGGTTCCAAGAGCATACAATATAGGCAGCAGAAGGTGGAAGATGAAAGAAATAGTGTGTCTTTTTAGAATCATCGGTCCTAGGATCCTCAAGAGTAAAGAATGGAAGGAAGGCAGAGGTGGACCTGTCCCTGAGCTGAGAGATAAAGGAACTAGGCCTCGGGCCAGTAAGCAAGCAGCCTAGTATCCTAGGAGCTTTGAAAGGCTGAGGCCATTGCAGCCTGCATGCTCTTCTGGGTAAGACCGAGAACAGGCCAAGAAGAAGCCAAAAGCATGGAGCCCAAGTGGAGAGGAACAAGGTGGTCCAACGACTATGGCAGGGCTAAAACCCAGCAGACATTCCAGTGGAATAACTAATCTTAGCTCTGGCACATGAACACCCCTGTGACAAGGTACAACCACACCTCCCTTGCTTACTTGGTTAGTTTGTCCATCAGGACAATGGGGACAATGAATAATACACTTGTTTTAAGATGAATCATCTCAGAAGCCACATTTTTGGATTATGAAATATTGGAGTCTTTATTATACAGGCTGCAGGTAGCACGTTGTTACAAAGGCCTGCAGCCCCCAAATACACGTACACAGCTAGGAAACATACTCGAGGGGAAAGAAAGAACAAAAACAATACCAACAAGCCAATTCAGCTCCAATGGAGAGCTGAACGGGGACATCATGATGACTGGAAATGAGCCAGGAGACAGGACACAGTATCCAGGATAGGACCACTGAGATACGTGGCATGGCATTATAGCGGCTGGGCTGTGCTAAATAGGGCCCTTAGCAGGGGGCAGATCCACAGGACTGGGATTCAGTAACCTACCGGCCAAGTGTTCGCCCCTGTCTCTAGGGTTCCAGACAAGCCCATCACCTGGGAGGGCTCCCAGGAGGCCTTCCCCTCCCCCAGCATGAAGACAAGATGCCAGACCATGTGGCCAACATGGCACCGGCCAGACCTGACCTTCTTACTTTATTCTCAGAATAACCCTCAAGCAATACTAACTTCATGGAAAAATAATATGAATCTTTAATTCAAACATAAGAGATCCAAGCCTGGCACTGGTGAGATGGGAAGGAAAAATAAATGGATAAAACAAAAAGAAAAAGAAAAACTTTACAACTTTGGCGAGGGGGGGGTAGAGATGGGAAGGGATGGGAAGGGGAAACAAAGGAGGAGGCAACGATGCTTGATAAGAAATGTACTCATTACCTTGCTCATGTAATTGTAACCCCTCTGTATGGTATTTTCACAATTAAAAAAAAAGAAAGAAAGAAAATGGGGGGGAAGAAAAAAGGAAGAGATCCAGGGATGACAAGCTAGGACACACAGCATCCTTGTAGCTTCTTTTCCTCTACACACAGATTTTATGATTTGCATCTTTTGGCTTCACCCCCACTACCCCCCCCCCAAGAAAAAAAAAGCAGAGCATGAGAAAAAGAAGGACTTGGAATAGGTGATCAGATTGAAGAGTAATTCTAAGGAACATGAGAAGAATACTAAAAGAATTAATGAACAATACAAAGCTAATCGCCAAGGTTATGGTTCTGAGCAACTGGGGATTGGTCTTGATGGGAATATCAATGGATGAATATTGTAATGAATATCTTAATGTCTACCCAAGGGTCTACTAAGGAAGTATTTATCCATAACCCAAGGGTCTACTAAGGAAGCATTTATCCATAGAGTCCCATATTCCATAAGCAACAATCCCAGTGGTGCTAAACATTCACTTCGGATATTAACAAATGCTTGATGAGAGAGGAGCCTTTTCACAATCAATATGAAGAGAAATATAGGCAGAAAGAAGATACTATAGTCTTCACATACATGGAGGCTCACCCACATCAAGGTGAGAATGGATTTGAAGTGTCATCAGGGACACTAAATACCATTTTAGGACTGAAATGGGAAGGCCAAATTTTCTCTCTGCCATTCTTCTACTAATCTTGCATAATGGTTAATTAATTTAATCTAATATTGCATAGTGTTTAAGTTGTAGTATAACCACTAACTACTGGACTCCCTTGCCTCCACAAAAATTTTCATTGAACTTAACCTTAAATCCAATGGCCAACTTTTGTGAGAGCCCAAAGACTTGCTTTCTATGACTCTTTTTTTCACTAATATTTTTTGGGATCAGGAGAGGCTTGCATTGCATACTGTGCCAGATGGCTTGTCCACTCCCCAATTCATAACCATTCTCCAAATTCATCACTTTCCATGGACAAAGGGAGCCCACTTTAACCATAACTCAGAAATGTACCACCCAGGCTTCTGCATTTTTAACTTTCAGAAGTCATCACAAAAGCTGCTATACCATAATTTTTCTCCACAGAAAAAGAGCATAATTTTTTTTCTATGAGACTCAATAAAACTATTTTTGAATGAGATATAGGTATAAACATTTTAGTTTCCTAAAGAGTCTTCTGCACAAAATACAATACTCATGATGAAGGAGCTCAATTCTTTCTAAGTGCTTTTATGCCTCAAAGGATCTCTCCTTTTGGAAGTTATTGCATTTATTATCTTTCGTATATTTCTATAATTTTTTATTAATATGTGGCTTATCCTACTAGACCATAAGCAAGACAGTTTGGTCTTGTTTGATATTAGGTTATCTACACTAGGCATAAAAGATCATTGCATGTTTATTTTATTTTTTTGGTAAGTGAACTAATGATATCATGACAACAAACTAACATTGTTACCTTCCATTAGAAACAAGTCATAAAAAAGACATACTTAATTCCTAAATTCCAAGCCAGTGCACCAGATATGTTAGCAGAAAACTAGGGCAGCTAAATTGACCTCAGATTTGTGTCAAGTAAGACTACACCATAGTAAAGGTGATAGGAAAGTTTATTAGAAAAGAAATATAGTAGAGGGGTAAAGACACACCCTGTAAACATAGTACTCCAGCTAATCTCACCCACTCTGCCCTGTCCGCAGGGTTACAGAGATTGGCCTCGGGTTAAATAGGAAGAATTGGGGTCTTAGAGAGTTGGCTTTCTGATTGGTGAATCTGTTCCCTATAAGATTATGGTGGGTGCCAAAAATTTAATACCCTGTCCTTATCTTCTCATTTCCTTATCCTTGTTATTTCCTCATTCTTTTGTAGACCCCTACCCCTATTTCCTTGACAGGCAGATTTTGATTTATCAGCTTATCCTGGGAACAAGTTGTATAGGATTAAATTCCCTGACTGCCTGCTTTTCTATTAACTCCTTTCAATATCATCCCAGAGGCGTGGAAGACAAAAATTATTAAAAGGCGGGGAGTAACAAAAATAAGAGCAAACACCAAGGACATCAGGGTGACATTTCCCTGCCTGAGATCACCAAGGTAACTTCTAGTAGTGACTTGAGTGGGTTTGCATTGAACTGCCCTCTGCTCTTCTAGAACTTTCAGACCGTAATTCATAGTGATACTGCCTACTCAGAACCACTGTTATTAACCCAGTGCTTTTTGTGAGAGCCACAAAATTATCCAAGAAACTTGGCCCAGCATTCCCTGACTTACTTTGCTCCTGAGAGATGCTAAATGAATTGACACCTTACACTGAAAAGTGGCACTGTAGACTGAAGCTTCTCTTCTGAAACAAGTGCTTTCCAATGTCTCCATTGCTTCCACGGAGCATTTAGTGACTTCAGACAGGATCATCTCTGCACTCAACAGCAACATGAGCTGAGTTTCCAACTTTGAAGAACATATAGAACAAACAGTAGTGAACACGCATGCACAGACCCTGCAACAGTAAGGGGCTAGTGTGTCAGCTAGGGACTTCACCCTGTCCCAGAACGTAGTGCACAAATCAAAGGGGAAGTAAGGAAAATTTGACTTTTTATCAAATTTTCACGTGGAGATGAGGATGAATATAAATTCTTATGTTTTCTTACCTTCTCCTCCCCACCCCGCCCCACTGTCTGGAGCTGCCAATGTGAATTGCTAAGAGCTAGAGAATGAACCTGTATCTCCAGGATCTCCATTAAGTAGCTTAGACAGGAAAATTAGGGGATGGGAAGAAAGAAATAACCATTTCTTTTTTTGTCTGAGCATCTTGGATTCAAACCTATATCACTACATAAAGACTTTCATAATTTGTTTTAAAATACAGACTGTAAATAAGAAATTTCTCTCCCAATTGTTTGTGCATAATACACTTCTAAAAGATGTTTACAGATATAAAGACCTACACTCATGCAATGCAATGAATCTTCCATGTCCCACACAAAGCAAGAAAAGACAATATTCCTATAAAAGGTATACAGATTAAACTTGATTAGACATGTTATTATTCTCTGAGAATTTGCTTATGTGTTTTTGAATACTAAGTCTTCTCTAGGATAATAAGTCTCAACTGAGTCTCTGCAACATAAATTCCAAATTAGTGTGGCTCAGGTCAATGGTATTTACTATGAATAGACTTGTGAATAATCTCTAATAAGTGATCTCCACCTGTGATCTCTAGCAAGTGACCATCCCCCTTCCCCATTTACAAGCCAAGCTATCTACAGCACAGCAAGCAGCTTGCATTCCCAGAAAGATGCCATGGATTAACCTCTCATTGCGGCGGTGGGGGGGAACCCTAAGATTCATACTAACAAGCAAACCAGCAGAACCTCCTTATTTTTTCATGTTTATTTAACAGATACATAATATATACTTCTGAAGCACCAGAGATGGTGTTTGAAGGAGAAATGGAGGCAAGGGTTTGAGAAATGACAGTAATAACATGCTAAGAAACAGAAGCTCCTTGGACAGGTTTGCATTTCAGAGGCATCGAGAATTTCTAAGGAATTACAAGGAGGGATAAAGAAAGAAAATGTCTAGAATAACCATAAATTTTCAATCATGACTGAGTAAAGCTGCCATTTACTGAACAGTTCTGGAACTAAGTGTTGGATGGTTAAAAAACTGAACTGGGAGTATGGTCTGAGATCAAAGTATTAACTCTGTACAGAGACAGAATTCAAAGTGATCAGATTAGATGAAATCCTTCAAGGAGGGAGTAGTGAAGAGAATTGAGAGAAAAGAAGCTAAGCAAGGATCAAGTCTTGGGTGTTCTAACATCTAGAGAGTGCAAGAGTACAATGATAAGGGACTTGCAAGGAGAATGAGGGAAAGTGAGCGGAGGAGAATCTAGAGAGCATGGTGCTTCTGAGACAAAAGCAATATTGTCCAGTAGGTGCTCTACAGCATTGGCCAGGTTTCCAGTTCTTTTGCTTTTAGAGTGTTTTTCAGATAAGGTCTTGAGCTTTTGCCTTAACTAACCTGGATTCTGATCCTCCTACCTTTGCATCCTGAGTTTTTGAGAGGATGGGCATAAATCACCACACCCAGCCCCCAGTTGCTCTCTGTGTGTGCTGCACATGCTGGCTTTTTGGGGAATATACACAAACAAAACACAACTGTGACACCATCATTGAAGTCAAAGAAAATGCAAGCACATAAAATATAGGATTGCCTTCTTTAGTGATAAATGAAAAATGAACAATTAGTATGTTACTGTACTTTCACAATGCACACATGAGCTATATACAACTAACACAGAACCAAGGATTTCCTAAAAGTCAAGACCAAGTACCATTCATTTCCTAACAGCTGCTCTTCCCTACATTAAGAGAAATATATTCTGCTTACATTCAGAAGTGGGAATCTTAGAGCCAAAGTCTCACACACACACACACACACACACACACACACACACACACACACACACACACACACGGTAATCCCCTTGAGAGCAAATGCAAATCCAAGTACACACTGCTATGACTCTCACATTCATATCAATACAACACACATCTTTTTTAGAAAGATCAACTTAAAGCTAAAACATGGCTATGACTGACTCTCACCTTGAAAGGTATGAAGGAGAAAAAAATGACATAAAATGCATACTAAGTAGGTGGTTGCCAAAAATATACTTTAACAAAGTCTAATTATACCCTGCCTCTTGGCACCCATTTCTCCTTGAGGGAGCCTAGAAAAATGTCATCTCTATTTCTATAACTCCCCCCAATTTTTATTTTTGCAAAGAGAACTTGACATGCCTACACATCATTCTGAATCCTCTCCCCCAAACATTTGCAGAAATTGTAGAAAGTACAAAAAGGAAAAAACAAACATGCATGCACACATGCATGTATATATATATACACCTGAGCATGTTTACAAGCATATGTGCAGTAATCCATGTGGGTATGTACAGACATGCACTAACCATGTACACACACACACACACACACAGCATTCTTCATTATTCTGTTGCTCCAACAAGGTCTCAGTAGAGGTTGTCAATGTCCTATAGATTTTCCCCATATATGCTTGTGGTACTTCTTTGGTAATTATTTATAAATCACTTGTAGCATCAGTAAGGTTTTTGTATTAGAAAATTCTTCACATTCAAATATAGAAACAGTTGTGCCAACTAGGGTCATGGATTTTCTTTCCTAATGGTCCTCCATCTCCTCTAGTTGGGGAATCCAGGGGTGTCAGGAAGAGCTATCCTGTGCTCAGCAGTTTGTCACAGCTTCCAAGATCCCACCGACACCACCATGCCCCTGATGGCTTGCTTTGTCACAGCTCGTTTGTTATTTCATCACCTCTAGTCCTAATAAGACAGAGTAAGAAATCTGTCATCTTTCCTTAGCAAATTTACAGAAGAGAACTGAAAGCGTGGCCCCCTGGGCCTGCACATTTTCATTAGTTATTGTGAAGCCCTGGACCTATCACTAGAAGAGGGGAAAGGACACAATTCATTTCCCAAGCACATGTCAATGAGACCGCTGGACGGCTACACTATTCCTGCTCAGTGCTACCACCCACAATGTGAGAACAAATGGTCTGGTTCTGATTGTATCCATTAGAGAGAACTGAACTCAGTACAAGGCTGACCACCTATATCAGGTATGTTCTCTGACATTTACCAATTAGGAAACTGTTTCATGATGTAAAAGGAGGTTTGTACACAGGGAAGTACTTTGCAACTGTAAGTGTTACATTTTACTAATTATCAAAACTACTAAGAAGATCCCTTCCCTTTTTTTGTCTACTATATATAAACTTGGATCTTACAGCCTAATGATAACATGAAGATATTTAACAGAGATTTAACATGAAACTTGATCTAAAGATGTCTCTACACTGATTGAGGAAAAATAAACTTCAGTGGGGGATAGTGAAAGCTCTCATTTCAGTGGGAGGAGGACTAGAGAACTAGAGAACTGATTTCTCCACCACCTTACCTGGGAATCTGCCTGTTTCCTTGACAGATCTACTGTCAGGTGTTCAAAATGAAAGTATAAAAGGTAAACCTAGTGACTCCTAGATTCAGATACAGGAAAAGCAACTGTGTTCCATGCAAAAGCATTCTTAGAAAACACTGCTATGGGAGTCTCCAACATAAACGGACATCAGAATCTCCCAAAGAGGTGTTGTTAAGAACACAGCTTCCCAGGTCCCATTCCCAGAGCATCTGGTTTGACTTATTTATAAGACCTGAAAATTTACATCTCTGACAAGTTCCCTGCTGGCTTCGGGACCACATTTTGAGGGCTACCAGAATATAGGGAACTGTAGGAATGATGCAAATCTAGGACGAAATGAAGGGCAGACATTGCACCAGTTTCTCCATGATCTCTCATGTGATATGAGAAAATCTCAGGCCCAGATGGCAAGTTCCATGCCAGCCAACATAGTGAGACCCTATCTCACAACACCAACAGGGTTGGTGATAAATAGATGATAGATCAGATAGATGATCAAGAGATAGGTAGACTAGATAGACAGACAGACAGACAGATAGAGATAGTAGATAGATGGACAGATAGAGAGATGACACTCCCACTCCCACTGTGAGAATGGTATAGCAAACATAAAGGCTAGTGTATTCATTCCCTAATAAGAACACATTGGGCAGCTTTAATCAGCAGGCATTTACTGACTCTCAGTTCTAGAGGTTGGAAAGCTAAACATAAGGTATCGGCATGGATGATTCCAGCCTAGTCCCTTCTTCTTGGTTTGTAGGTCAATGCATTCTTATATTTTGGCATTGTCTTCCTTCTTGCATGTGGCTAATCTCCTTTTCTTACAAGGATGCCAACCATAGTAGATTATTATTCACCCATATAATTTCATTTCAACTTAATTAAAGCCCCTGTCTTAGCCAAACATGGTGGCATACATCTATAATCCCAATGCTGAGGTCAGGGGAGGGCTGAAATAGGAAGAAAATTATACATTTGAGGCCAGCCTGGTGGGGAGAGTAAATTCCAGACTAGCTCCTGAGCTACAGAGCAAGAGCCTGTCTCAAAGAAAATGACAAAAAGACACTTATCTTCAAACATAGTCACATTCTCACATACTGCAAGTGGAGGCCCAATATAGAAACTTGAAGGGATGATAGACTCTACTCCTTCCCTAACAGCCAGTGCACTGATGGGGGGGAGGGGGAGGAAGTCAGCTCTGTTACTGAAGGAAGCCAGCAGCCAGACAGTAGGTTCCATGGGAGCAGACAGCCACACATACACCATGGAATGTCCAAGGATGAGAGGGAGCAGGAAGGACTTATTTTGCTGGGTTTGGAGCAATGAGAAGAGGACACTGGCTGCAGGTCTGAGGGAGATTGTGGTTCCTGAATGACTGAAGCATAGTTGTTGCTGAGCATAGAAAATTAAGACATAGTTTAACCTAATTTTAACAGATTAAAACCCAAACGCTTTTTTAAGTAGGGTGCAGTTAAGCTTCGAGGAGCTCTCAAGCTCTCCAACAGGGTTTGTCAGCCTGGACACTATCAATATTTTGAACTGAATAATTCCTCATTGTAGAAAGCTGTCCTGTGCATTGGAGGATGTTGAGTAGCTGCCTGATCTCTATTTCTACATAATAGTACCACCTGCCCCTAATTGGGACAACCACAGCAAAAAAATACCTCTGGGCCCTGCCAAAGGCCTCTCCCTGTCCTGGAGGTAAAGGTGGGTGTTAGAAAGTTATTCATTTGAGAACCACAGTTCCAGAGGTTTCATTTCATTAACTCCAGTCACATGACCCACAATCTCACCAGGATTCTGTGAAACAAATATGATTTGCACCCTTGATAAAGACTCAAAAACTTGTTGAAATCTGCTCATTTACACATACCTGAAAAGTATGTCTCTCAATCTCATATCCATATCCTTTATTTTTGGGGGGTGGGTGGAGGGCTGGCTGTCTCCATGCCCTAGAAAAATGCAGAGAATCAAGTCCTAGTCTTCATCATCTTCATCGCAAGTGACTAAATGCCATGAATCCAACCTTCCAGCAAATTGGGATAATGAAAACATCTCAGATTTCAGGCCCAGAGGAACACAGCACTAGTAGTGAAAGGGAGGCTTGTTTTCACGCCAAGATGCTCATGCCTGGGGCAGCATCCAGCCTCCCTGAGGCCTACTCTTTTTACTGTAGCCTGACAGACAGCTGTCAGGCAGCAGTTTAAAATTGGCAGGGTGTGACAAACACACCCAGGCCCTTGCAATTTGATTTATCAGGCAAAGCCTCAGCTTGTAAGCCTGTCAATTATCATCACCAAGGTGCCAGACTGATTTGGGTTCACTTGTCACACACAATGAAATACTTTGTGTTAGCAGGGAAAACCCTTTTAAGAGGGAATACAAGTCTTGTGGGTTTGTATTTCCTTTTTTACTGAATGTTTCTTGGATGTCTGAGGTATTTCACTGCTTCAGAGAAAGTAAACGAATAAAACGATGTGTCTAAAGAATGTTCAAGGAGATGATTGAAAACATGGTTAGCCAAGCCAAAGGAGCACCTATTGATTCTTTCATGTCACAACTTTTGTAGAACACCTACCTTATGTCTTGTTTTGGTCCAGGTACAGGAGATAGGGCATGATCCCTACCCTTCAAGTTCTCTCTGGCAAGACACTTAATCAATGAATGACAATACTGTGGTACTCAAGTGCTGGATATAAAAAAAAGGAATAAGAATGCCAAATAAGTAACTGAGAAGAAAAGAGAATAAACATCCAAGGATGCCCTATTTAATGAAACCATCACCGAAACAACTCTATCTGCTTATAGTTCAACATGAAAGGCATCTTCATTCACTAAAATGGAATCCATCAGTCTTGCTCATACAGTAGATCTTGGGGGTCCCTGTGGTTTCTGTCTTCTTCAATTGACATAAGATAACTGTTGAAATTACTGCTCAATATTCGCCTGCCTTTCTTCTTTCAACAATTCTTTGTGATTTGTCTTGTCTTCAGACTGTTCTAGACTAAATGAGTCTTCTCCCTTCTTGTTTTTATCCTCTTGTGGGTACAAGATGCAGTCATTTCTTACTGGCTAGCACTGTTTTGCTCAACTGTTAAGTATCCTTGCTTTTTCTCTCTTAGACTTTCTTGGATGAGTTTGCATTTTATCAGCCAAGAGACACTGAGCACTAAACAGAGCCAGATATTTATTTCTGATCCTGCTAATTTTGCTTTATTGTGGCTCCAACAACAACTCAGGTAAGATTTCAATAAGGACTTGTTTAAAGCCTGCTTAAATGAAAAAGAAGGAGGTGTTGATCACCGTTGTCCTTTCCATGTAAAATGCTATCTTTTCTCAAAGCTACACTTCATACAGCACTGTAATTACTCTTGAGTCTAAATTAATTGGAAAGGAACAGATTAGAAACCAACAGGAGGATTTAGCAAGTTGAATCAGTCAGTGAATTTTATTTTGCCACAAATAAATGCCAAGATACAATTGGAGCAAATAAAGCTAAGTGTTTAAAAGCTGGTGTTTTATGAGAGGAAGAAGAAACATATGAGCTCTATTTATTAATAGCCTTTTAAGTTCAAGTAACTCAACTTAATGTTCTGACCTAACAGTGATATCCAATCACCTTAAAATGTCCAAGAGTCTCATTCCTGGTTCTGCCAAGCAAAGAAAGAGCAAAGGGAGGAAATGAATCTCCTCCTCTCCTAGTTAGTCCAGGATGTGTCCTGTGCTCAAACAGAATCAGCCTGACTAATTCAAGTGCTCAACACATCTGGTGAAAGGTTGAGAAAAGTACATGAAAGTAATCCATTTCCCTCATTTACTTTTTTTTCCATCTGATTGCTTTTTCTCTCTTGTGAGAAACAAAGCAGAGTATTCTTCAGGCATTTTCACCCACTCAAGCACCAACGGGTAAACTCCAGAGAAGAAATATAAAAACGAGTACTTCATTCAACATGCATCATCTTCTCCACCCAAGCTGGCGATACTTAGGAACACTGGAAAGTTACAATGTGTCAGAAGCTATTCTTTGTGCCTCACTTCCATGTGCACAGTTTGCACCTTTATCAACCTTGTGAAACTCACAAAGGAGGACTTAGGAAAACTGAAGCTCACAGAAGGGATGGAGTAACCTAGCATTATACATCTATACAAGTCATCAAACTAGGATTTGAATCAAGGCCAATGGGACTCCATATGTCCTGAGCATTCCTATTGACACGCATTTCTCTTCTTGGATATGCCATATGCATTCCTCTGAGAAGGCCATTCCTATTTATTTCCATTCCTGTCATCTTCCCATCTCCTCAAGTCTCAGTTAAATTCCTCTCTCTTTCACAGACCTCAGGAGTCTAGTCTCTCAGCAATCAACTGCTTACTTAATCCTATGTGTTTCTTTCGTTGGCATTTAACAAATGCAGCCTTATGCTGCTCATCTGTTCTGCAGCAGGGGTTAGAAGCCAACATAAGCTGTTTTTCCACTGACTATTCAGACATTTGTGTCTTTTCTGCTAAGATGCATGATAAGAAGAACAGATTGCCTCATCAACCATTTGCTCCCTGAGGCCTAACACAGTAACCAACAGGTACTGGTACATTTTTAATATTTTTATTAAATAAGTAGATATGTAGGGGGGAGTTGAGTCAAGATATCTGGAAAAAGAAGTATCTCATGAAAGTAATTTACTATATGCAAAGATTAACTCAGGCCCAATGTGTTGGTCTGAGAAAGGAAAGGAAAGGTAGTTGTAAGTGCTACCTGCTCCCTAACCATGGTCGCCTGGCCCATCACATTCCAACCTCATTACTTTAGCAGAACTTAATTCAAGGTCTTAGGACTTCGAATTCTTAAAGCAAATAATTGGAAGCACTGTTTCATTAAAATATCATCATAAAATCACAGGGGATACAAAGTGATGCTTCTTTTTAACCCAGGCAACAACAACATATAGCAATAAATGAGCACAGAAAGCATGTTCTCATCTTGAGTAAAGCAGCCAGAAGGCAAGGGACCCATGAGACATGAGGAAGAGAAAAATCATAAAACCCTGACAAGACAGACAGACTGGTCTAACTTGCATGGAAGAGAGGACAGCATTAGAGGCCCATGTTGGATAGTCCCTCCAGGCTTCCTAAGCTGACTGTGGGATGTGTAGCTATTTCAAGTAGGGATAGCAAGTGAACTATACACAGTAAGATGAGCTGGAATGATCGTTTTGGGTTGGGTACTGGCTTTTTTTTTTCTATTGTAAACATTTTTCCTGAGTATCCTGTGGATTTCCTATGTTTACCAATCCATGTTCAGACTTCTTCACAAGGTCATAGTCTTCTAGAAATTGAGACATAAATTTGTTTTTTGTGTCCTTAAATGTTCTGCATTAGGCCCTAGTAGACTCACATCTGACATAATGATGACACCAATATAGAACTTAAGAGATCATGGGGGCGGGGAAGAATCTCACAGAGTTATTAATGCTGATTTTTTTTAAATGTTTTTGCTTCTGCTCCACAATATTCCAGTAATAATATCTTCACTGATAATTACAATTTAATCAAGGATTCCCCCCAAAAAACCTTTTGTACTTTTAGAAGTCTTCCATACAAATTCTTACTTCAGAGAATGACACTTTGAAGAATTCAAGGTCAATGAAACTTGCCAAGATCCACATAAACAGAGTACCCCTAGACATCACAAAACAAAGTTGAGGGCTCAACCTTTTCCAAAGGAAAACAGATAAAACATGAAAACAATCTGGCTCCTGCAGGGGCCCACTAGTCCCCCAGAAGAATACGAGATGCACCTAAAGCAACAAGCACTGATTGGCCTCCAAGTTGCCAGGAGACAGATTTCTCCATTTTTATGCCTTTTCACTGCACCAAAAAAAAAATTAGATATCCAGACCCCATGCAAGAAGTCAACTGTTTCTTCTTTCCTTTTGTTCTCTATTTTTAAATTGACAAATGTAAGGATATCTATTTATAATGTTGAAGATGATGTTTTGAAGTGTGTAGATGTACTCTATGGTGCATGGTTAATCCAGCTAAGTAACACATACATTGTTTTACATAGCTGATGAGAAATTGGAGAAAAGGGAACCCTTCTCCTGTTGGTGGAAAATAAAATTAGTACAGCAAAATTATGATCAGAAATTATAACTATTGGGAAAAAATATATGTATATATACATATATACATATATGTATATGTATATGTATATGTATATATATATATACAGGAAATGAAATCACTATGTCAAAGAGATAGCTACAAGTCTCACATTCAATGCAGTACTATTCACAATAGGCAACATATGAAATCAAACATGATGTTTACTAATGGACAGATAGGTAAATATGGCAAGGATTATTATTCAGACACACACACAAAAAGATGATTTTTAGCCGGGTGCCAGTGGCTCACGCTACTCCTAGCTACTCAAGAGGCTGAGACTTGAGGATCGCAGTTCAAAGCCAGCCTGGGCAGGAAAGTCTGTGAGACTCTTATCTCCAATTAACCACCAGAAAACCAGAAGTGGCTCAAGTGGGAGAGTGCTTGCTTTGAGCTGAAGAGTATAAGGACAGCGCCCAGGCCCAGAGTTCAAGCTCCACGACTGACCAAAAAAAAAAAAAAGAGATGACTTTTAATGACCTTCCTCTTCTAGAGGACCAGACAGTGATATTACAGTCAAGACTACTTTTTAAATGGCTGGGCACTCTTTAATCCAAGTATTGATTTTTAGTATATAGTGAAAGCTGATTTGCACTCATTGGTGCCCCTATAATGACATGAAGTTCTTTTTATCATTCTGTAGATTTTAAAGTCACTAAATTCACCAGATCAGTTTCTGCTACAAATGATGGAAACACAACCAAAAGAATTAGAATGAGGAGCAAGCCATGAGGGATGCCAGGCTGCAGTTAGACCTAGAGAACATTGGAGTGGAGCCTCGACCCTGACCAGTATGCTCTCTGCTTTCTTCCTGAGTTCCTGCTTTCTCTGTACAAGTTGCCCCTGTTTCACATCAGAAACCTCAATCCCCATCTTATGGATTTGCTCATTGTCCCTATTCCCTTAGTCAACCTTAGAAAAGACCCTGGAATGAAGTGGGTCAGCTTGGGTCCCATGCCCACTCGTGCCCACGTGTGTACATTACTGGGATGTGAAACTTTCACCAGACATACATGGTACAAGTGGAGAGTGAAAACTCCAAAAGGAAGGGAAGCTTCTAGAAGCAAGGAGGGTAGCTAGTAGATGTTGGTAGTAGACTCCTACACCGGCTGCCATGGTTCAACTATGATTTGACCCCTACGTTCCATGTGTTAGAGGCTGGAATGCCTGTGTGGTGACAAGTAAGCTAATGGAAACTGTGAGGAGAGGCTTAGTGGGAGGTCCTGGGGTCAACCCAAGCCACACAGCTCTAGAAAAAGGATTGAGGTCATTCTCAACTGACCTCTTGTTATCAAAGCCTGAGCAGAGCCCCACCCAGCCCCTCTCTGCTTCCTGTCTGGCTCTGTCATTGTTTATTCCCATCCTTGGCCTTTGCCCTCCACCAGGATATAGTATAGCTATAGTATAGTATAGATCAGCTACATGCACTTCTTAATAAGTAGCTGCTCAAGTATTTATTGTTATCGTGACAAAAGGTGAACTAACACATAGTAAAACTCAGCTGCAAAATTAGGAAAGTTGTGCATTTAAAATTAATTTAATGTTGTTATTGTTATCTGGACTTAAATTTTCATTTGGCTAGGCCATGAAGAATCGTTGCTGACCAAGTGCCTTAACAAACATAAACCTTTATAAAATAAATATAAGCCAGCCTATCACACATTTTGGGAAATACTCCTTTCCTAATTATCGAGTCTAGCCAATCTGTTTCTCATGATGTTTATACACAGGTCTTATCTTTGCCTGTCAACTGTGTTTCTTGGGCTGTTTCTTCTTCTTTCCATCAATCTTTCCCTAGCCCTGCTTTCAAAAGCAGACTTGAAAACCACCTTCCCCAAGGCAGCTTCTGTGACGTCTCGCTTCTTTACTTAGCATCCCCAATGCTTTGACCTTAGCACTTTTTTTTTTCTGCTACTGTAAGTTCATTCTTTTTATCAGGTAGTTTTCCCTTCCTGAAACCCATTCCTGAAGGAAGTCTTACATGTCTTGCATGAATGAGTAACTTATGCATTGCTTTAACTTGTTGTACAAACTGGCAAAAAAAAATGATACTAACACAAATTCTAATGGAAAGCTAAGGAAAAAAAATTACATTATCTGTAATCAGTAAATGTCATTAACTGCCATGTAATTAATGAATGTCATTTATTTATCCACTGCAAATACCGTTCTAAGCCTCAGCTAATTTCAAGCACAATTCAGCATAATGTCAATTAAGGGTTGGTTATTGTATGCCACTATGAGCACTGCATTTGGCAATTCTAAGACTATGGATCTAAGAAAGAAAGACCTGCTGATCAAGAAGCTCCTCACCTAGCAGAAGTAAAGGAGTAGCTTACAGAGTAACTAACTTAAAGGATGCATTAGAGAAGGAAAATGGGTAGTAGTGGAACCTTTCCAACCTTTACAACTTTCCCTGAGCCTTCCTGTCTGTGCTGGAAGGATGTGGAATGCTTCCAACTTATTCTTTTGTATTTCCTCATTAGATCATGTATAATAGTTTTCTCCCTGCTTTTTTCCTTTCTGCCAACCCTCCATTTATGCTTCTACACTTATTTTGACTAAAACTCTGCATATATGTGTATATGTATATATTTTTTCTATAAAGCAGTCAATAGTTACCCACTAAATGAGTAGATAAATTAGTGTGTGTGTGTGTGTGTGTGTGTGTGTGTGCGCGCACATGCTGACATGTGCAAGAAAGAGTCTTGTTAACCTTGCTTAGAGATTGGTGTCTTATCTTGCAATGGAGTGGTGTCACAGCTTGTATAGAAGAGGGTAAAAATTCCAGTGGTACTTCATATGGAATACTGGGGTGAGCAATGGATAGACTGGGAGAGGCAAGAGGTGTCTCGTGACAATATTAATATTCTGGGCAAGAGATGGTTAAAAAACTATGAACTAAAGTAGCAGTAATGAGAAAAGTCAGTGCAAATATTTATACAGATAGCCTTTCTGCTTCAAAGTATGAGGGAAGAATAAAACACAGGAACAAAATTGGGAAGAAAGGATAATACAAATTATTTCTAGCTCCCTCCCCCCCCAAAACAGTGAACTACCGTGGACAATTCCTTCAGAATTAGTGCAACTGAAATGAATATTGTGCACAAAAGATGTGACTGACCGTGGCCTTGTCAAATTCTCCTTACCTTGAATTGACAGCACTGAAGATTGACTTGGCTCAGGTGCTTCACAAACTGCCATCGAACTTGTTCATTTTATAACTTACATAATGATTCCCTTTTATTTGCCTTAAATGACAAGAGTTCCTGAAGTCACAGCAGAGCAGCAAATTAAGTAAGCTTTGGTGAACTTCCGATGTCTTAAATGCAAATTTTCAACATCAGTCACTCCTACAAAGTCATCATGAATCCTTGAGATCTTACCCCAAAAGGGTGCCTCTAAAACAGGAAATTGTTTAATAAACTAGAAATTAATTGTCTAATAAACTGGAATTAATTGCTTAATAAACTGGAAAATGATAGGTAAACAATAAATGGAGTTTTGTGCCCTCTTCCTTCCCCCCCCCCCGCCTGCCCAAGAACTAAGCCTCCCCACTCAGGCTGTGAGGCCAAATTTCTCCAAGATACTGGCCTAAGAAGGAGTTTTACAAATAAAATAATAAGGCCATAAAAAGTTTTCAAATCCACACATAAGGCGGAAGGACGCAGAAGTAGATGTTTTCACCTGATTCTGTTCTCCCCCTGAACACCAGTCTAGACAGAAAATGTTGCAAACCAGAGAAGAATGGATAATGAAAAGCACAGAGACAAAGCCAGAAAATTGACCATGAATGAAAGAATGGAGAGGCTATGTCCCCACTTTCTCAGGCTCTGTCCCTATGGGAGGAGCTAATCAAACTTTCAGCCCTCCAACTGTCTGCATCCAAACTTGGGAGGAATCATGTATCCATTGTCAGATGAAGTCTTAAGAATGCATATGACTGAGCCTGCCTCAGAGTAGAATAGCAGATAGCATGGAATAGCCCAGAAGGTTCCATCAGCCTAGACACAATCAATGCAAGAGCATCCACAGGCTGCTAGAGTCCCTCAGATTGGACCCAGCAGTTGGCTTAAAAACAGGGTACAGGGAGGGCTGCAGGGAACTGCAGCAGGAAGGCTGATGGAGAGATGGCAAAGTGACCAGGTCTGTCCATAGGGGTTCTGCTGAGAGTGCTGTTGAAATACCAAATGTCATTACGGTGGAGACCAGCCTGAGGGTCAAATGAATGGAGCCCAGCAGGCCACCAAGACAGATCCACACCATGAAATAAACATTTCTCCACTTGCCTGGCCTTCTGAGACTAGCATTAACTCTGGGGGGTGGGCAGGAGACAGGTAAGTGCAAACAATTTCAAATCTGAAATGACAGGAAACACACTAAAATGTGCCAGAGTATCTCTAAATTAAAACATTGGCATCAGAAACAAGGAGGGCTGAGACACATGCAATTTTTTCTAGATAAGTGGGGGGATTTATACATTGACTCCTCTGAGCTGACACTGAAATTTGTACATAAATTCACGCCATCGCAATGAAGGACAGAAACCAGCTTTGAGGACAGTCTTATACTGTGTAAGCCTCCGTGTCTTCACCTGATGACCTCATTTCACTCAAATTGCTGGTGTTTGCTTAGTTCCTTGATCTTACAGATCCACCTGGACCTAGCTAGTAGATTCCACCTCATACCCCTGTTCTGTCTCTGCATCTCTGGATATCCTTATTCTCTAATTTCCAGCTCTGATTTCTCCTTTCCTAAATCTTTCTAAACCCCAGAACCCTAACAACAGCCAACTCAGGCAAAACAGCTCAAACAAGGATATGCCAATGCATCCACTCCTGATGTCCTCATTGGACTTTCCGATCAGTTGACTGCAGAATCTACCAAGGTTTTCGAAGGAGAGAATAATGAAATTGCAGTAGCGAATGGATTAGAGGGTGCTTGTCAAGCATTTGGTGTTAAGAACTTTTTAGATGTCAAAGCTGTTAATAGAACCCTGTATGTACAACAAGTTCCCAGAAAAAAAATAAATGATAAGGACAGAGATTATTCATACCAGCAAGGAATATTAGCACTCTCAGAAGGCACAAACTAAAGCACAGAGAACCAAACCACGAGCCACATGTGCAAAAGCCAACTGTGCTTTGAGTCATCTTCACCTTTGCATTTCTCCCACGAGGCTTCTTAATCAGTCTTAACAGTAGCCTTTCAACATAGAGAGTGGAGATTATGGTACTTTATTCAAAGCTACATTTTACTGGTTTCTCTATAGCAATTCAACAATTCCTGAGATAGCTAAAGACCTCTGGATGGTCTATCCCAAGCCACCTCCTTTTCCTAAGGGAGCATCAACATGATTAATTTGGTATTTTTCATTGACATTCCCTAAGCCATGAATATCCCTTGTTTTCAGGTCCCTAAAACATCTCAGTCTGAAACCACCAAACATCCTTTTCCCCACAATCCCTTGGCAAATGAACAGTTTTGATTTTCAGTATTAAATTACTCAAAATACCTAAAGAATGAAAGAAAAATACACTGAGGTGTGCCTACTTTATAGACAATTCCCCTTTCTCATCTTTCTGAACCTGAGTAATTGTGTGCAATGCTCTTAACATTAAACTATTTAAACCCACAGACTCAGAGCTTGCTGGAAAGCCCCCTAACTCAGCTATGACCTAAATTCATGGGCCTGTCTCTCACTTGCCAAATCCATTGGATCTCCATAGGCCAGAGCATAGTACCTACCAAGTGCTACATCGCATGAGGTTCTTAGATTCAAAGTATAGATGCTATTTTGTCTTCTCAGGTTAAAAGGGGATAGGGGAACAGCTCAGGTAGCTCCAAGAATCAATAGGAGTCCTAGAGAAGCAGAAGGAAGGTTGTGTCCAAGAGCCATGCCTAAATGGTGCTGCAGAATGGATACAATAAGGGAAAGGTTGCTGCCACCATAGACAATGGGCACAATGGTCGTTTCCCAGCTACCCAGTTATGTCTATGGCTCCCTTTGACAGTAAGTGGGACAGTGAACTCCTATGTGTGCTATGAGCCACAGAGTCAAAGACTGGAATGGGTCAAGTTGACAGGCAAGTTTTGCCAGATTCGTAAGTCCTATACAGAGGAAATAGTTGGGGAAATTCCTCCAACATTAAAATAATTAGCAACAAGGCATATGGTATTTCCAGAACAAATGGCAATGTCTGTATCTTGGAACAATAAAATAGAGACAACACCCTAATTTTCTGAGTTGAGGAGACAATACTAAGTGTGAGAATTTGTCAGAATTCACAATTGATCAAAATCCTGGCATTTCTTGTCCAGAGCACATGAACTTCAACATAGCAATTTTGACACACATTAAAATAAGAGCAGTTGAGTTCAAGATGTTAAACAATGCTGGAACAATTCTTGCTCAAAAATTTCAAATACATAAGAGACACCTTGATACCTTAATTAAATGATTGCTACTGTCCAAGTGCTAAATAAGCTCCTTACATTTAAACTTTGGGTTAAGTATGGAGGAAGTATTTTTTAATTTTTTATTACTTTTAAGTTGTGTAAGGGAGTTGTCATTGAATAAAGCAGTTTGTGAATGCAATATATCTTTGAATCAAAATGGTATAATTTTAGTTTTGAAATCATTGATCCCTTTTCTCACAGCATCTTAGACAGTGGGGTTTTGTCATCTCATTCTTAGCTATAGCTTGGTAGAGCAACTTATACATCTCTAGAGAGCACCGTCATAATTGAAGGAAATGAACCATCATTGCCCCGAATGGCATTTGGCACCATAAGAAACATAAATGCTAACATGTTGTCAAGGAGTCTAGATATTCTTGGCACACGTAGTGTGGTATAATGCAAAGCATACAATGTAGTCAAGACTGGATTCCACCATATGTAGCTTTCTGAGACTGTACTAGACTCCTGATCACATTTCCCTTGAATTCATCAGTTATTAAGCAGGGATAACAAAGCCTCCAGTCTTATAGTTCACCTGAGGTTGACAACATTTTACTAATGAGAAATTTTACTAAGAGTCATAATCTCCACCAAGTCTTCTTTAATTCTGCCAATGGTGTGTCTCCTCCTGGGAAATTGAGCTGTAGAAAGAGAAGAAAACTTTCAAGATGAATTTGCCCCCAATCTAAACTATTTTAAAGTCAGAAAATGACAGCCACCCATCTGTGACAATCTTGGTTTCTTTTTTTTCTCTTTCTAAAAGCTCTCACAAACTCAGGGAACATGAGACCAAATGCATTTGTTGTTTGAAACCATGACCCACTTTCTCTTCTTTAGGTATGGTTATTCTCTGCTGTAACCAATAACCTTGCATAGCCGGTAATACTGCTAGTTAATGTCTGAAAACTATTGTGAAATGACATCTCCAGACAACCCAGCTGCTGAAATGCTACAAATAAAGCCGTATGTCAAGGGCTTCATATTGAATGTCAGTCTTAAGATGCAAATAGAAAATGACATATTTGCTTCTGCTTCTAGAAAGTGGTGAAGCACCCTCATTCTTAAGTTGCTGAAGCCAAAGTACGAAATAAAGCCCAATTCTTCTTTATGGCTTTCAATCTCCTATAAATCCTGAGCAAAGAAACTTGCCTTTCAGGCTGGATAAATGGGATTGCATTAAACTGCAGAGCTTCTGCATGGCAAAGGACATAGCAAGATCAATAGAAAGACCACAGATTGGGAGAAAATCTTCACTAACTATACAACAGACAAGGACCTCATATCAAATATATAAAATTAAACTCCCCAATAAAAATCCTCAAAGAAACAACCACCCCATTAATAAATGGGATAAAGAATTTAAAAGAGACTTCTCTGGCAAGGAAATAAGAATAGCCAAGGGACACATGAAGAAATGCTCAACATGTCTGGCCATAAAAGAAATGCAAATCAAAACTACATAGAGATTCCACTTTATCCGTTAGGATAACCATTATCAAAAAAACAAATAAAAGCAGATGCTGATGGGGATGTAGCCAAAAGGAAATGCTACTACACTGATGGTGGGAGTGTAAACTTGTTCAAACACAAAAGACTAAACATAGAGCTCCTCTATGATCCAGAAATCCTACTCCTGGGCATTTACCCAAATGACCACAAACAAGGCCATACTAAAGCTCCAGCACAACCATGTTCATTGCAGCATGATCTACCATAGCTAAGATATGGAACCAACCCAGACGCCCCTCAGTAGATGAATGGATCAAGAAAATGTAATACACACACACACACACACACACACACACACAAATGGAATTCTATGGTTCCATCAGAATGAATGACATCACCTCATTCATGAGGAAATGAAAAGACTTGGGGAAAAAATCATATTAAGTGAAGTAAGCCAGGCCCAAAGAAACATAGGCTCCATAGTTTCCTTCATTTGTAATAATTAGTTTACATCTAAAATAGTCTTAGCAGAGGATCACAATAGCTCAATAGCTATGTACATATGACATCGAAATGAACTCCAATATATGGAAACAAGAGGGGATTTTTTGTTTTTGTTTTTGTTTTCCAGAGCTGAGGACACAACTTAGGGCCTTGCACTTTCCAGGCAAGGGCTGTTCCACTGATCTAAATCTACAACTCTAGATCTTTGGTCTAAGAGTCCAAAGTTCAAGTGGGGGAATTATCAAGAGAAGGTCAAAGAGAGTGTTGAAGGAAATGAACCCCAAGATATGGAAATATGTTGTTGTTTTTAATGTACCATGTGAAGTTATTTCTTTGTTCTTTAGTTGTTTTCCCTCCATGGTTTATCCCTTGTTGTCACTGTATTTGATTTTAGTGCCCTTTGTATTGTATATACTTTGATCTGAATTAGGGAAAGGAAGGGGAACAAAAAAAATGGAGACAAAGGACAAAGGGTTAACTAATGCAACAGCAGTACTCACAAGACAGTATGTTGGAAATGAACTTTACAACTTGGCCAGCTGGGAGGAAGGAGGGAAAATGGGAGAAAAACTGGGAGAAAAATGAGGGAGGGGGTAACAATGTTCAACAAGAAATGTACACACTACCTTATGTATGTAACTGTACCTCCCCCATACATCATCTTGACAATAAAATTAAATTATACAAGACACAACTGAAGTAGTTCTGTAGTATTGCAGCAGGCAAAGAGATTTGAGTTTGCATTTTATTATTGCTGTTGTTGTTATTATTATTATTGTTATTAATTTTGGTGGTTTGAGACGAGTCTTTCTGTGTAGTCCAGGCTATCCTTAAACTTATGATCCTCCTACTTGTCTCCCAAGTGCTGGAATTATAGGCTTAGGGCTACTGCATTTTAAAACTTCAATTAAATTTCTTTTGCTTCCAGAGAATTTGTAGCCAAGGCCATTTAGGGGAGCAAACAACAACTACAAAAAAAACATCAATGCCTTCTGTGTTTACATCTAATTACTAGAAGTACAGAACAGTTTTAGAAGAATGAAAGGGTGAAAACTCCCCACTCCAAGGTGGTAGAACAACTCCCAGAAGAACAGGCTCCAGACACACAGGAAATGAAAGGATTGTCTCTCCAGAATTCTACATGGGAGCAGATGATAAAGCTGCTCCATCGTCAAGTGCATTTCCTCAGACTACTGACTTGAGAGTCACAAGCTTCCCTGGGTATCCATCCAGCAGAGTCTATGCCCAAACTGAGCATGATGATCATTGTGGTTCCTATACTTTGTGTTGTCATCTTTTCAGTTCTCTGTAGCCCTCTGTCATGACAGGTGTTTCTTACGATCAAAGATCATTTGTCTTCCAATTTATGCTCAACATTTTAAACTAGCTGCCTTCTTTTCCCTCATCTTCAACAGTCCTACAAAGGTAACGCAAGCTAAGCAATACAAGTAACTTCCAACTCCATAGTTTGCATACACACAGGGGAATTTCCTTTTAGATTTTAGTAGCGAAGTTCTCATAATTTAAAAATTATAATGAGTGAGGAATGAATAACCCTTTGGAGATCATAAGGCTACAAAATCATTCGGCACATGACTGAGCATATCTGTACTTTCAGTGGCTACCCTAAATACAATCTGTCTTCCCTGTATTGGTAACTTTATATGGATCTTGAGTGAGGTTATAAGCATTCAACTGGTCCTTGACAGTTTAAAAAAAAAAAAAAAGATTCCCCTCCTCTAGGAAACCTGCTTCCCATTCACTTGGATAGCCATGAAGACTATCTGATTTCTTCAAGACGTAAGATTCACTAAGCCCATGACTGTCAGTCACAGCGCCTACCTATTACAACAGGAAAACAACAAAATGGACACATTTTGTTGTCAACACACAGCAGTGGAATACATTAGTGAGTTGTCTTCTTTTATACACCTTTATCTAGATTTTTGTAGATTGGGGGAGATGCTTTGTAGTTACTTAAAAATTGTCACCCAGGCTGGGAAGGGATGTGAAGGGTAAACAAAGGAGGAGGCTGCAATGCTTGATAAGAAATGTACGCATTGTGCTGCCCATGTAATTGTAACCCCTCTGTACAGTATATTCACAAAAAAAAAATTAAATTAAAAAAAATTGTCACCCAGAGTAATCTGTAACTCATTTATGTGGGAAATGGTGAGCAATGCGTAATATCGTGTTTAGAAGTTTCTCTTCGCTTACTTTAGGATAAGCAAGTCCAAATTGGACTTGAAACCTTGAGCTGCTGGGACAGAAACCCCAGGCTCAGATCATCTCCACTATCTCCGCTAGTTCATCTCCTATAATTATTTTCCCTTTCATTTTACGCCCTCCTCCTGGTAGTCTCTACTGTGTAAGTACTACATAAACATGGGCTTGGTGCATATTTAATTATTAATAGGATAATAATAAAGCAGTTACAGAAATTTTCTGCATTGCTCTTAGAGAACTATGAACCAAACTTTGGAGTTGGGGTTATATAAATAGATCTCCTTACTATAAATAGACACACTTGTTTGTTATAAATAAACCTAAAAATAAAACAATGACAAATAGATGTAATTAATTTTCCCCCTTTCAATATGTCTGTCAAGATCATTTCTCTTGCTTACTAATAAAATCATATGCACAGCCTACACCACAGTACATAAAAATAATTTCCACCCTTTCATTGTCATTATGATTATCATCTGCAATAGAGTAGGTAGCTCTTTTTCCTTGGTGTGGAGGAAAATTTTGCTTAGATGTGAGTGGAAAAGTCTATCTGTACTAAAGTTCTTTCCTATCCCAGGAGTTTATATAGCTACTGGCTCTGTCATTTCTTGGCAATATTTTGCTGAATATAAATAAGTGGCAAGGGACATAGAGTACAAAATAATTTGTACTCTTCTCCAAGGAGAGCGCTAAAACCTAGAAACCTGAACAGCCTGAGTACTACTCCATTCAGTGTGAAGCACAGAGTTTATCTCTCATCACTGACCTTTCAAAAGCTATAGAGCCACCAGACCGGAAAAAAAATGAGGCTGAGTAAATCTTCCTTGTGTATGGTGAGGCTTCAGTAACCAGAATCCTGTGATAGCGCTTTTTTATTTTTCAACTTTATTCTTTCAATAGTCTCCCTCCATTAAGGAATGGGAGCAGAATTAACTGAGCAACCTGTTACTTTTTAATAGCATATACACACACTTAAACCCTTACATCCAATTCATTCTACTTATTTTGTGGGGCTGGGAAATGAACCTAAGGCTTTGTGCAGGCTAAGCACTTGCTTTGCAACTGAGCTCTACCACCAGCTCTCGCCTCACTGAAACTAAGAACTGTCACTGTTAAAATTAGAGCCTGAGTTATAGATACAGATATTCATGTCTTTTAGTCCAAATACTAGTAATAATGGCCATTAACTTAATGCACCTGATCTACACTCTGCAGGACATTTCCTCCAGCATTAACTGGCACCATCCTTCCTATTCCAGCCAGGTCATTAACTGGGACTTCTCTGACAAAGTGTAGAAGTGGTAAAATACTGTCCAACATGGTCATCTGATTGATTGTTTTTCTTTATTGGCCACTCTCACTAGTCAATCATCTCCTAAAAGAAAATTGGGATATTTTTTCCATGTTAAAAACAAAGATGAAGAGAATAAATATTCTGGTTGTCTGCAGCTCATGAACAGGGCGTTGAAGCACAAGAAACAAGTTACGGAATGTTATAAGATGAATTAACACTTCATCCCCAATTTATATGTTGAAACCTGAAACCCCAGTACCTCAGAATATGATTGCATGAGGAGACAAGAACTTTAGAGTTAATTAAGATTAAATGAAGTCATAAAGGTAGGCCCTAATCTAATATGATTGATGCTTTTATAAAGGAAAAATATTAGGACACAGACACACCTGGAGGGAAAACTACACAAATTAACAAGAAGATGACCACCTATAAGCAAGAAGAGATGTTTCAGAATAAATTCACCCTATAAAACCTTCATATCAGGTTTCTAACTTCTAGAATGATGAGAAAATAAGTGTTTATCTTTCATGGTAGCCCTAATGAAATAAAGAATTAACTCTATAATGTATTAGAAAGAACGGAGAAACCCCCAGATTTCCTGCCACCACAGGTAAAAGAAAAGACTGAGGAAGGGGCTGAATGTCTGAGAGTAGATGATAGCCCTGAAGAGGCCTGGACTAGAAGAACAGCTCCAGACACATGGACGGCAGTCCATTCAGAGAGAGACATCCAACCGCAGCTGAGCCTTTCTCTCACTCCCAACACCACCCAAGAACTTCTCTCAATACCAGCAAAGAACCCTGCCAGTCTAGGGAATCCACAGAAGACTCGTCAGTGATCTGTCTTCATTATAACATTCCAAATAAGCAGTAGTCCAGAAGAAGAAGAAAGTGGCATTGTCTAGGCAGGTGTACTATGTTTGTAAGGAAGTCTTGGAAAGAAGGAAAATGTCATTTAATGCCTGAAAAAGAATGACTCCTACAGCAAGGCAAGTTCTTCTGAGCAGATGCTCCTAAATAGCCATTTAGAGGAAAGCTCTGGAGATTAAGCTGTTGTTCAAACTGGAAGATTTAATGGGCTTTCTGGAAGAAAACCCCGAGAGACGATGTTTGAGAAGTAAGACCTCTAGACATCTTACGCCATTCAACTTAAAAAAAAAAAAAACGTGAAAAAAGTTGAAATTTAAATAAGGAATATAATCGTCTTACCATTCAATTCACTTTGTTCATTTGGAGATATTAAAAACATGTTTGTCTTCTTTCATAGTAAATTGTGCTAGACTACTGTATAATCATTACTATTGTGTGTATGTGTGTGTGTGTGAATATAAATGTGGAGTTGCTGAAGCAATATTCTTGTCACATGGAGAATGCTAACCAAAAATGTGTACCTAGGTCACGTTAAGGCAGGGAGAGTTAAGAGACAGAGTGAAAGTTGGGTAACATTACTTGAATCCCTGCTATGCTTGAAATCCGAATCATTTCTGAAACTCCCAGTTAAATGAGTTAATGTATTTTTTCATTGCTTAAGCTAATATGAGTGGAGAGATTGAAACAAAATGGTCTGAGACAGAATGCTAGCCTCTTATAATATACCAATATTAGATATCTAACACCAAATGATACATTTGCCTTGCTGGAGCATCTTTAATGAAATAAATTCACCTTTCAGTCTTTTGCTGAGCCACAAGCTTTCTAGAGGAAGCAAACTATAGTCAGATAGATAAATATTAGATCTCATTGTTCATCAAATTGATAAATATATCTCCTTGTCAGGAAAACTACTTATCTTCTCTCTTGTCATGCTAGTTTCTCCTTTTGTTTTAATTTATCTTCCAAGTCCAAGATTTCTAATTAGCTAATAAACTGGCTCCAGCTATTTCTCCTGTTGTGTAAAATTCAATAGAAGGAGGAAAATCAATTAGCATGCACCTGAATACATTTAGAAAAGACTGCCAACTGTTTTCTCTTTTGTGTTGCTGTTTATTTTTTTTCTAATAGGCAAATCTGAGCCTACCTACAAAATGTAATCAACAAGATCTGGAAATGCAATGAGATTGAAAAAGATGGATCTTCCTTGCTACCTGGGTTAATGATATGGAGAGTGGGCTATCTGATCCATGGGATCAATAACTGCTAACCAAAGAGGAGCAGTGTGTCTGACAGCTTTCCATGACTGTGACAAAACACCAGAGCAACTTAAAGGAGGATAAGATCACTGTGGCTCAGTGGGTGCTGGTGCCTTGTGGGCTGTGGCGGCAGCACACTGCACCATGGCCGGAGTGCATAGCGGAAGAGGCCTGCTCATCCCTGTCATCCAGAAAGCCAAGGGACACAGATGGAATGGAGCTGAGGCCCCATTAAAGCCTTCCAACATATCCCCCCACACACACCCAGTGACCTTGCTTCCCTCCATCGAGCCCCACCTGTTAACCTCAAACACTTAAAGATTCCACCACTTCCCAAATGCTGTCACAGGCTGGCAACCAAACCTCAAAACACATGGGCCTTTGGGGGGACACTTCTCTAAATCATAGCACAAAACTCCCTACATAAATGAGGTCATAACACTGAGAACAGTTTTCATTCTCACGGAAGACCAGAGAAGGCTTTTCTACCTAAACACAAGGGATAGTAGACAATTACCTACCCCTTGTAGGCAATTCCTCTAGAGGCATTCTTTTGAAAGACCAGTTACTTTTCAGTGATTTTACTGTTTTATCTTTCGTACTTTATCCAGTTTTCTATAAGCAATATTGCAGGCAATGTGTTTGTTCTTATAATCTTCTTTAAAATTGAGTTCCAAGCCAGGTCCTGGTGACTCATGCCTATAACTTTAGCTACTCAGGAGGCTGAGGTCAGAGGATTGTGGTTCAAAGCCAGCCCAGGCAGAAATGTCAGTGAGACCTTTTGTTGTTGTTCCAAGGCTTGAACTCAGGGCCTGGACTCTGTCCGTGAGCCTCTTTGTGCTCAAGGCTAGCACTTTACCAATTGAGCACTTGAGTGGAGCTTGAACTCAGCACTACTTTGGGTTTTTCTGAGTAGTTTTATTGGAGCTAAGAATCTCATGGTCTTTCTTGCTTGGGCTGGCTTCAAACCACAATCCGCAGATCTCAGCCTCCTGAGTAGCTCAGATTACAGGTGTGAGCCACTGACACCCTACATCAGTGAGAATCTTATCTCCAATTAACCACCAGTAAACCAGAAGTGGATCTGTGGCTCAAAAGTGGTAGAATCCTAGTCTTAAGCAAAAAAGTTTAGGGACAGTGCCCAGGCTCTGAGTTCAAGCTCCACAACCAAGCAAAAAGAAAATGAAAAAAAAAAAAAAAAAGACTTTTAAGGCAGAGAATTCTCTAATAGTTTAAATGTGCATGAGTCCAGAAAAACTTAAGTCTTTCTTCATTTTACCTTGCTAATTTGCTTTAGGGTAACCAAGGTATGATGATTATGAAAAATCTGTACTGAAACACATTTTCCCAACACAAAATACAATAAAAGCATGGTGTGAAACAAGCTCTGTGGGTCTCCAGGCCTGGGCTGTTGCCAATGCTGCTGATCACAATGTTCTCCCTCTCATTTCTGGAACATACAAAATTATTCTACTTTAACATCTCTGCTTCCAAAATGTACAAAACTGATTAAAAATGCCATCCCCCAGTTAAGCCATAATCATAGTAGCTGAAGTTTACACCGTTCTAGGAACTGCTAGGATTGCTTTCCCCATATTAATTCATTTAATTCTCAGAATAACCCCAGGAAAATTATTCTTGGGTTACAAACATCTTACAGGTATTTTTGATTGTCCTGATTTTATAGGTGGAGAAACAGAGGTACAGTGGTTTGGACAAAATCATCCAGCAACTAAGCATCTGAGCTGTGTTGTTCTAGTTGCATTTCACTGATTCTCCAGCCTCTTAAGATTTTTTTTTTCTCAGAAAAGGTGCATCCACTTTTGAGAGAAAGTATAATAGAATGTTACATAATAGAGTAAGAGAACATCCACACAATTTATTTTCCATACATAATTTAACTCCAAAGTCCCTTCATAATGACCCCTCTTCAATTTCCCTCTTCCATATCCCAAATCTGTTTCTAAATAACCTGAGAATTCCTACAAAACCTCCATACTTCTTAATAGTACTGACCCCAAGAGTCTTTGAAGAATTGTATAGATGGTTTATTTTCCCAACTAAATTAAAGCTTCTTAAATGTTGAAGCATTTTAAAATTATTATCATCAAGCATCTGGCGCAGTGTTTTGCATAGAATACAAGCTTGATAATCACTTGTCTGTTGAATTAATTAATATATTAAGCCAAAACAAACTTGTCCCTGAAATACAGGGCAAAATTTGACACAACAGTTTTCTTAAATGTTTTGAGAAAAAGACAAGGTTCATGAGGAATGATGAATACCAGCAGTTAAATACTACTACTGGGTATTTTAATGGAAAGTAAATTTCCCACTCTCTCCCCCTCAATTTTTTCTGGGGGGGCCAGTACTAGGACAATACTGAGAACTTCACACTCTTGATTGGTTTGTTGTTTCTTTGGTTTTGGCTTTTATGAGGTGTGTGTGTGTGTGTGTGTGTGTGTGTGTGTGTGTGTGTGTGTGTGTTTGTGTGTGTGTGTGTGTGTGTGTGTGTGTGTGTGTGTTGCTAAAGGATGATACCCTTGCCATCTGAGCCACATATCTACTTACAATTATTTTCTTAACCATTTTTTTTCTGCTCCAGTTGGTTTTGAAGCATTATCCTCACATCTCAGCCACTTGAGTAGCTAAGATTACAGGCATAAGACACCAGTAGCCGACTTTCCCCCCTCAAAATGATTTTATTTTCTTCATTTGTTTGTTTGGTGGTTGTGGGGCTTGAACTCAGGGCTTTGGCGCTTGACCCTGAGCTCTTTAGCTCAAGGCTAGCAGCCTACCACTCTGAGCCACAGTTTCATGGAGACTTTTCTGCTTGGGCCTGCTTTGAACCATGATCCTCAAATCTCAGCCTCCTGAGTAGCTAGGATTACAAGTGTGAGCCATCAATACCTAATTTCCCAAAGAACTTTTTTTTTTTGTCGGTCATGGGGCTTGAACTCTGGGCCTGGGCACTGTCCCTCAGCAATTCAGCTCAAGGCTAGTGCACTACCACTTGAGCCAGTGCCACTTCCAGCTTTTTCTGCTTGTGTGGTGCTGAGGAATCAACCCCAGGGCCTCATGCATGCAAGGCAAGCACTCTACCAATGAGCCACCTTCCCAGCCACCCCAAGAACTTTTTGATAGTTCATTCAACATTCTTGTAAATATCCAAGGCCAATATCAGTGTAGTGTACTGAAGGGATAAACTTGGCTTCCAATTTCTTAGTAAAAAATTGTGGTAAAATCACTAGATAATACAGCCATATCCTCTCAAGTTCAGTAGGTAAGCAAGACAGATACCTGTGCATTTATTCATGTTGCACATTCAGAATCATAACACAAAGCAGGAAAATGGGCGATAATGACTTCATCTCTCTAGTTTCTAAGAGCTTACAGAATCCAGGAAAATACCAATGCATTTTTTCAGCAGTCCCTTTCTCAGAGATGGCACAGTGTTGAGAAGAACTATCCTTTGTGTTTAGTACTTAGGTTCAAGGCCAGCTCCTGTTTGGCTAGACAAGCTTCAGCAAAGCACTTCATTCATTGATTCCTGTCCTGTGAGAGGAAGTCCCAGTTTCATATCATTAACATGAGGTTCAGTGGACATGCCAAATGCCTAGAGAAGCAAACTGTATATAAAAAACATTTGGTGATTATTAGATACTATTTTTAAGGTGGTTTGCTGTCTGGAGTGGTATCTCCCTGTGATACGACTATTTCTTCAGTCATGTGGTAATAATAATAATGATATAATAATTTGAATCCTAATTGTCACAGAATTTTAAAGACATGAGTAAAGACTGTATTTGGTAACATTCTCAAAATAACCTCTTGGTTCTTTGTGTCTCTGTAAGCATTTCTGAGAAGGAAGTGGTAATGAAAATTATTTATTGATGAGGTCATTATTCTGTTAGGAATTCATATTTGTGTATGTTGTTACTTCTTCATCAGGTCTTTGGTCAATATGGCTATCCTCTTCAATATCCTTTTATTAGTATCTTCACATAATACATTTAAGACCAGCATGGTCATTTGTTTCTGCACTTCTAGGAAAGGAGATAATAAAATAAACCGTAGAGGAAACATCACATAGATCCTGAAAGTCTTTAATGATAAAATAGTTTCTTGTTAATCTCCAAAAGGTTGTACATTTTCAACTTAATTCATTCCTCCTGAGTCTCACTTAATATGCTACAATTTGCATATTAATCGTGACATCTCAAATAATTAATTGGTAGCTTCAAATATATTTAGTAGGTTTTCTAATGAATTGTCCCCACATGATGGGAAAAACCCCACAGTAATGAAAGTGAACTACATGCAACCCACACAAAATCGGTTCTAAAAGAACTTCAGCATGCTTAATTGAAATTAATCCATGGTTTGAAAAGAAATGAGCCTTCTTTCGAAGCAGACTCCTGATGTAATCCCAGGATGGTTAAGGCTTCTCTGTGTCCATCCAGATGCTGAGGGAAGCACCCCTGGCTGGCAGGGCCTCCCAGAGGGGCTGAAACAGGCTGGGAGATCACTCAGATCTTCACCTCAGTTGTCATCTGCTTAAACACAGAGATATCATTTGGATTCTTGCCAAATGCAAGGCTATCTTCTAAGGTGATGAGAAAGACTGCTAACATAAAGCTTTTCTCTTTAGTTTTTTCCTTCCTTCCTTACTACTACTCTCCTTCCTTCTTTCTTTCTTTTGGTTGGTTATGGGGCTTGAACTCTGGGCCTGGGTCCTGTCCCTCAGCTTTTCAGCTCAAGGCTAGTGCTCTACCACTTGAGCCACAGCTCCACTTCCAGTTTTCTGGTGATTATTTGGAGATAAGAGTCTCATGGACTTTCCTTGCCTGAGCTAGCTTTGAGCCACAATCCTCAGATCTCAGCCTCCTGAGAGGCTAGGATTACAGGTGTGAGCCACCAGCACCTGGCTCTCTAGTTTTTTGTGTCTTGAGAAAGCAACATTATCTTTACGGAAGTCCCTTTCTATCGGCATTTCACCGTATAAAGGGACAATATAGTTTATACACATTTTTCTTCACATTGAGAAATTGAGGACATCCTTAGCCAAACAGTAATAAGTTTGTACAAATGTCAAATCAACTTTTATTTATTAAGCAAACGGGAGAATATTGGAATTTAAAAATCTGCATCATTGTGTTAATGGGTAACACTGATTTTCTTTCTTCTCAATCAAGAAACCAAATGTAATTGCTTTTGCTGTAATTACAATGTGCCATATTTCCAAGCTTTTTGACAAATGAGTCCATAAAATACAAATTGATTATGCTATCATGAGTCACAAACACTTGATCAAAATAATTACCTCTTGACAAAGACTCAATAGCTATGTGCATATAATCATATATAATAATATTCTATGAAATGAACTCCAAGAAAAGGAAACAAGAAACAGTTTAGTTGCCAAAAATAATAATAATTACCTCTGTGCCCTGGTATTTCCCTGTTCCTTTCTTGAAACAAATTATAATTTTTTTCCTAGTTACATCCTTCTCAAAAGAGTGGAACCAGTGAGTGAACAGATTTTTGTTCTAAAACACCTGTAAAAATAGTTAGACTCATGATCTTCTTCCAGAGAATATTCATCCTGCACAGCACTGTTCAGTATTTAACACATCAAAGTCATGTCAAATTTCCCTATCTTCGAATCTTCCTTTTGCCAGAGGTAGGCGGAATACTGAGTGACATCATTACAATTCTTTCCTAAATCAGAGACACTGAAATCTGCAAGTACCATACTCATGAAATAACTTGCTTTTTCACCCTTGTCTTTCCAAAAGTAAAAGCTCATCTGAATAGGCAAAACTAAATCCTAAAAGAGGGGAAACTTTTAGGGGGAAAAAAAGACTACGTATGTAATGAAAATTGAAGAATCTTTGAAACCAGGCAGACCTGTGTTTTTCGGTGAAAATTATAACTTAACTCATCTATGAAATAGGAAATAATGACCTGAAATTGTAATATCTATTTCTGATGCCCAAAACAATCGATCAGTACCATTTCAGTAAATGGCAGCTGTTTTAATCAAATTATTTCATGGACAGAATTCATCAATTCCTTTAGGGCCATTTAATTTGGCCTGTGCAGGAAAACAAGCAAAACAAGAGCTCAAGTGACAAAAATAAAATCACCTCACTCACAACCAGATCTCATACTAAACAGAAAGGACTCTGCAGAGAAAGTCAACAGAGAGCTGAACTGAGGATTCTTGGAGTTCAGTCTTACAGTGTCATTTGGAAACTGCTTCATTCCTACACCACAAAATCAATCATTTAACCCATCCACATAACCACTTTCCTCTCCCCTTCCCAACTTCATCAGTATGTGTGCATAAAAGCCAGTCCTCACTGTAGGAAATAGTTCTCAGTATTATGTCATTTATTTTGAGTGAGGAATGCTTGAAATCAAACAAATAAAAAGATGTGCCTTGCCGACACCACTGAAAGCCAGCACCTAGGTTGTAAATCTTAGGGTTGGTTTTTGTGTCCTTTCGTGACTTACAAGAAGCATTTTAGATGTTATTTTATAGGCCTATGTATGGGTTATTTATACAAAATCATCATGCTTTTGTAAATTAATGTAATTTAGAAGAAAAAGAGTGCTATGGTTCTGGGTATGTTACCCCAAACTGTGGTAACATGTGCATGCCTGTGTGAGGGCTAGAACTCAGGCCCCAGATGCTGTCTTTTAGTTTTTCTGTCAGGCTAAAAATACCACTTGAGCAATAGCTCCCTTTCAGTTTTTTTTTGTTGGTTAATTGGATATAAGTGTCACAGACTTCCTGTCAGGGCTGGCTTCTAACCTCAATCCTCAGATTTCAGCCTCCTGCATAGCTAGAATAACAGGCATGAGCCACCAGTACCTGGCTAGAACATTGATTATTTTAAAGTGAAGGAATTTAAGAAAATGAAGAAGCCCTAAGATCTCTTTCTCCCCTCCCCTCCCTTCTCCTATGAAGAAGGTCATAAAAGCTAGGAACATTTTTCTGACTTTCCCAGAAGCTGGCCATGAGACCTCATGAGAACTACACTCCCAACACCAAGAAGAAAGGAAGACAGGGAAACAGAGTGGAATCTGAACTAATAAAAGGCCTTGCTGAGTTGCTTTAGTTTACTACCATTACACCACACTCTTTAGCCCTAGTATATTTATCCACAGCCTCCATTTTTCATCAAGACTACTATGAAAATGAGGAAAGAGAGGAAAAGTGAACAAATACAGTAATAATGTTCAATGTTTATATGTGAAAATGAAACTCAGAAAGTTGAGGGGATGGGTGGGGTTGACAGAGATAAAGGGGAATTTAAAAAGGCATAACATCAATCAAGATGTGTTCTATTCATAAAGTGACATGTCAAATTGAGACCCCTTTGTAGAACTATGTAAAGATAAGTTTTTAAAATTTAGCAAAGAAAAACACTCAGATTCAGTTGTTTCTTTTTTTCTTTTTTTTTCCAGTAGTGGAGCCTGAACTCTGGGCCTGGGTGCTAACCCTGAGCTCTTCAGCTCAAGGCTAGCGCTCTTCCACTTGAGCCACAGCACCACTTCTGGCTTTTTTCTTTTTGCTTATGTGGTGCTGAGGAATTGAACCCAGAGCCTCATGCATGCAAGGCAAGCGCTCTACCACTGAGTCACCTTTCCAGCCCATCAGTTGTTTCTTCAGGTCCTTATTTCCCCAACAAAATCAAGTTCTTCAAAGATATTCTTTTTCTTTTCTGGGAAATGACACAGACCTAGTTATTAATGTTTAGTATTACTGCTCAGCTAATTCTTTTAAATTAAGCCAACAGGAAATAGGCATGTTTTTCCTGAGTTAATCCAGTAAGGAGAATTAAGATCAAGACTGAATTCTATTGCTAGCTGATGGTACCTGCCAAACTGCTTGCTTAAATACTAGAGATGAGCTACTAGTTAATTCTGAATTGGTTGCAAAATGTATATGCTAGATAGATGAGTGACAAATCTTCAACTGGTCTGCTTTGGTTATTTAGAAGAATCCATACTGAAACTCTGCAGTGTTGAGGCTAGACCTCAGACCTGCCAGGCTGCCTGGAAACCCGCACCGCCCGGGGGTAACCTTGCAGAAGGAAAATTTGATACTGTGCAAGGCAAATGCAATCCAAAGGCACCAATTCCTTCTAGGAAACCTAGAGTGCCGTTGACCACTGTTGACCCAAACATGGCCAGATTTCCTTTACTCATTTTTTATTTATTGCTCCCAGTGTGGCTACCATCTTCAGGTACTGCTTTTTGACATAGATTGGGAAATCTACTTCCGTCTCATTTAAGCCAAACTGCAAATCTGCATGGAAAACTGCCTCCTCAAACTCCAAAGCTGTCTCCCAATCATAATGCTTGGGTTTTCATGGGTACCAAATTTTGATGGCTGAAGAGGGAGTTATGTCCCAATAAACCCACCATAAATTGCAAATATCATGTCAAAACACATTTACTACCCATAATCTATGGAACATTGCAGTTGAGCACCTGAGTGGTCTTGCATTAGCCTGCTATGGAGCCTGTTGTATCATGAAAGTGGTGAATATCGTACACAATAGTGAAAAATAGAATGTTTGGATGGGTAAGTTCCTACACCACCATAAAGTCAGAAAAAATCATTAGTAAGTCAGGGATCCTTTGTATTCCTTCTCGCTAGGCAATCTACAAGCCTCTAGGTACTTGAAAGATGGACCGACCTACTATATAATAGCGAAAATCTGACCAGCTTTCTGTGATCCAACAGGAAAGAACTCCTATGCCTAATCTTGGCTATGCCAGCACTACACTGATCATATTTTATTATTCTAAGAAAGGCCTTAAAATTCAATGCAATGACTGCGTAATATTCCATAGAAGCTGAGAAGTAATCATTCCTCTCCTCATTGATATTGTTTTGCTTCAGATTATTTGCAATCTAATCATGGTTTTCTCATATGTATAATACTGTCCTTTTCCAAAATGTTTTACCCCTCAGGGGAAAAAATGCTCAGAAAAAGGACTACTGAATCAAAGCCAGCGACTATTAGAATTTTATTTTTATTTATTTATTTATTTATTTGTCAGTCATGGGACTTGAACTCTGGACCTGGGCGCTGTCCCTCAGCTCTTCAGCTCAAGGCTAGCACCCTACCACTGAGCCACAGCGCCACTTCTGGTTTTCGGAGTGATTTATTGGAGATAAGAGTCTCACAGACTTTCCTGCCTGGGCTGGCTTTGTACCGCATGCTCAGATCTCAGCCTCCTGAGTAGCTAGAACTATAGACATGAGCCCCCAGCACCTGGCTACTACTATTAGAATTTTGATGCCTGATACTAAAACATTTTCCAAATGGGTTGAATCAGTTTATTAAGCAAATACATCAGTTCTGCCTTTCATTCTATATCACTGCATTTATTCAAATATTGTGCAAGTAGGCACAATATGCTGGGTACTAGCTTTAAAATCAGTACTACTTTTGCTACTGATAATGCTCTTGCTCTTCTTTCACTGTGTAATCTTTTCAGAGAGTTTGAAACTCCTTAATCCTCTCACACACAAAAAAAATCTACACAATTGCTACAAATTATCATTGCAAAGTCTTCTGCTTTTTCTACCAGCACCAATGTTAGCTATTACAGTCCTTCAGATTCTGTTTTTTAACATTCCTTTCACTCTTTCATTGAGTGCTTTTTCTTCTCATAAGGCCATGTCTTTCAAGCATTTGTGAGTCAGGGCTGAGATCCTGTTCTCCCACCTAAAAAAATCAAAAAACAAAAAACAAAAAAAAAAAACAGAGACTATCATTAGATCCCACGCTATCAATTCCCAATCAGTAGTTTTGAGGATGTTTGTTTGTTTTTTACTCTATTATGCCATAGATTTCTTTCAGTTTCCAAACATAGACAATAGAAGCAAGAGAAAATATTTCTCTTTCCTATAACCAGACTCATCTTCTTAGAGTTAAAACAATTTCTCAGATCTGAATTGTGATGTTGAAACCAGCATTCACTGTTTTGAATGTGTAGAGATACAAGACATGTAACACACATATTTTCAAAAAAGATAGGAATGGTTCATCACAAAGATGGAATGAAATGAGAATATGGGAAAACCCTGGTTTTAATGATACTATTTAATAAATTAAACTACTTATACATCTGATTGCTTCTCAATCAACCAAACCCTATTGGAGAAGCATCTAAAGTTGAATGTTAGCAAGAGAACTTAACACCTTACCTCTATGTGGTCACATATATTGCTACCAGTCATTACAGATGTGGAAAACAGTGAGAGAAGTTAGTGCAAGCTTATTGTGAAGCTCATAAACACATTCAGTAGCTTGTGATATCAGCTTTACATATAAAACAGTGTGTCATTGTGTTTTGCCACAATTTTGATTGACTAAAATAATAAGCAAACTGAGAGCAAGTCTAATATTTCCTATAATTCTATTTTATTTTTTACTGACTCATAACCCCAGATCATGTAATTTTATGCCATGTTTCCTGTAGATAGAAGTCAGATTGACAGTTCCCTGTAAATATTTAATAAATCCTGAATAAAATTACTTAACAAATTCTCAAATTGTTTCCTAGTGAGGTCTCTCCACAAGAGGTTAATTCCTCTGTCTGATTTTTTTTTTATGCCAGCTGTTCAGATTCTTGTGAAATTCTTTAAAAAGTATCATAATTATGTATAATGTACCTTGAATTACAAAATGTACTGTAAAATCTACATTAGTTCTCAGTCTTCTCCCCTAGTTAGAAATGAAATAACTTAAAATGCTAAGGCCTGCCCCACTTCTGATGTTGGAGGTAAGAAAGGCAGATGGTTCTGGAGTAATTATTGTGATCCCTTTCATCAGACACGCTTTTAAATATGTAAACAGAACTGAGCAGAAAGATGACTCAAGATGAAAATTAGTGATATATAAATGCAGAATATCATGAGGTTGTTTTGAGAAATGTATATTCTCATGTCTATAAAAATTATGTCATTTCTAGTCAGTGGATGTATCTTGAGCACGCTTTTATCCATTAGTTCTTGAAAGACTTTCACTTTGATAAAGATGATTCATAAATCTGAAAACCTTCCCAGTTGATTTTTCTGTCTCCAGAGAGTTAAAAGGCCTTCACAGGACTGGCTGGCACCTGTCTTTTAGGTACAAAAGATGAAATTACCAGAACAACGTCTCAAAGAAAGAACACAATTTAGTTAACAAGTTTTTATGTGCAATTTGCCTAGGGACTATAGGTTATACTTTGACAAGTCTAGCCCTAAAAGAGAACCTTAGTCTCACATAACATGCTTGGTTGTAGGGATAGCTCTTATTGCATTTTGCATTCTCATTGTTTAGAAATAAATTCTTGCTTTGTGCAAAACCAACTCTATGGAAAATTAGCTAAAAATATTGCCTTCAATGACATCCTCCCAGTGACATAACTTCTGCACAATAGACTCCATCTGTAGCTCAAGTCTACAATTCTAGCTCCTTAAGAAGTAGAGATTTTGGGATCATGGTTCAAGGCTAGTCTGGGCACAAAGATTCTAGAGGCTCCATTTCAACCAATGTCTGAATAATGTTATACAACTGTTATCTCCAGCAATTCAGGGAAGGATAAATAGGAGGATCACAGCCCAAGTCAACCTGAGCATAAAGCCTGACCTTACCTGGAAAATAACCAATACAGGAAAGTGTTCTGGTGTGTCTCATGTGGTAGAGTACCTGGCTAACAAATGTGAGGCCCTGAGTTCAATCCCCAATAGTGAAAGAAAAGAAAGCTATACTATATCTACTGACATTTTTTTTTTTTTTTGGTCAGTCGTGGGGTTTGAACTCTGGGCCTGGGCGCTGTCCCTCAGCTCTTCAGCTCAAGGCAAGCGCTCTACCACTTGAGCTACAGTGCCACTTCCAGTTTTCTGGTGGTTTATTGGAGATAGGAGTTTCACGGTCTCTCCTGCCCGGGCTGGCTTTGAACCGCGATCCTCAGATCTCAGCCTCCTGAGTAGCTAGGATTACAGGCGTGAGCCACCAGCGCCCGGCTCTACTGACATTTTTATAACAAGCTATTTGATTTTGGAAAGTTGCTAATTATTTTTATCATATAAGTTAAGAAGTTGATAACTAATCACAAAAGTATGTAACACTAAATCAATTAGAATACATAGTTTCTAAAATTGGTTCAACACACATACATACACACACACACACACACGCACGTGCACACTCACACGCGCACTTTTACCAGTCTCTAGCAATATTAAGTAATATAAACTATAATTGGGAAGCTTTACTAGGCATGAAAAGTGATCATCTTAATGAGAAATTTCATAATGTAGCTAATTTTATTGAGAAATTGTTTCGATATGGATTGGATTCTTATTTGTACTTCAAGTATATGTGAGAAATTATTTAAATTAACCAAACTTTCTATATTCACTGACACCTACTTATTACAAGAATACTATGTCCATATCTTTGGGATTAACAATTACAGTTAAATACAGCTTCTAGTACTATCAAAAATATGTAAGACACATTGAAGTCTGGATACATATTAGTCACCTAATGCATTAACATTACATTCTATAATGCTGCTTGAGATAATGTAGACAATTGAGTGGGAGTTACACAGTCCTGACCATTAAACTTAGGGTCTCACAAATTGTTAGGCAAGCACTCTACCACTGGAGCCACAGCCCAGTCTTTTTCACCTACTTTGTTGTAGATATTCTCAAGCTTTTACCTGGGGCTAGGCTTGGACCACAATCCTCCTACTCTTGTGTCCCTCCCTCATAACAGGGATTACAGGTGTGTACCACCCTGCCTAGTCCAGTAATTTTGTTTTTATATTTAGAAGTTGCATCCCTTTTCAAATCTTGCCATGACTGTCTCTTCTGCTAGATGTGATGGGAAATGCTGACTATCTATAACAGCCTGCCATTTGACACATGACTCTCAGACTTCGTCTACACAAAACATTCAACAAAGATAATAGTGATAAATCAAGGAACAAAACTTACTCTTTTCCAGTTCCTGCCTTCTTTAGGTAGAAGTTTTCAGACCTAGATAACTCACTTAGAAGACCCTTTATCTCCAGTTTACTTTGCATATTTAGTGACAGATCCCAAGCTTTATAGCTCCTCCCCCCACCAAATAATTTTAAAATACTGGTATGAAAGATGTTCCCTGGATTAGACAAGTTCTTACTACCTACTTTCATGTGATATATAAATGTGGCATACTTTTTGGACCAACCAAAAAGTGAACAGGCCATATTTTAAAGAAAAGCAACTTGCATGTTAGGCGATTATAATATTTTTAAGAGTATTATGCATCAAACTAAAGAATGGCTGGGAGAAAGTCTCTGAAACTCTGAAAGGTTTTATTATGGTCAACAGTAAGGCCTGTTTTGTTTGTGTTGTTCTTGTTGAAAGCATTCCTTAATGTTGATCTGTTTGTTCTTGTAGAATGTTGAGAGAAGGGGGAAAAAACTCAAGCTGATTAATAATGTTTTCCTTTGAGTTTGTTTTTTTGAGTCCCACAGTTCAGTATTTATATAAATGGAAGCCCTGCTGCTGTTAAATCGCTCATCTGTTTGTCTAGAAACTGGTTCCTATAAAGCTAAACCCATATGTTTTGCAAGGATTTCTCTCTCTTTCAAAAATATGGTTGAATTTCTCCTTAATGTCAGCATTGATAGGTAGTTTAGAATTGATTTTGTATAGTCTCCCTATGAAAGAGGAAGAGAACAAATGGCAATAATAATACAATAGATAAACTACAAATAGTCAACTTCTAATTCATTTGCTTGAAGCTTCATTTGTCTGTGGGAAAGACAAAAATGTCAGTATCTCACCTACAGAATAAAAATGCACGGTTATTGTAGTCAGAGTTTAGACCATAATATTGCAAACAGTATCCTTTTCTTTCCCAAACATCGTAAGTGCTAAAAATTTTATTTTTCCTGCTTTTGGGGAACTACAAGGCAAGCATATTTTGAGAAATTCTTTTCCAAGCTATGATCATAAATTTGTAAGACTGAAACCCAAGCTACTGAATTCAGTCGTGAAAAAAAATTCAGAATAGTCTTTTTCAATCTTGCCAAAGCAAAGCGGGGGAAAATAAACTTTCTTGTGAGAGATATAGTAAATTATAATGACTTTTTCAGGTCATCAATAATATCATCTCCCACATGAAATCCCGAGGGAGTTACGCTTCCAACAATAAGGAAGAAGCTTGGGTTTGGCCGATGGGGAAAAGCAGGAGGTGAGATATTGGTACTCGATGTAGAATATCACCAAGGCTAATAGTTTATTTAAATAGCTTCAGCTCTCTTTCCTGTCCTCCCCATTCATACCCTTTAAGCTATTTGATTTAAAAACAAACTGTGTTTTTATTCAATTATTTTCCACCTCAAGTTTGGATGATGGGAACAGATCTCTATTTTGCCGGTCGGCACTCCCCAAGGACCCTGCCTATTCACCACTTTTCTTTCTGAAAGAGATAAACATGCTCGTGTCATCCACAGCTGTTCCTCCAGATGTTCCTGAACCAGAACCAAAATCAGCTCCTTCGTACTTTACACGGATCTCCTTGGGGGATTCTTGTGAGAGGTGCTGTCTTCTCTAGGTGAGTTCTTTCACAACTCCAGGATACAATAGTACACAATCTTTCCTTCTAGGTGGCAGATATTCCTGCCAACATCAGAACAAGGCTTTCTGGGCAATCCAGCAAGGAAAGGGAAGGCTAGAATCAATGGGCCACCCAGAAATGCAAGAACAACTGTTATCGGCTAGAAACTGGGCCAAGAAACCACAGTGAGAAGACCCATGGTAGAGGAAATCTGAGAGCTTGTTTGCTGTTCATTTACAAGTTCCTTTATTATTCATGGTATATGGGCTGCGTGGTGCATATGTATAATTTAGTCTTATCTATTTTTTTCCCAAGATATGGTGAATGTAGGAGAAAAAAACAAAGGCAAAGGGGGTGTGTTAGATAAGCACATCTGGGGTAAAATTGACAAGACCCCAGCCAAAACAATTTAGGTTTATAAAATAGACTAATTGACTCACATACCTGAGGAAGTCTAAAGGGTTGACTTCAAGTCTGGCTGAGTCCTCAGGACCAAATGTTTTTATCATATTCCTATCATTTTATGTTCATTTCTCAGCTCTATTTCCCTCCCATTGATTGTATTCTCAGATAGATAGGTTCTCTCTCTCTCTCTCTCTCTCTCTCTCTCTCATATATATATATCATCATATATATATCATCATATATACTACTACTATCATCCTTACAGCTTGAAATTCCAGCAGCAGAGGAAAGGGTACTGCCTTCTTGATTTCTCTGGAAAAAAATGTCCTGATGGTCAGCTGGACTTGGATCATATACTCAGAACTGAACCAAAGGCTTCATTGGGCACTCTGTTCAGGCCAAGTCAGTGGCCACTTCTGTGATGAGAAGATGTGATTAAACTCTGTCAAATCACATAAAAAGAATTCCCTACTGAGAAGAAGGGGACAATGAATACCAAAGTGGGAAAAGGAAAACCCACTTGACACAAAGAAAAACTTCTTTGCTACCATGTTCTCATACAAAGAGGTTGGAAAACCCCGCTCAAGGCTGCAATTATGGGGTTCATTACATCTGAACCAACTCAAATCCTATGCACTAGAGATGAAAGACATAGGCGTTCATACCATCAAACTTATCTGAAGTGTTAACAAATAACATTTCTAAGAAAGAGCATTTGATCAGCAATTACAGAGGAAAGAATGACTCTATACCCTTTAAACAATTCTAAAATCCTTTAAAGTTAATGCTGGCAGCTGCTCATGGGATTTGATCTCTACTTACTACATCTAAATAGAGATCAGCTGGAGAATGTGCCTTTCAGAGTGATAGATTTTTTTTTTAACTTAGCATTTGGCCTCCTGATAAAATGCTTATTAGTCAATCTAAGCCATAATCAAAGCATTTTCAAATAAACATTTGAAATGTTCTTACCATTTAAAAAGAACATCTATGTGAAATATAAAGACTCAAAAGCATCACCATAAATTCCAGCCGTTATAATATATGGTAATAAAATTACACCCAAGGGTTTCTTGAGGCAGAGTAGATCATTTACCTGTATCCTAAATTTACATTTTCATATTATCTTTTGTTCTTTTTCTGTTACCTCCCTCATTTGTCATGAAAATATAATACTAAAGTAGTAATTGAACTTGGATAAAAGAGTTGCCAACCACCACTCCTTAACTCCTTCAGTGAGCTCTACCATCTTCTTGTCTGCTTCAGAAGTATAGTGAGACTAGAAAGCAGATACCCAGTTGCATGATCCAGCAACTCCATGTTTGGTCATTTATCCAAAAGACTGCAAACTAGGTCACAGTAAAGCCACCAGTACAACCATGTTTATTGAAGCACTATTCACTATAGCCAAGGTTAGGAATCAGCCCAGATGCCACTCCATGACCAAATGGATCAAGAAAATATGTATAGATATACATTTTATATATAATATATATATATATGTATACATATACAGGCATCTTACTTGTCAATTAGAAAGAATGATACTGAAGCATTTGCAAAGGAATGGAAGGACCTGGGGGGTAAAATCATTTAAGTAAAGTAAATCAGGACCAGAGAGACAAAGCTTGCATGTTTTCTCTCATATGTGGAAGCTAGAATTATATAAGTAAATACATTGGGTGGTATGAAAGTGTACACTGAAATATGGTAGATTCAGAGGAAATTTCAAACAGTATACTTTCTTAGAATGGCAAAATTATAATTAACCAGAATAAACACCAGGAAACAGGTATTTGAAATGGTAGGGTGGGTCAAAGGGAGGAAGGTAGATGAATGAAGAGGAGGGAGAAGGCAGTCAAAGTATTCAATGTCTGGGGGGGGGAGGGGGGAGGCTGGGAAGGGATGTGAAGGATAAACAAAGGAGGAGGCTGCAATGCTTGGTAAGAAATGTACGCATTATCCTGCCCATCTAATTGTAACCCCTCTGTACAGTATGTTCACAAATAAAATAAAATAAATTTTAAAAAAATATTCAATGTCTATCCTACAAAACTAAGAAAAGTGAGGGAAGGATTGGATGGGAAGGATGGGTGAGAATGTTGAAAGGGGAAGCATGGATCAAGACACATAGTACTAAAAAACTGCTTTGGTGAATGGCAACTCTTTTGTCTAGCTATTTAAAGATAATGAAAATATTTTTTTTTAATTTTAAACTATTTTAAGTGCAAGTATGCTAAATGAATGCTTCTAGGAGTCATTTTTTTGTAAATGAACATGTAAACAAATCTGCTGCTGCTGATGGTTTTGTTTTTATGGTTGCAGTATTAAGAAGTACAATTTCTAAGAAAGTGTTTGGCTGGTACCTGCAAAGGTGATACCTCAATATTTAAAGAATAGTAAAACATCAACTTCTTTCTAGGCAGTCAGCTTTACAAAATATTGAGAAGAGACCCAGGATGAATCGGCAGACTTCCCAACCCCATGCTATAGAAAGTTGACAGCAGAGATTATGTTCTGTGAGAGAAGGGCCTAATTCAAATGGAAAAGTTGAATGTTTTTGTTATATATCCTGAACTTCAATTTACTCACATATGAAATAACAAAGGTACTGGAGAGGATTTGCTAACAAACTACTTTGAAGTGCTAATGATAAGTACTTGGAAGTATTGTTGTTGTCCTTGTTGTTATTGTTACCCTGGCTTTGATCTGATAGGACCAAATCACATGATGGGCATCCAGGGGACTGTCTTTTTTTTTTTTCCAGTGCTTGTGATCAAGCCCAGCATCTTGCACACTGCTACACAAGCTCTTTATCACTAAGCTCCACTCTCATCCCCAAGTGGATTGGATTTTAATAATACAGTCACATAAGCAAAAGAGTGCCAGAGGCTAAAAAAAAATGAAGTTTAGAATGTTCATGTTAAATCTTCCTTTTCTACTCTCTAACCCTGCTGGGAAAGAAATAAACAAAATAATGAGTGATTTTTTTTTCACCTTCAAAATTTAAAAAGCAAAATTCATAATGCATATGGTTCATTTGTGCTTTCTGTTCCGTGTATTAAGGTTTGGGTTGGGCTGAGGGTGAGTACATGAAAATAACAATACAATAGAGTCTTATAAAGAAAGTAGGATCCCAGTCAATAAGTAAAATGCAAACCAGTGTAAATAGCCTTTCATCCCACAATCAGACCTGCTAGAACCGGGCCTAGAAATCTAGCCAGCCAGATTCTAAGACAGAAACTCCAATCATTGGTCTATAAATCTCATGCTCATTAAGGAAGCATTTCCTTCTCTGGTTAATCAACAATCAATATGCACTAGCCATATGAATTGATAGAACCTTAGTTCCAATCCTATATTTCCAGTACTGTGGAAGATAACCCCAGCTCCTCCCACCATGACAGTGTGGGAATGGGAGGCTGATGTGCAAATTTAAGGTTGGCTTAAGTAGACCATCTTAAATACCAAGTAAAAGCTAGTTTTTAATGGAGCGTCAAGTAAGAACAAATCCTTGGAAGTTCAGCCTGTAGGAGATTAATTTGGAACAAGTTAGTAATTATCTCCCAAAGGATAAGCCAGCATTATGTGTGATCAATATTGTCCTTGAAAACAATCCTTTCAATTTATCTAAAGGCCAATCTACACACACAATTGTGCATGGTCACCTTATACAAACTAAAATAAAACAACACAAAAGCAGGCAACCAAGGAGAGAAGAGAGGAGAGCCCTGAAACCATTTGGTCTTTAAAACAACACTGAAATCTCTAGATGAATGAGAACCCAATAGAGAATTCTAGAGTGTTCTTTTCATGCACAGACCGATTCCCTTTTCTTTCATCAGAAAATCTCTATAAAAATTAGTATTTATTAACAGGTTCGATTATTATTAGAAGAATTCTATCACTTCTTCAATGGACATCATTCCTTTTCTATAACAGCTGATTTAATAAAACTACTGATTTTTTTGTTTTCATATGTTGTCTGAGCTTTCTTTTATTTTCTTGGGCAACAAGTACTTTATGTTCTAATGGTATATAGTCATAGTAGAAAACACAGTACTTTGCTAAAGTAGCCGCACATGTCTTTTGATCCCATTGGGTTGTGTGTGTACTATTATTATTGCTCTCATTTCACAAATGTGGAAACCAAAACAAATCTAGATTAAACAACTTTCCCAGTACTCCCAGGCAATTCATTGGTGGGGCTGAGATTGATACGCAGTTGTCTGGTTCCAAGAACATGGTTTTTCAGACTTCCTTCCTTGCTGCTCCAACGGCAAGATCTAGAAAATATCTGAAATCACATAACTCAAGTCTTTTAATAAATGTCAAAAATTTAACAGGTAACTGAACTCCTTAATAGTTCTTATAGAAGAGAGAGTTTCTTACCAGCCTACAATGATTCAATCAGCCATATGTGAAACAGACATTTGGGTACAAAGATGTCAAAGTAAAACATAAGAAAAACTCCTTTGAAGAGTTTCTGGGATAAAAACAAAACTGTAACTGAATGTGATCCTGCTATAAAAATGGAGATGTTGATGGATGATTTCTTCTAATATTAACCTATAAATTTCTGCAACTTCATTTTATTACCACCTATCAAGACTCTGTCCCTAGCAGACAATGTAGAGATTTCATTTAATCTATGCACTCATTTTCCCCATCTGGCTCAAAGGCTGCGCTTCTTTATGATGAACTTCATATCAGAGTGTTTTCACACACTCAAAGAGAAGGAAATATAATAACTAGACTATCGTGATCAACTAGCATATCCTATGGACATATCTATTTATAATAATTGTTTTTAATGAACTTTGTGTGATTATAAAATAATATCCAAGGTAAGTAATTTAATGAGAGAAAACATTCATTTTGGCTCACAGTTTTTTAGATTCCAGCCTATGATTTCTTATTTCCATTGCTTTCAGCCTGTGGAAGCACAGTACATTGTGGCAAGAATGCATCATAGAGGAGGCTGCTAGCCTTATGACAGCTGAGACAGAGAGACAGAGACAGAGAGAGAGGAGGGAAGCTGAGGGGAGGGGAGGGAAAGGGAGGGAAGAATAAGGGAGAAGAGGAAAGGAGAAAAGAGGAAGAAAGCAGGAGGTGAATGGGGGAAGAAGAGGAGAAGGAGAAAGGAGGAGGAAGAAAAGAGAGAACAGAGAGAGATGTGAGGGAATATGAATGAGGGGAGAAGGGAGAGGGGAAAGGTTCCAGGATCTTCTTCATGTGCAAATCCTCTAATTAGAATCCATCTCCAAGGCTCCACCATCTGTGGGTTGGAGATAAAACCTTTAACACCTAGATCTTTGGGTACACTTAAAACTTATACTATAGCAATTATTCAGTATTAAGTCTGATTTCCAAGTTCACCGTTGTTTGGGGAGAGAACTTATTTTCCTTGCCTCCTCTCACCCTCCCCAGTACCTTTCTAGCTACACATAAAGTAGTTCTCTAGTTCCCATTTCAGTTATTTTCCTTATTGTATGTCTTGATTACAGCCCCACATGCAGAATTAGAATGAGGAGCTGAACCATACCTACACTCCTCCATGCCAGTAACAGCAAAGTATTCTCCCATCTTGAAATAAGCCCACTGTTTAACTAGGAAAAGAACAAGGTTAAAATGCAGAGTGTCCTGGGATAAGAACTGTTGAATCAAAATCATTTTGGGCAGAAAAGAATTAAAACTCTCAGTTGCATCACTTTCAAAGAACTTAATGCAAATCTCGCACTCAGAGTGCACCCTTCCATAAAGCAAAGGAAGCAGCGTGGAGAGGAGGTAGACATTTGAGGATTTATGATGATTGAGAGGATAAAGCATTGGGAACTAGAACTGGGATAAGGCAATTCTGGTCCCAGACCTTTGCCATTTGATGTCTCTAGCATGGTTTTCCCTTGATACAAGAAGAAAACATTGACCAACATAATTTCAACCTAAGAGACTCTCATCTGGGAGGAGCAAATATGACCAATATAAAATGATTTTGAAATTGTTACCCATATGCTTTAGAAATATAGTCTCACTTGGGCAATCATAGCAAAGGGTTCCTAAGGCCAAAGCATCTGGGTGCTTTCCTACTTTGCTACACTCTGAGGATACTCCTATACCAAGGCACACCAAGGAAGAGCTAAATGGCCTGGAATATCCTCTGGAGTAAAGGTCTCTACTTTTGTTTTAAACCTGGTGATTTCTCTTTCCCAGCTGGGGTTCCTTCCAATTGATTTCACAGGAAGAACTCCCAGTGTCACAATTGAAAATTGCACCTGCAATCTATAGCAAGGCAAATGAAACTCACCAGGAAGATAATGAAGCAGACCGGCTTTGCTGTAATCAGAGGAGCAGGAAATAGAAACACATCCACTTGAAATTACACAAAAAAGTTAACATAGAGGACAAAGAAATAAAAAGGAACATATATGAATATAAGTAAAAATAACATGATAGATTGGGACCCAGGAAAAAGGACCATGGGGGCTGGGAAGGTGGCTCAGCGGTAGAGTGCTTGCCTTGCATGCATGAAGCCCTGGGTTCCATTCCTCAGTACCACATAAATAATAATAAAAAGGCCAGAAGTGGCACTGTGGCTCAAGTGGTAGGATGCTAGCCTTGAGCAAAAGAAGCTCAGGGACAGTGCCCAGGCCCTGAGCTCAAGCCCCAGGACTGGCACAAAAGAAAAAAACGAAAGGGACCATGGGTTTTTTATTCTATTTCTTTTGTTTTCTAGAAGCAAGGATTTATTTTGCTCGGAGTTCAGAAAGTTACAGTCTATCCTTGTAAGGAGAGCAGGACAGGGCAAAACAGTTCACATCATGGTGGTCAGGAAGCTGAGAAAGAATATCAGAGCTGGTTGGTTGTTCCCTTCTTTCTTGTATTATATTGACCCAGCCAGGGAAATAGTACCACCTACATTCAGGGTGAATATTCTCACCTTAATAAATCATCTTTGGCATTGTATCCATAAGCTGACATGTACTGAAACATCCTTGTACAATTACTTAAAAGGTAATTTTTAATGTAATGTTTTTTAAAATCATCTCTGGAAATGCCCTCACAGACAGACCCAATGGAGTGCTTTACTCATCATCAGCTAGGTTATTTCTCAATGCTATCAAATTGACAGTCAAGCTTAACTGTCACATACTTGCCTCTTTCCAGCACCCAAACACATGAGCATTTTTTAAGATGGCAAATGAGCACAGTGCAGGCAATTTCCCGTCATAAAATATTAAGAAAGAGTCTGACCATTTGTAAGGACTTTACCTACATTCATCTAAAACCACTCTAGCAAAATAGTCTGGGAAACTTACACAAACATAAAGTAAGGCCAGGAAGAGGTGAATTACTCAAGTCACAGAAGTAGTTAAGCAGAAATTGACTCCATTGCTGCCTCCAAAACATCTTCAACGCTCTCTTCCTCTACATTTCTATAGTTGACCATCTCAGTCTTTGCTCTGGCTACAGTGAAAGGTTTTCAGTGAGAAAGGCATCCCATTCTGCACACAGCCTATCAGTCATCTCTATGCAAAACATCAGTGTGGTGACAATCACTACTATCTCCAGGACAGGAGCCACAGCCACCAGCCCACACATAGCTGACTTTCACCCATCTCAATCATGGTGACCTTTCACATGTATTAAACCAAACAGAGTTGTCTTCTGTTTTGCACTCTCTTGCAGCCTTCCTGTCCTGTCAAGTTAATTAGGTGTAAAATGCGTGTTAACTGGCAGATCTCCCTGGAGATGCTGCCCAGTATGGTGGATCCAAGTTGTCTGCAGATTATCCCTCCCGAAGTAGAGATGGAGAAGGTGCTTGAGGAATTTGCTTGTGAAGCTTTGCTTCACTCCTTATGAGCAAAAAAAAAAAAAAAGGGACCAGTGAATGGGGGGGGGGGGTGAAGCCAAGACTAATCGCAATGGACAAGTTACTATTGAATCCACAGACAACATGATTTTCTGGCTTTCAAAGTATAAAGAAGGATTGTAAGTACAGTTTTTCAACACCCACGATCTCTTTTCTTTTCTTTCTTTTCTTTTCTTTTTTAGATTTTTATCTACCAAAGTTTATTTAAGTAAATTAACTCATTTGCCAAGTTTTCTTCATCAAAGACCTAAGTTTAGATCAAAGCTTTTAGTCAGCCTGGGATAACTAATACTTTCCTAGTGTGTTAATTATGATTCCAGGAAAATACAAGAAAAACCTGATGTTTTAATTAGCAGAGGTGGCTTTATTGTTGACTTCTTGCAAATATTGAAAGTGATTCCCAGTTGTCCAATGGTTCAAAACAGTGGAGTTCCCTGGCCTCTGAAACTGGGTCAAAAGCCTTTCTAATTCAACTCCCTAACACCCACTGCATACATCTTTCCATGTGTTTTCCAAGTAGCATTGAAATTGCCTTTCTATATCTACCTAATTAAAATTTGATTGCTATGCATGAGCAGAGCTCGATTTCTTCCAATCCTCCTTCCCCAAGAAGAATCTCAATATATGTGGTTTTTTTCCCAACTCGTCACCAACATTTGCCTTGTTACACACCTATTCTTTGTATGTTGGTACATATGAAGAGCAATATTATTCAAAGAAATAATATTCTTTCCTCTAACTCCAAAATTGAATGGAAAAAAGTAAACGGTATACCAGATGACTAAAATTAGGAGGGAAGAGAGAGAGAGAAAAGTCAGAAAATATTTCCAGATATATCATAGTATGAGGTTAGCTAGGTAACAAATAGTAGGTAAGCGTCCATGCTCAGAGCAGAGACTGTAGCACAGGATGTGCTCATTAGCTACAATGAAATGGTGTTCCAATCTGAAGAGGGAAATGGCAGGAGCTATTAGTACAAGGAGCAAGTTTTGTGTTCACTGATAAGCAGCTTGCATCCAGAAGCCTCAGGGAATCACTGAAGGATATAGTAAAAGATGTATTTGCACTTCAGGACACACAATGACTCTGACTACAGTGTGATCGACCTTTAACTCTAATGACAGTAGCCTTGACTCCACCCAATGACCCAATGGAAAGGCCTTGAACTCTCCCCAACCCAACCTTTCATATTGCTATGAGGACCAGTAACTGCACCCAAATATATGAAGGATTATAAGTGGAAGAAAATTAAGTAGCAGATGGCAGAAGCTCCCTGCCAAGCACTATGGGAACTCAACCCTCCATTTGACTTTCTTCTGTTTTGTGGAGTGAAGAATGCTAGTGTGAAATTTGGCAGATTTGGGTTTGAATAGCTGTTATAATTTCCTCTAAGTTTTAGTAACTCGCTTGTCCTTTATCTCCTTCTACTCCCCAGCATGCAAATAACTTCAGAATATTCCCAATGGGACCTGTTTTCTCACAGCTATGGAATCCTAATAATCACAGGGCAACATGAGAGGCTGTATATCACCTCCATTTCAAGTGATAAGGCTTCAAGTTCCAAGGAAAATCAATCTTACATTAGTGTAAACCAATGCCTGGTGAAATTTAGGCACATTTAGCAACTGCATCAAATCTCTCAGGTCACTGGGTCAAATGTAATTGTTCCAGATGGTATAAGAGAATAAATAGCCATCACTGAATGTCCAGAGGTGTATTAGGGGAACCTTCCCTCCGACAGAGGTAATTTGATTCTTTTAAATCTTATTTTCTTCCCCCATACACTATTCTCTGACAACTATAAGATCTCCTTCAGTGTGAGCTGCCTGGCTGCCTAAAGTTCTTTGGGAGAAAAGTATAATATCCAGGGTGCTCTTCTACCTAAAAAGAAATAGGTTGTTAAAACTGATTCAGTGGATGAAATGGTTTGACACTCAACAAACACAACACCTCTTCAGGTTTAAGGCTCTTATTGTGCAAGCTTAGAACCTCTTTCAACTGAGGCCTTCCAAAAGGACCTGCCTCATCCAAGTACATGGTACACTGACATGGCAGTCCACATCCAGTGATATCCTAATGCAGGATACAAAGCAGGATGCCTTACCTTGGCTCTTATGTCCATTGAGGACGATTCTAAAGAGTCATTCCAGCTCTAGGCTTCTTTCTGCGATCAGCTTAAAACATGTGTGTGAAATGCACCAAGTTCAACTTGTGTCTTTTGTCCAAATCAGCTTCCCTTACTTGCTCATTGACACTGTTCCCAACAATGTGGTCATTGTATTTTCAGCACAAATCTCAGTGTCACCACATTTAGAGACATAAGGTTAAGAGGAAATCAGACACTTAAGAGATTTGATATTATTGATATCAGCTTCTAAAACTTTAAAGAGGCAAAAGGACATGGTGACTGTAAAATAGGATTATGAGTTTCAATCATCCACATTGTATATGTGCTAACTACCATGTTCTCCATCTTTTCTGTAAAAATGATGTAACAAGCAATGCCTTTCATATCTTACCCTTACTGCTCACTTTTCCTTTTTTTTCCAGTCTTGGGCCCTGAACTCAGGGCCTGGGTGCGGTCTCTGAGCTCTTTTGCTCAACCACTTGAGCCACAGTGCCACTTCCAGCTTTTTCTGAGTAGTTTATTAGAGATAAGAGTCTCACAGCCTCTTCTGCCTAGACTGGCTTCAAAACAAGATCCACAAATCTCAGCCTTCTGAGTAGCTAGGATTACAGGTGTGAGCAACTAGCACCTGAAGGGGAAAAAAAATAATGATATTGGTGCAGTATAATATTTCCCTGTGGAAGTGCAAGAAAGTGTGAAACAAGAAATGCTGTATCTGCCCTGAGACACACACGTGTGAAAAGTATATGTGCATGCATGCAAGTATGCTGATGCAGCTGATATATTTTTATTCTCCTTACAATTTCATTTCTGCTAACTCCCCCTGCTCTTGAGGAATTAAGCTAGCTGGACGGAAAGACGCATCCTCAGCACTCATCAGCTGTTCGGCACCTCAGATAATGCCATACTTTAGCTATGTGCGCAGAGCTGCAACAAACACAGGTAGGCAGTTATCTCTGTCTAGTATATTGCTTTATATTCCTTTAGAGTAGAATCACAGCTTCACCCAGAAGGTCTGTTTTTAATAGGGCTACTTTTAGTTTTGTGAAGAACCTCCATACTGATTTCCATAGTGGTTGCATTAGTTTACATTTCCATCAACAGTGTATGAGGGTTCCTTGTATCCCACACTCTTGTCAGCATGTGTGGTTTGTTTTCCTGATGGCTGCTATTCTAACTGGGGTGAGATAGAATCTCAGTTTAGTTTTGACTTGCAGTTCCTTCAAAGCTACATTTCTTCATATACTTATTGGCCATTTGTACTTCTAAGAATTGTCTGTCAAATCCTTTGCCTATTGGTTAATTGGATTTTATTTTTGCTGTTTATCTTTTAGCTCTTTGTATACTCTATATTTTAATCCTTTAATAACTGAATAGCTAATAATATAAATACTATGGAATATTATAAAGAAAAAGCAATTAAGTCATCATTTTGAATGTGATAGGCCAAGCTCAAAAATTTAGATGCTGCCTGCCCTTGCTCATGCGCAGAACCCAAACTTAAAAGATGAGGAAGAAGAGAAGGAGGGAAAAGAGAAAGGGGAGAAGGAGGAAGAAAATGATAATAATGATGACGATGATAAAAATAAATAGGACATGAATGTGAAAGGTGGGCTATCTGGTTGGATCAGAGAGGGGAGGGTAAAAGGAAAGGATGCTGAGGGGTAGAGAAGACTGAAGTACATCACACACACACACACACACACACACACACACACACACACACACACACACACACACAGAATTCTATTTTCAACATGTATACAGATTCTCCTTTCACTCACATCCATGCCCATCTCTCATGACAACAGCTGCCAGAGACCTCAACTGCTCTCCTGGTTTCTACCTTTGCTTTTCCTTACTGTCTTCCAAATCCAATAACAAAACCAATTATTATAAAAATGCAAGTCAGGTCTTCTATTCCCTCCTCTAAGCACTGTAAGGCTGTTTCATGTTATACATAACAAGAGGAGGAATCCCACGTAGAACATCAGAGGTTTTGCAGTTCTGCTACTTTTCTGATCGCCCAACCTATATTTACTCTCTCGCTCCAACCCAGCCTCTTTGCTGTTCTTGGAAGTTGCTAAATTTCTTCCTTCTCTTTGGAACACTTTCCCCAAATATCCCCATCGTTAACTCTTTTTCCTCTTTTAAAATCTCAAATGCCATCTGCTCAATGAAACACGTCCTGACCACCCTGTTAAAAACTCGCTCTCTCAGTACGCCTCCCTGGGTTAGTCGTTGTTTATAGCACCTGACATCTTTGACTATGTTATAAAAGTGTCTCTCACTTATTATGTAAGTCCTCCACTAGGACAGAAATCCATGTGAAGAGGAATCTGCCCTGCTTTCCCTGCTGGATCTCAAGCTCCTAGAGTAGATGTGGCCATGACAGATACCCAATCAAGGAACGGCAATGGTGGCCTGTAGGAACGACTGTCCTAACCCCAGTGCTCATCTCCTCTCTCTCATGGCTGACTTCTGCCAAGAGATGAACATGCTTCTCTATATTCTGCCAAAGAGCGGGTGGGCTGCTGATGTTACTCTTACTAAGGAGAGATTTATATAATATAAAATTAATCATTTGGAGGTGAACAATTCAGTGACATTTATCATATTCAGTGTTATACAATCACCACCTCTATCTAGTTTTAACATATTGTCACCACTCAAAACAAAATCCTATACACATTAAGCTGTCACTCCTATTCTCTTTCTTCCCTTGGCTCCTGGCAACAGCAAATTTGCATTCTTTCCCTGTGCATTTACTTATTCTGGCTTCTTCATATAAATGGAATTATGCATAGGTTACCTTTTATGTTTGTCTTCTCTAGCTTAGAATATTTCCCATAGTCAACCACTTTGTAGGATGTATACGTACTTTCTTTTATAGATGAATAATGTTTCTGTGTGCGTGTATGTGTCTGTGCATTATAATTTGAGCCAGGCTTGGTGATACATACCTTTAATCCAAGCACTCAGGGGGCAGAAGCAAAAGAACCACTAATTTTAGGCCAACCTGAGCTATATAATGAGTTCTAAGCTAGTCAGGTTAATGAGATCCTGTCCCTGTGTGTGTGTGTGTGTGTGTGTGTGTGTGTGTGTGTGTGTGTGTGTGTGTGTACACCCTCCTTCCCTCTCTCTCTTTCTCTCTCTCTATACATATATATGCATATATACATGTATGTACACACAAATATCATAATGTGCTTTCTCATTGAGTTGCTAATGGGTATTTCAGCTATTTCTGCCTTTAGCTACTATGAACAGTACTTCTATTAACATATATCATCCTGTGTTTGTTTAGTACCTGTCTTCAATTCTTTTGAATGGTAAAGTTTCTAAAAAGTGGAACTGGTGAGAGTTTGGGAACCAATTTATATTTAATTCTTTAAGAAGGCAACTTTCCTACAAACAATGTTCAATGGTTCTAATTTCTCCACTTCGTTACTTGAGTCTCTTGGGGTGTGTGTGTGTGTGTGTGTGTGTGTGTGTGTGTGTGTGTGTGTGTGTGTGTGTGTGTGTGTGTGTGTGTGTGTGTGTGTGTGTGTGTGTGTGTGTGTGTGTGTGTGTGTGTACTTATTTTTATTACCATCTAAATGGATGACATGCTTTCTCACCAGATTATGGTTTACATTTCTCTAGTGACTACTGGCAGTGAGCACGTTTTCATGTGCTTAATGGCCACACCCAAAACCTTCTTTGGAGAAATATAAAGTTTCATCCTTTTTTTTAAACTGAGATATTGCCTTTTGTTGTCACATTAGAGATCTTTATATATTATGAATACCCAGCTTATCAGATATAAGATTCACAAGTATTTTCTCCCCTTCAGTAGGCTGTCTTTTTTTTTACTTTCTTGATGATGCCTTTTGATATTTTATATGTCTTTTGACATTTTAATTTTATGAAGACTAATTTTTATCAGACTTCATCAGTGAAAGGATGATTTTGGAGCACTGATATGAGAAAAATGTCTGCTTGGCGTCCAACTTGAATCAAATTTGAAATGCAAATGGTCCCAAATGTAGCCCCATTTGCCCGGAGTGCAAAAAATCTGGACATCCTCACCCAGTATTATGGAGCCTTTTTTCCCAGCTCTGCAGAAACATCTTCTCAGGTCAATTTCCCAAGCACCTTGATGGTGGCACTGAAATCATGTGTCTGTGCACCGGCTGCCAGAGACGGGTGAGGGAATGACTGGATTCCTTCACCTCCCTCCGTGACAATTGTGGATCTGCTTTGCCCTGGGGCCTGAGGACATCAGGCAAAAGTAGAACAGGTTGGGTGCTGAGTTTCCTGCCAACCAAAAGAGGTATGGCTGTGCGGCTGGCACCCTCTTTCTCAGCACCATGCGTCCTCTTTATCCTACTTTTCTAGTTCACATTTGAGAGATTGCTTGGCCTAGATTGGTTTTTCTTTTCATCTTCTAGCTAACAACTGCCATTTGAAAACTGCAATCACTTCCATCTCCTAACAGATGGAGAATTAAATCAACCTTTGAGGTTATGGCGCATCAGGATTCTTTAGGAAAACCCCATCTTTATCCCACACCTTGGCATCCACCCTAAGTACAGATGTTTCTCGTCAAGCTACATCTCTGAAGACTTAACTTGGCTTGTTGGAGTAAGTGTTTCTTTTGTTTTCTAGGAGGATGAAATATGCCTCTCTGTGTTTTTGCTTGTAATTGTAGAAGTGTGTACGTGTGTGTGTGTGTGTGTGTGTGTGTGCTCATGCACATACTCATAGGAAACTTTGGGAGCAAAACTCTAAGACTTAAAAAGCATATGATACTGACAACCAATGGATAAAAACTCTTAACAAACAGGAAAGGAAATGTTCACATTATCCAAGCGGGAACTGAAGAGAGTTTGGAAATGTGTTGATGTTAGCCAGCGGATGTAATGGTAGCTTTGGAAGACCTAGGATGAAGCCCACATGGCATCAACTGGGAAGAGATATCCATCTGTAGACAGGCTGTCCTGTCATCGCCATGAAAGCAACCACCTCATTTCACACAGCCATATCCACGACTATAGATACTTCTGCACTGAGGAACCCAAACTTCCCAGCTGCCACCACCGGTGCCTGAGACCAGAGAGCTGCCCACTCCCTCCCCTCAGGTCACACTGACTGACTCCAGGGATAAAGTCTAGCATGACGGTTATAGGAGCAGAGCCTGGATAAGCTGCTGTGTTTTAGCTGTGAAAGCCACCAACAGCATCCACAGCTTACAGCAGGAAAGTCATTACCCACAGTTCCTTCAAAAAAGTGATGGAAAGAAGTTTGGAGAGACAAAACACCGACAAATGTCTGCTCTGCACTCCTACATTGTTTCAAACATCTCGTTTGGTTATAAGCAAAACAAATATTAATTAGGCTTGTGACCACTGTTTCATTCATCTGGGGACCAAGATATTCAACAGTATAATTCCCTGATGAATAGGAATGTAGACTTTCTGGAACTCAAAATTCTGTTCAATCCATTCAATAAGAACATATCAAGTAGCAAATATTAATAAGGGATATTTTGTAAGCACCTAGGTTTATGAGATCTAGTATGCCTCCCTTCAAATATTTTATCAACGTTATGAAATTATCCATAAAACCTTTTCGTTTTTCTAAATAGTTTTGAAATTCTAATTTCTCCCAGACCTTTTGTTTACTCTTTTCCAACTTTTTTCCCATGCATGGTATATTTTTCAATCTATATCCTAATAGAAGTATGTTTGAAATATAATTTTCAAGTTGAAGGCAGTAGAAAACGTTAAACAATATGGCTTTAAAAAAAAAAAAGAAGTGTTTTAGAAACACAAAGATGTGTACCCTGAATCTCAAATCATATATCCAAATACCATGGATGAACACAAGAAAGTGCTGGTAATTGCAGTCTGGGAGTGACACAGACCTGTGAACAGAGAATTACAGGAGACAGAATATGTTTTACCTTTCACACGGATACAGTTAATCTACCTTAACTAAATTTTGCTTACAGCGTGAAGCAGGGTATATTCCCAGAAACTCAAACATACTAAGTTTGTCCTCTAGCCATTGAGACCCACCCAACCCCTCAGTTTTCTTTATTATATGTCTTATATAGGGAAGCTTAAAGTTAACTTTATACAATAGTTTATTTGTGAGTTATTTTGACTGTGACCTATCCCATGAGGTCAGGTGTGGAATTATCTACTTGTGATATGCTGCCACTCAAAAATCTTTGGATTTGGGGGCATTGTTTATTTTGGATATTTTTCAAGGTTGCTAAACCTGCATGGATGGATGGATGGATGGATGGATGGATGGATGGATGGATGGATGGATGGGTGGATGGGTGGATGGGTGGATGGGGTGATGGATGGACAGAAGGATGGACGGACAGACAGACAGACATATGTGCAAACAAAACTATGGCAGGGCATAGATGTAAAACAGGTGATCTTACAAACTAAGTAACATAGAGCTTTAGCCACAGTCCAAGTAAAATGAATTCAAAGATCATCAAAGGTGATCTTGAGTGGACTAAACAGGGCCATAGGTAGCATAGAGACCAGAGATATGGGAATGGATGGTGCTAGATCTGCAAAAGGCATCCAGGTCACATATAGTCTCAAGGTTCCCCAAAAATCTGTATGGAAAGAACACTGACCAAACTTTCTATAATCAAGAGATGAGGCCTAATCTAGAGTATGGCCTAAAGAAGCACTGTACCCACTGGGCATCAGTGGTTCACAGCTATCATTCTAGCTATTCAGGACATGAGATCAGAAAATCATGATTCAAAGCCAGCCTAGAAAAGTCCACAAGACTCTATCTCCAAGTAACCAGCAAAATGTTGGATTGGAGTTGTGGCTTAACTGGTGGAGCACCAGGAATGAACAAGGGTCTGAGTTCAAACCCAATAGCAGCACTAAATAAATAACCAATGTCCCATAGAATTTGGGCTTTGGGCTTTATTGTGTAGGTAATGAATAAATCAATAGCGGATGTGTGAATGAGTGTGTGTGTGTGTGTGTGTGTGTGTGACATAAATTTGACAGCCATGTCTAGCATAACTATAGGTGACTAGCAGTAAGGGTAAGGAGAGCACATGGTAGCTTTAGATGACAGATGATAAGGTCGCCTGCTAAGGCCTAGCAATTCTAGTCGTATCTTTCCTAAGTGGATATTAAAATTAGAACTAACTTCTTGACTGATCTAAAAAGCATTTGTTCCTGGCTTCTGAATTTGGATTACTGCTTTTCATCCTCATCCAAACTGAATGTGCAATCAGCTCTCCACCGCATAATCTCTTGCCACAGTGTTCTTTACAAGTAAATGCTCAGCAGATCCCTGAGTCAGAACTTTCCCTGAAAGGGTCTTTGCACTCCTCTCCCTTCAAAGAAGTCATGGAATTCTCTTTTGCTCTTTCTCCCTTCTCCGCCTCCTCCCCATCTTTAGTTTTTTCTCATCACAGAAAATGAAATGGGAGTACCAGAAATATCTGTTTTCTTCCCTTGTGTATTTCTTTCATCCGCTTTCTTCTTACCCTCCACCCCCAACTTCTCAATTCCTTCCTGTCATTCCATCCCTGAAAGCTACCATCTGTGTCTGCTAGCTGACACTGGCAATGACCTTGGTGAAAGCCAAGGACAGAATATTTGGGGCTTCAGATGCCTGGACACCCATAGAGCTGTGGTCCTTGCCTCAAGCAAATTCTAAGACAATGTCCTTTCCATACACAGACTCCTCCCCTCGTCTTGGTACCTGAGTCTTCTTAAGTTCTACATTCATTCATTCATTCATTGTAACCTGCCTATGTAGCCTATTACCCAGAAAACACTTGGCACACAAAAAGAAGCTCAATTTATAAACCACCCAGGTAGGCATAAAGAAATATGACCTCCAATTTACATATAGGAAAATTAATTCACAGTGACATGAAATAATTTATTTTAGTCATTGATGTTAGTGCCTGAACAAAAACCCTGGCCATTCAGGACCATGAATTGATATTTCTAGAATATAATTCTAGAATGTAATTCTAGAAATAGTTTTTCAAGCCAAAGATTGCCATTCCTTTCCAAGGACTGAAGTTTTACAAGGCCCACAAAGCAACAAAAAAGAAAAAACCCAGAATCACCTATAATGTCACAATTGATTGGCATCTTTGTTTTTAAAAAAGGAGAGAAAGAAGAGGAAGGGGCGGGGAAGGGAAGAAGAGACACTTAAAGCTTTTGTAACATGAAATTCAACACATAAACTGGAGAAGTTAAATAGTTACTTAGAGTTCAACACAAAGCTTTGTAAAATTATTTTTAAACAGCTAGGTCCCAGTGGCTCACACCTGTAATCCTAGTTACTCAGGAGATTGAAGTTTGAAGCCAGGCTCAGGCAGGAAAATCCATAAGACTATTTTATCTCTAATTAACCACCAAAAAGCCAAAAGTTAAGCTGTGGTTCAAGTGGCAGAGTGATAGCCTTGAACAAAAAAGCTCAGGGACAGCACCCAGGCTCTGAGTTCAAGCCCCAGGACCAGCACCAAACCAAATTATTTCCAAATATCCAGATAATAGAAATATCTAAATAAATGTATTAGTATAATCAAAACAAATCAATTTCCCTCTCATCACACATGAGTAAGAGCTGAGACATTCAAAGAATATTGTTAAAATATTATCACATAATTATATTGCTTAGTCCTAAAAGTGTAAACAGCTGAATCAACAGTTTAAAGCATATTTAAATTATATGAATTGGCTCCATCTGTCTTGAACATAGGAACTGTCAAACATCTCTAGAGCATTTTTTATTTATTTAGGTCTCTATTTTTACATTAAATACTTCAAACTAATATTGTCATATATTGTCTCATTCAGTCAGTTTTGAAAGAATTCCAGACATTTCCAGGAAGGTCCCTAGATAGATCTGAAACATACTCAGAGAAACACACTTGGAGAAACACTTGCCTAAGGCCCACAATATAAATGCCTGACTGGTCCTCAGGAAGAACAGAAGTGAGAAAAAATGTCTCTTGGGCTTTAATTATAGATTAACAATCAGCCTTCCATCTGGAGAATTATAGAATTGATCTCTTCCTCTTGTATTTCTTAATCTTGTATGCTTTGCAAATTTTCTAAGTCTCAGGATGAGACTCTGTCCCTGTGAACTGACAAAAGCTAGTAGCCCAAGTCATTGAATGGCCAAAAAGCAAAAAAGGAATTAACGTGGTATGTATTTGAATATGTTACATGAACATGTAAATAACACATATATATTTTCAAATTTTGTGTCTGCAAGTGATTTCACCATCAGCTTATTTGGCAGCCCATACATTATAGGAGCTGATGCATTCATGCCTTGCAGAAAATCACCAAGTAATTTGTCTCTTCTCATAAAGAACCTGTTTATTTAACTTTCTCCTCACTGTATGTTTGCAGTCTTGTGATAATAACCATTCCTAAGTAAGAAGGGAAGGGCATAGTAATGAAGTAACTCTGAAAGTTGCAGCTTTCAAAGTGAATTTTGTGTTCCCCTTTCTTCCTCCCACTTCAAGACATCTATCAGCTGTTTCTAGGGGGAAAATATCTTTGTGAAATATGAAAAATTGAAAGCTATAGAATGTAAAATAATAATAATAATGTAAACAGTAGCCTCTGGGAAGATAAAGATACACCCAAGGGTTTTATTATTTTCCTACTGCCACTATGCATGTAATAGAAGCCTCAGAAACAGTGATTCTGCTTACATCATTCTCTTTGAACACTTATCCAGAAACTTGCCTGTTATTTCGTTATTCATAGAAATAGGAAATGTTTATTATAAAATAAATACAAAATACAACAGCTCTTTTGTGACACGCCATCCTAGTATCTGATAGAGGAATTTCAGTACATGTCTTCAGAACCATATTTAACTTGCCTCTCAAGACAACAGTGAGTACTTGGAGAGTTGTGATTAAAAAGGAGTGAAAAAAATTCAAACACCACAAGTTGATGAGTGGCCAAAGTTTCTCTATTACTTTTTTTCTGCCTTTTCTCCCTATCCAAGTACAACACAGAGTATCCAGACAAGTAGACCCCTCAACACTCCTGCCCTGGGCTGAGAGGAGGATGGCTTTGGGCTGCAGGGTCTTAGCTCTCTGAAGAGCTGGTCGTACCCCAAAGGGTCTGCTTGCAGAGGCAGTAAACCCACGTGACCCTCACACAGGTCAGTGGGACATTGGCATTCTCCCCATAGAAGAAATGTTGAGCCTCTGTGATAGTCTGTGTTTAAGACATCTCACTGAGTCGCTACTTATTTTAAGACACTTATGGGCAAGTTTTATCCTACTTTTTCTAATAAATATAAGAAAAAATAGGATGATTTCCAAGAACAATGTTTAACAAAGAATACCCGATGCTATATAGCCCAACTTGGCCTCAAATTCATAATCCTGCCTTCAGCTCCTGAGTGCTGGGATTACTGGCATGTACCTACTTTATCTAAAATGCCATTTAATTCTTTCTAATTCATTGTATTTATTGTGCTCAATTTCACTAATCACTATCTAGCTTTCATTGTTCATGAGTATAGGTGATTATTAACAATATCTGAGTGAGAAGTCCAGGGTAAGATCTGATGAAAAATTTCCTGTGTATTTATCTATCTAATTACACAGACTCCTTTTGTGTTTATCTACTTATGTACAAGCCACACCATGGGGCAATTCATTACCTGGTGAAGCTTTGAGCCCACATCTCAGTGAGGATCCAAACAATCTAAAATGGCACACAGAGAATTATTTTTGCTCAGGGTTACATCAGCCCTTAGGGTTAAAGCAGTAACGGGAAGAACTGGTATTTTTATCACTATACTCTTCTGGTTAGTTCCAGAATACATCCAACAGCAAGTAGAGAATTATTTTTAGAGAGCACTCAGCCTAGGGCTAGGAAGGCTAACTCCTTTGTCTGGCTTACCAACAGAAAGTATGGAACAATCAGAAGAATCTAGAGAAGCCAAGGGGAAGGGTTGTTAGTGTTTCTCTTAGAAAGGAGCCCTTCTGTTGGATGATTGTATTCTCCACTCACACTGGGCTGTGAGCTGTAAGAGGAACCCTGGAAGCAGAGGCAGGTATCCACTGCTCTGCAAGCCGGTCCAGTTGAGAATGCTGATACTCCTTTACTTACCGTGGAGTTACATCTAGATAAACCCACTATGCTTATAAAGTACCACAAATTTACAAATGTATTCAATGCATTTAACCTACCAACCATCAAGCTTAGCAGCAGAGCACACTATAAAGTAGCAGTTGTGTCCCCAATATACCCCATGATGCTTTGGCTGAGAGAGACTGGCATTTAACACCATTATAAAAGAATATTTGGGGCCTGGGAAGGTGGCTCAGTGGTAGAGTGCTTGCCTTGCATGCATAAGGCCCTGGGTTTGATTCCTCAGCACTACATAAGCAGAAAAAGCTGGAAGCGGTACTGTGGCTCAAATGGTTGAGCTCTAGCCTTGAGCTAAAGGGCTGAGGGACAGCGTCCAGGCCCCCCCCCAAAAAAAATATATATATATACACACATATATATATAGCCACATATCCATACCCTTGAAAATGATCAAAAGTAAAAGCACATTTTTTAATTTTTTAATTTTTTTTATTTTTTGTCGGCCATGGTGCCTGAAATCTGGGCCTGGGCGCTGTCCTCCTGAGTAACTAGGATTACAGGCATGACCCACCAGCACTCAGCTCAAAGCCCAGTTTCCACTAAATGGATATCATGTTGACATCATGATCAAGTTGGAAAACACTCCTGCATTTCAACTGCAGGATTAAGTCAGGCACCATCTTTATATCCAACATTCTATGGAATCAGCAAGAGAAGATGAAGATACTAATCATGAGAGGGATAGCTGGGAGCCACAATCTAGAGGCATCCATTACTATTTCCCTAGGAAAATCTGACTTACCCCATAACTATTCATAGCAGTCCCTCCCACTTCTCAAATTATCTCTGCTCCAATAATAAACTACACATTTGTCCTACTTATAAAGGAAGTCTTTCAAGGAGAAAAGAAACCCTAGTTGTTGAGTTGATTTCTTCTTTATCTCTATTGTTGATAAGTATCTCTCTACCAGGACCGTAACAGCCTACTCTTGACTCCTGACCATAATTTCTCACTTCCTTCCATCCTTCCTGTTTTCCTAGTGACAGACATTGCATTATCTTCTTATGAATTGAAATCACTAAATATTTTTGATACAGGAATCAATGAGTCATCATAAGAATTTAGAAATTAAAAAAAAAAAACATAGGAATCATCAAATCATAGGTTTCAAATTGGAGGCTAAAGGGAAAAGTAAGATGGAGACAATGGGTAAAATATAATCTGAAAGTTCTTTCTCTGGGGCTGTATTGCTGTCCATTTCAATCTTCTCTTTCATTCTAAAATACCTGCTCCAGTTTCAAGAGATACTACTTCCAACCATTGTCGGTTTGTTCTCAGTGGGGTTATTAAGCCACATCTCCAATCTAGTGACTCTCCTTTTATCTCTAAGGTTCAGTTTCATTCCTCCAAGGGTGCCAAGTGAATTTTCAGAAGCCAAGTGTTCTATCCCAACTTAGAGACTAACTGGTTTTCCACTTACAAAATTTACAAACTTCCTACAGAAGGTGACTGACACATTCAGTTGTCATTATGAACAATTTTAAAATATCTAACGTGCATAAGAATAGCCTCCTAGATTCCATCTTTCTTCCCTTAATTTTTATTCTTATGTAATTTTTAGCACTAAGCTTCTAAAAGCTCATTTGTGGGGTTTCTTTTTAAGTGTGAACTTCAGCATCTGTCTCTACAATGTTCAAAGTTTTCCCAAAAATAAATATAGTACAGAGATCTGATTTTCTAATTTAAAATTTTAGACTTATTTAGGTAGTTAGCATTTTATAATCCAAGAAGAGGCCAATTTGTTTGGAGAGATGCTGAAGAACGGAGGCAACCACTAGGTTGTGAGCTGGATATGAGGTGTTCATAAATTCCACAAGTACAGGGAGAATGAAATGAAATACATAAGATTATGAACCTAGATTAACTAATGCTTAAAAAGTAAACACCAATGAAACAAATACTTCTAGAATTCCCTATTTCTTTCTCCTCTCTAAAAAAAAAAAATTGGGGGGGGGGGTGTCGGTCATGGGGCATGAACTGGGCCTGGGCGCTGTCCCTCAGCTCTTCAGCTCAAGACTAGCACTCTACCACTTGAGCAACAGCGCCACTTCCGGCTTTTTTTTCTTTTTTGCTTATGTGGTGCTGAGGAATCGAACCCAGAGCCTCATGCATGCAAGGCAAGTGCTCTACCACTGAGCCACCTTCCCAGCCCTTAAAAAAAAGTCTTAAATCATAAGTCTTGTACCAAAAGAATAACAGAATATGAGTTAATTATCAATCTACTGATAACCTCAAGGCTTTTTAGTCCAAACTGATTAAATCTCAAACTTAATCTAAGCTGGGCATCTTATGTTCATCATCTATATTTAAAGCCCAGCATGAATTAGTTTCCTTTCAAAAAAAAGAGCTGATCAGATCATAACAGGAACTATCTATCTACAGGAACAGAAGAGAAGAGAATGAAGACATTTTATTTATGGCCATAACCTCCCTAAAAAAGAGACAGGAAGACAAATAAAGAAAAATAAGAGTCATGGGTAAGTGCTGGCTTTTAAACCCTTTAACAGAAGTATGTAATAAAACGTGGCTCTAAACAACTAACTGACTTAGCAGTTAATCCTCAATGTTTGAGGTCAGATGGGACTGGATTGAAGAAATCTCCTTCCCAAAAGGTACCAGACAGTGTGCTGTGTGTTAGTGATACAAAGTCAGTAACATTGCACCTCTAAAGAGCTCCTCCTGATGGAAAGAATGGCAAATGTACCCATTACCAGATGCCTCCAGACTCTGATTTTACTAAATATGCCTTAGACTAAGCACTTAGCTACAGGAATAGATAGCTTAAGAGTTTGGATTCCTCTTATCACAGAGCTCTATGAGGCCACAACAGTAGCCATTCACTGAGGTTGAATCATGTAACTGGTTTGATTTTCTTTGCAGAACCCATTCAATCTCCAGTCAAAGGTAAATTTAGACTTCTGATTAATCAAAAGGACCACATAAAGAAATCGTTGCTTGAAAACTGTAAAAATCATTTGGATTTTCAGTAAGTACTGAGTGACTAATGCACACACACTTTGGAAAAGCTCTGTGCACATGAAGTCAAAGACCTTCAAAGAATTTAATTTATAACATGTATATGATGCATAAAATACACATAACACATAAAATTATAAGTTTGAAGTGAGATGAATCTCTAATGTGTTTCTAAGACTTTCATATATTTTATGCCATTAAGTAAAAAGCACTGTAAAGGAAGACTTCCCTCAAAAAATGTGATAAGGAATCCAATAAGTTAAACACACAATTATTATCTGCACTCACATGAATAGATGACCTTCTCCCACCCAAATGCAGGTGCTACTCATCAGTCATCATTCTTTCCAGTTGAGCCCAGATGTAATCTCAGAGTCCTTCTTTCTGTCCTCTGGACAGCCATTGCCAAACCAGCCAAGCCACTGTGGCAATCTCTTAAAGACAATGTCCTTGCCAACGTAGTGCATTGATAACAGCATGTTTAGCAAATACTTCCCATGCATTTCCAACTGTTGCAAAATACTAAAAGGAGAAAAATGGAACCAAAAGATTTAGATGCTGCTTAGGAATCTAGTACACAAAAACATTATCTAGAATTTGGCTGGTCAGGAATGAGCTCTAGGTTGGTTAAAGTTGAGGTTCATGTTCTAGTTGTGATATCTGTATTATCACATGCCACTTTCTTTACTCACTCGTGAAATAAGAAAAACAATGTCTATTCTGCCTATTTCTTAGTTGCTGTGAGAATAAACAAGATTCTGTGTAAGAGAACACAAAATGCCACAGAGTGTGGCATTGCCATAGAAATGTGCCAAAATTATGAGACATTGACTAAAATATAAAACTCATATGGCATAAACCCAACATCATCTGAGGAAGGATCTGAGTGCCCTAAACTTTAAAACTTCAATATGATAAAAAAAAATAATTGAAGAAGCAAAATACATACTGGACAGAATTTATTTTTAAGTGCTTGTAGGGGAAAACAATACAAAAACAAAATATCTCTTACCTTAACCTGCACAAAACTCCTAGCCTGCCTCAAATGTAGTGGTGACAACAAGGGAAATGTGACAAAAGGCTCACATACGTAGAGATAAAAATCTCAGGCAATATTTAGGAGAAAGGAAAGAAGATGAAGATGGTGACAAAGACCAAGTTGGGAGATACATATCAGAGAAAATATAGAGCCAAGACTATATTCTGTAGACCATAAGTCCATGTTTAATTTGAGGGTAAGTCTGTCCCAACTCTACATTTAATTCAAAAATTGCAACTTTAAGGAAACAAATATACTTTTAAATGCTTTACAAAATCTATTATTCAATGAATTCCATTGCTAAGTAAAAAAATATGCTGGACTGAGAAGTGTCTGCATTTCCATAGATTATGGAGAATTGATTAGGTGTGTGTGTGTATGCGTGTGTGTCTGTGTCTGTGTTTTGTGTGTGTGTGTGTGGTTGTGTGTGTGTCTGTGTTTCAGGGGTTAAAATATTTCCCTTAATATAGATATTAACTGGTAAACTGAAATTCTACAAAAGTTATAAGTAATAAAAAGTACATGCAGGTTTAAATAGCCTCCTATCAGTTATAAAGGAATTATATTGCTTAGTAATAATCGGTAGATCTACAACTCTAATTATCATTAAAGCATAAGACAGTAATAACTGTAATAACTGTTTGAATTAACTGAAATGAATACAATATGACTAAAAGTGTAACTAATAATGAGTTTCAGAAGTCCATTTATTCATCCTGCTTATATTTACTGTACCTACAATTCACCCAGCTTCAGTCTTCTGATACTGATAAATTTTTAAAAAATGTTTTTAAAGCAAAAGCTTCTATTCCAGTAATATTAGAAATTAGACAGGGTAAGGCCATCAATTAAATATAAATTGGGTATTCTACTGTACATTGGAGATATCTCAGTGATCAAAAGAAACAAATTCCTTACAGTTAAGGCACTTACAGGTTGGTAGGGTAAGGATTCTTGCATTACTCAACTTTTCATCACTGGAAAATGGTTGGGAACATACCTGAGAAAATCATTTTAAGGGAAGAAAGATCTATTCTCTCTCAGGGTTTCAGCCCAAGGTTGGCAGCCCCGTGGCTTTGAACCTGAGATGGCGAGGCACAGCACCATGGCAGTGAAGGTACGGGACAAAGGAGACTGCCCATCTCGTGGCAGCCAGGAAACAGAAAGGGAAACCCCGAAACCAGGGACTGAAAACCTCAGGGACTTACTTCCTCCAATTAGGCCCACCTCCGCCAGTCCCTGCCACCTCCTCTTCATGCCATAAACTGTCAACACATGAGTTTTTGAGGGAGTGGATCAGTACACCAACTTATCCTTTCACTCGCTGGATAATTCCTCACCAATGAAAGAATTATAACTACTGTTAAATTGGTGATCTTGAGAGCCAAGGATTAAAAGATGTGGTACCATGTAACTTGTTCAATTGGAATTTTTCAAGGGTCTGCCCTATATACCTTAGCATTATTCTTTTCATTCAGGCTATGGTGTCCAGCTGTAAGAAACTGTAACTGTCTACCTGAGAGCATGTTTTTGGTGAACTGGATGGCCCTGTGCACATAAGAAACAGCCAACAGGAGGATATTACATTTTATGATTTAGATATTAAGTTATTTCCCAGAAGCTCATATACTAAAGACCTGGTCCCCACCCTACAGTGTTATGAAGGTGGTAGAGACTTTGTTAAGCATAATGGAAGAAAGTTAGGCTAGGCAATGGAGTGGGATGGGGGGCGGGGGCGGGTGGGGGGGGGGTTGACTAGAAGGGAATGCTGCACTTCAGATCCCTACTCCATGTTTCTCTGAACTCCTTTTCTCCGCTTCTTGGGCACCATGAAGTGAGCAGCTTTTCTCTACCACACATTCACACTGTAATATTCTGCCTCAACACAGGGCCTTAAAATACAAAGCCAACCAACTTAAATCTCTGAGACTGTGAGCCAAAATAAATCTTCCACAAGAAGCAACGGCTCCTCCATTTATACAGGGTCTTTAGATCACTGAAAGCAGAAAGAGACAATTACTCTACTCTACCCTTTACTATATAAAAAAAAAGTCAGTGAATGCTACCAAGTTTAGACCTAGAAGAGAAATCTTAGTCTGTACATATGAACAGCATATGTTTCATTAAAGCCTGTGTTGACTTTTTGGTTTTCCAAAATCCAAGCAATGTTCTATTCTGAAATAAAGATCCCTTAATCATTCTACTGAAGACCTAAATTATTTCTACTGTTTGTACTAAGTCACACTGGATTTTACATACTGCCTAATGCAAATACCAGTTAAAATACCAATTGTTGTTAGGCCAATTTTATTTAAAAATTTGCTTGAGAAAATACCCCACCATAAAATTGATTGAGTTATCTGATCCATAGACTTCATTTTCTAGGTCAGAATCAGGATAGAATGAATCTATGTGTGTGAAAAGGAGCATATCACACTATTATCACTTGATAGCAGTCAGGTAGCAAGATTGATTTCCAATTGTCTAGGTTATTTTCTCAAAAAGCTAAAACTTGCCAAATGTTGTATATTCAGGATGATATTTATCTGTTAATAAATGACAGCCTACAAGGTTTTCAAATTTCCAGTCATTTTTCAAGTCTATCATTTGCTTCCTGCCACCACTCTGTGAGGTAATATAGTGCTAGCTACCCTTAATGCCCTCACAAGGCCTTAGCCCCAAGAGTAAACTATTGAAGGTATTTGCCTCCCATGCCCCCCAAAATTATGTAATGATTAAATGGTACAATTACAATCAGAATATCTCACTTCAGACTTTATTCCCTAACCACCTTAACAGCAAGAACTATAAGATTTTTCTCTCTAACTTTTCTCCTATATGATTAAAAAAATAATAACTCATGGTTTTGCACACAGTTTATATTTACTCAATATCCTTTCCCTTATATTTATTCTTTTTCAAAATATTTTGTTATCTTTAAGGAGTTCTACAAAGGATTTACATTCCATGTATCAGTTTATACATGCACTGCATCTTGATCAGTATCATCATTCCCCGCCTCTCCCTCCCAGCCTCGTTTTTATCATTGGGTATGATAACTGCACTCTCCCACCCCTCCTCCATTTGTCTGCTCCCCTCCTCTGACCTTCACTCCCACTTAGACCTCAAGTTCCAGATTCCTGGTATTGTTTGTTTGATGGTAAGTTAGTTGTTCAAAGGAGTTACATTATTGGAATTCTCTCTTGTCTATACCATACACTAGTTAATGCATTTGCCCTTACACTTATTCTTGTATGGTCTACAGCATTTTGCAAACTATTCGACAATTATCTATGTTGGTGTGTGTGTGTGTGTGTGTGTGTGTGTGTGTGTGTGTGTGTGTGTGTGTGTGATGTACTAGCATTTAAATTCAAGGCCTTGTGCTTACTAGGCAAGTATTATAGCATTTAAGTCATTCACTTTATCCCTTTAAGTTATTTTTATATATTTCACATTTTGGGGGGCTGGCCTCAGACCATGATCATCCTACCTATACTTCCCACATAGCTAGTATTAAAGGCATGAGCCATCATGCTTGGTTTGTATACTGAGATGGTGTTTTGCTCACATTTTGCCCAGACTGGCCTTGAGCCACAATTGCCCTGATTCTGATTTCTGCCTCCTGAGTAGCTAGGATTACAGACATGTAATCCATCACACCCAACCTGTAGTTTTTCAGTATTAGTTTACAGGTCCTTGCAACCTGACTTGAGGTAGCCTAGTTTCCTCAGAAATTAACCCGCTACCATCTGGTGGCTCACTTAATCTTTTTAAGAGTTCGCCAAGGTGGATGTTCGTTTGATCATGATCATTGTCTTTGGTCTTTCATTTTTCAGTCCTTTAAGTCTTGGTTGGTGGGACCCTGAGATTACTATGACTTCCCTTCGTAATAGTTCTTCAGTGACTTTTCACCACCAGGTAATTGTCTTTTGAGTCTGAGACTACAACTAGTCTCATCCTCAAAGATTGAGGTTCCACCCTTGCAGAGACTTGAGGCAGCAGAAAGAAGAATGAGAGTAAGCATAGCAATGTAAACCACTTGAGAGGTGGAGAGGTAGCTTGGTGGTTCCTCAAGAACAATGTTTCTTGATTCCTGTCTCCCTGCCCTTAGCATGTTGCTTTACAATCCATGATTGTAACACGGCTGCTTCATCCTTAGATTTCACATCTATATTCCAGGAAGGAAGATCAAAAAAAGGAGGAGCAACAACAAACTTAGCTCATGTCTAGTTGTTAAAATAAAAAACTTAACTACTTCTGGCTAGATGGATATTTATTCATCTTTTACCTGTTTATTGCCTGTGTAGTTAGGTGAGGCAAGAAAGGTATTGACAATGCAAATTTGGACTATCAACTCCAAGTGTCTCCCAGAATTACAAGAAAGACATTGAGAGAAGTGGGGACAGGGTTAGTTTAGGGTCTGAAGAAAACCAACATGAGAACCCAAAAAGGTAAACTTATTTTTGCCCGCGAGTGGCAAAGAAGACAATCTTGACATCGGTGACCTTCAACATACGAGGGCACTCATTTTCAATTTGTAGTCATTTTTGTAGGAAACTCTAGGACAAAGAAGGTGACTAAATTCCACCAGTGGCAAGGTTTATAGATTGGATGTTGCAAAAGGGGAAGTTGGTAAAGGAGTCACAGACGTGCAATACATGTGCCATGAACCACAGCCTCTTCCTGAAGGAGGAGGGAAGCCAGGAAAGAGACTGGAGATCTTGATTAGACCAGAGGATAGATATGAAAGACCATAAATGCCAGAAAGGCCTGGAAGTGCAGAACTGGGGACAGAGCAAACAAGCATGAGATGAGACATTAGAGGTAAGGTAGCTCTAGATGAAAACAGAGGCATTCAAGTTGCATGTGGATGGCAACCTTGGGCTTAAGTCAAGGCATTTTGATGCTGGATCATAGGAAGGCTCTAATGCCACCTGTCCAACTATAAAATCAAGTTCTCGATGCTTTATTTATCAACTATATTTGCATGTCATTACAAAGTACTGCAACAAAATAAGAATGTAGAGGAAGTATTAGTGAATAAACCATAAAGCTCTGGGTTTTAGATCTGACTCATTTATAACTAATTGTGCATATTTCCATTTCTTTGGTCCTTCCTTTTTATTGCCAATTTAGTTAAATGAATTATCTCTATGAACCTTCTGTACTAGCATTCTCTTCAAATGTGTCTTTTTAGTTGTAGATTGTCTCATTTTAAATCATTAGAGAATGGACAGTAAAAAAAAAAAAAAGGGTATGAACAGATGAGGGATATTTTTGTTTTAATTCACCAGCTCTAGAAGATAATGGTAACTAAACTGAATTGTTTTTCATTGTGACAGAAACTTTGTAGGGGAGGGAGGGAGGGTGGGAGAAGGGATAAAAGGAGGGAGGAACAGAGACAGAGAAAGGAAAAGAGGGAAGAAAGAGAAGGGGAAGAGGGAAGGGGTGGTAAAAGAAGGGAAATTGAAAGTGAGGAAGGAAAGAAGGAAGGAAGGGAGAGCAGGCGAGAGAGATGATAACAGGTACTTGTAGCTAGGTACTCTGATAGTTGTAATCCCAGCTACTTAAAAAGACTGAGATCTCAGAATCACAGTTTAGAGACAGACAAACAAATTTAAGAGATTTCTTCTCTTCAATTAACCAACAATAAGCCAGAGCTGAGGATGTTAATCAAGTGTAGAGTACCAACAATGAGCAAAACAACCGAGTGAGAGCATGAGGTCAGGAGTTCAAGTCCCAGTACCAGCACCCCCTCAAAAAAAGAAATTTATATATGGGTTTCATTTAGCTGTTTTACACGTATCTAACATTGCTAATAACCAGCCATGTATTCACTTGCCTCCGCACCATGTTTACTACTTTGATGTCATGACCAATATGCAATTCAACCTGCAGACTAGTAAGTTTTCTGTGTCTGTTGTTTAAATTAATAAGCCTCTCATTTTCAGTATGATTTTGATGAAGTATGCAAAATGGTTTTAATTATAATTCCATGTTCACATGTTCATAACTTGATGAAAAATGCCTTTGGGGTTGAAATTTTCCATCCCATGTTCTATCTCTACCCAAATATAGTTCTTTTTCCTCCTCTGGAAAATTTGAGAAAATCCGTATGATCACTTATGAATGTGGAAAAAATGCACTCTTTCAAATGTTTAATTAAATAAAAGGACCAACAATTATAAAATCTTTAGTATAAACCTCCCATACATACTTATAAAAGCCTCAGATATAAATATAGTAGATCTTAGTGAAGTGCTGAGGTTTTGTTCTTTTAATTTCATGTAGAGAAATTCATGTTCATCTTTGAACACTTGTTAATGAGAAATGTAAAGATGTACCAGGCAAGTATGTCAGTCAGTTTCATATTAAAATTAACACATTCCAATTTTATGAGGTGGTTACTTTATTAATTTTTGCTAAGTGATACATGATTGGCCTAAGAATCCTGTTTCCTGAGAATCTAAGTTTTCATTGTGTTGTACATAGTGTGTGCTCAATAAACATTTACTTTAATAAAAGGTATAGTGATAAAAAATAAATATTTAACAATTTATGCTTCGAGGCGAGTTTAAGTGTACAAGGGATTGTGGCAAAAGATCCTTACATGCTTCAGAAGTAAATTTTTTGGGCAGTCAGAATAATATAAGTTTTGGTCATATTTAGAATGTATAAGAATCTTGGTTATAAATAACAGATGTTGGTGGGGATGTGGCCAAAAGGGAATGCTACTACACTGTAGGAATGTAAACTTGTTCAACCACTCTGGAAAGCAATATGGAGGTTCCTCAAAAGACTCCACATAGAGCTTCCTTATGACCCAGGAATCTCACTCCTGGACATTTATCCAAATGACCACAGCCCAGGCCATAGTAAAGCCACGGGCACAACCATGATCACTGCAACATTGTTTACTATAATTAAGATATGGAACCAACCCAGATGCCTTCAGTGGATGAATGGATCAAGAAGATGTGATATATATAAACAATGGAATTCTATGCTTCCATCAGAAAGAATGACATTGCTTGGAAAAAGTTATATTAAATGAAGTAAGCCCGACCCAAAGAACCATAGGTTGCGTGGTTTGTAATAATTAGAATGTATCTCATGAATAGTAAAAGACAAAAAATTACACTTGGGCATGATAAATTAACCAGGACTCTAAACATTCCCACTGAGGATAAAGGAGGATATTCTTAAGAGAGGATCACAAATCTTTACAGTAAAAAAATATATATATTTTAACAAAGAGAGGGTCACAAGGGCTAGATAGCTATGCGCACATGACCATAAAAAAAAAAACATGCGTATTAAAATGAACTCTAAGAAATGGAAACAAGAGGGTTTTTTATTGTACTGTTTGTGATTCTTTTTTTCCCTTTGTTTTCTTTCCTTTTCCCTTTTTCCCTTTGTCACTGTTTTTGATTTCTGTACCCTTTGTCTTATATAGAAGGTTATCTGATTTGGGGAGGGGAAGGGGAAGTACAGAAATGTTGGGACAAACGGTGAACCAATTCAGCAATGATACTCACTAGACTCTATGCTGGAAATGAACTATATAAGGGGGGAAAAACAGAAGATGAGGGCAGGGTGACACTGTTCAAAAGAAATGTACACATTACCTGACTTATGTAACTGTAATCCCTCTGTGCATCACCTTTACAATGTATTTTTTAAAACTAATAACATTTTTAAAAAAGAATCTTGGTTGTAGATACAACACAAAAATATCTATATTAACACTTTTTATATGAAACTCTGAAAGCAGGAATAATAAATGAAAGCTAAAGGCAAAAAATGCAAGAGAGGAAGTGACTTAAAGTTATAATAAAAATTGAACAAATAATAAAAGAAGAAGAAGAAGAAAACTCAAAATAGTGGTACTTTAGATTATGAGAGAAAGAAAAAGAAGCATACATTATTTAACTATTGCTTTTCATATCGATGACGCGACATAGAGGCGTATATGGAAGTTTCTGATGGAAGAAATCAAATGATTTTTAAAGGTTATCTCTGAATTGAAGTGTAATGAGGCATGTTGAAAGTAAGATGGGGTGTGATAACAGACCTGAACTTTTTATTACATGGAACATATATGCATAAAATGTTTTAAAAATTAGGCATTTTCGGTAGCAGGGGTGGGGTGCAGGGAAGAATACAAACTAAAGAATCACTCCAGTTCAAGCCCACGCGCTGTCCTATTGCCCCAGAAGATCACCGAGTGGATACTAAACACACATAGGGCAAAACTCATTGGAACTTCGTAAACACGTTCCTGGGGCTTAGTTCCTTCTCTAGCTTGGACTTAGATGGACACCTGCTAACAAATAATCACAAATAATAGAGCTGGAGTTCAACTTAAAAGATGCAAAAAGGCTTTCCAAGCCTTTGCTATGCTTAATAAGAGTAATAGCATTCTAAGAGCTAGTCCCTTTTGACCAGCATTTATGCTAGGTGCTTTGTCTAAATTATCTTCACAATCCTATACAGTAGGAAGTATTTCCACTGTGTGAGTGGAGAGCATAAGGGCTAACCACACCACTAACAGGGGTCATAGTCAAGATTTAGTCTGTCTGACTCTCCTGTTGATGTCGCGCTTGCTGTAGGTAGCTCCCCAGTCTAAGACAGATCTGGAGTCTCAGTAGCATTGAAAACCCCCAACACTGAAAACACGGTTAAGAAATTGAAGGATTTTGCCAGTCACAGGGGCTCATACCTATAATTCTAGCTACTGAGGAGGCTAAGACATGAGGAGGGTCACAGTTTGAAGTCAACCCAGGCAGGATATCTGCTGAGACTCTCAACTCTAATTAACCAGAAAACAACAACAACAACAACGAAGTAGAGTCATGGCTCAAGGAATAATAGTGCACCCACTTTGAAAAAGACAATGTTCAGGTCCTGAGTTCAAGACCCGTTACCAACACAAAAGATAAATGAAATTAATTGGGGGGGGACCTTTTATTCCAAATATAACCTAAACTGATGGGAGCCCTTTAGAATCTATGTATCTATTTAGTCTGAATCTTTATGATTTGGTAACGTGAACTCATTTTGACATCAAGTTGCTCAACTTTGATTCCCTTGGGGGGATTGACAGTAAAGAGTATAAAAACTTGGCCAGACACCAGTGGCTCACACCTGTAATCCTAGGTATTCACAAAGCTGAGATCTGAGGATCACAGTTCAAAGCCAGCCTGGGCAGGAAAACCTGTGAGACTCCTGTCTCCAATTAACCACCAGAAAACCAGAAGTGGCATTGTGGTTCAAGTGATAGAGCTCTAGCCTTGAGCTGAAGAGCTCAGGGATAACATCCAGGCCGAGTTCAAGCCCCACAACCGACACACACACACAAAAAAAAAAAGTATAAAAACTTGCACTGATTTAAATCTGAAACAACCAGAATTCCCAAATCACTTGACTACAAAGATTTTGGAAAAGAGAGCAGTTAACAGTATTTATAAATTATGTCACGCTTTTAAGAATATTTCAAAAGTTACTAGATCAAATTTTGGATATGCATAGAAACAAAGTAAATTTGGTCACAGCAGCTTATACCTGTAATTTTATTCACTCCAAAGAACAGATCAGGAGGATCAAGGTTCATGGCTAACGGAGGAAAAAAATTAGCAACATCCCAATTCAATCAATAAGACAGGCATGGTGGTGCCCATTTGTATTCTCAGCTACAGAGAAGGCATCAGTACATGCATAAACTACAGCCCAGCCCAGAGTAATGAGGGTTGAGACTTTTCTCTGAAAACAACAAAATGTAAAGCTAAAAAAGGCTGGAAATGTGACACAAGTAGTAGAGTGATTACCTAGTAAAGGCAAGGCCCTGAGTTAAACCCTAGTATCAAAAGAGAAAAGGGGGGGGGAGCCGGAAGTGGCGGTGTGGCTCAAGTGGTAGAGTGCTAGCCTTACGCTGAAGAGCTGAGGGACAGCGCCCAGGCCCAGAGTTCAGGCCCCACGATTGGACCCCCACCTCCCAAAAAAAGTGAGAGAGAAAGGAAATGAAGGGGAAAGGTGGGAAGAAAGAAGAATGAGCCTAAGAATGAGTTAGAGAGAAAGACACAGAGAGAGGAATATGTTTTTCACTTTTTTAAATTTTATTGTTATTGTAAAGATGATATACAGAGGGGTTACAGTTACCTAAGTTAGGTCATGAGTACACTTCTTTTTTGAACCGTGTCACCTCATCCCTTGTTTAGGTTTTTAAAACAGAAAGAACTTTGCTCAAATGTTCGGTTTTCAATTATCTCCCACAAAACTCAATCTATGAAAGTGGCAGAGGGAAACTTTTTGTAATATGCTGGTAGTTGGGATTCCAATTAAATGGGGAAATCTTTGTTAAGTATATTTCCCTCCTACCGGTGAACGTCTGAAGAGTGAGAATTTGTCTTTTCACAAAGTTCAAATGAGAAAGTACAAGTGATTATGTGTGCCCTCCAGTGTGGAAATGGCATGTCAACTTTGCTCAAGCCAGGAAGTGCTCATGTTTTGAATTAACTAATAAAATAAAGAATGCTAAAAATAAATGTTGAGCTACGGCACATTAAAACAATTATACAAGTGTTATTTCTAGTAAACAAAGTCTTAGACAATCTTATTGCCTTTACATAATTTTTTTCCTCAAAAAACACAATCACATGAATAGTAAAGAATGCAAATTGGTAACCATCCATGGCAATGGCTCTTCTGTACTACCACATCCCTAATATATATTGATACTGGCAATGCAATCAGGCTCCCGTGAACTTGGGTGAACTATTCCCTTTTTAAATTTTTCATTATGAACCATTTTAAATATTCACCAAGTAGGGAGAAAAGCAAAGTCAACAACTAAATATTCAAATATGCAGGACTAATGATTGTTGACATTTTTGTCACACTTGCTTAACTGATCTGTTTCTCTTTTGTCTCTCTTACTTGCTTTTTTCTTTCTTCTCCTCATGGTAATTAAACATCAAATTCAAAATCCCCTGATAGCTTATCTCAAAATGAGATCCTAAATTTAAGGTTCCTAATTTAAGGATTTATTTTTATTTAGCAATGTCATTAAAACACATCAAGTAAGGAACTTTTCAATTTTGTCTATGTTCTAATTCTATCGCTAATCGCAAAACAATCTGAAGTGTCTCTAAATTTTTCATGCCACTGACTCGAGAAGGCTCACTTCACTGTTTTGAGCGGCAATCATCTGTATTATCTAAACATATTTTAAGATAATGTATTCCTTATCTCATGAGCCCATGTAATCTATATCCAGGTCTACTGCTCATTGAATCGGGAAGACTTGGGTTTGACTAGCAGCTTTTCTACTGAGTTGCCCTGTTATCTTGGACAGGTCATATGTGTACTCTCCACATGCCTTATGTCCTTCTTCTGTAAAGTGGGAAAAATAATGTCACAGCCTAGAAGAGTTGCAAGTTGTAAATGAGTTACTGCAAATCTTCAACACCCAATCTATATACTTCCCAGGGCTGAATGAATTGAGTTTATCTCTTTTGTATTGTTTTGTTTTCTTTGTGGACATACTATCTGCTTGTTTTCTGTAATTCTGCAGTCTGCCCAGCATTTCCAGAACTCTGAATTCTTATACACTTACAAAGAAATACCTATAATCCGAACAATAAAATGACAGAGGTTCTCATACCAACCATGAAATTGCATTTAGGTCTTTCTTGGGGTGAATCAGCCTCAAATATCTACCAAAATCACTATAGATATTCCTGCAACTGTAAACTCTATCATATAGAGAAAAGGGGTATCAAGCATGCATTTTTAATAAGCTAGTACAGTGATTAATAAGGGAAGTTAATTTAAGCTGCTTCTGACAACTCCTGATTTCCCCTCTGTACCCCTAGTTCACATACACTTTATTTCCTTCCAAGGGCAGATCCTCTCAATGATCTAATTACTTCACACTAAGCCCCACCTCTTAAAAGTTCTAGCACTTAATAACACTACTCTAACCTTCCAGATACTAACCTTCCAGCACACAGCTCCTTGGGAGAAACACTCAAACCATAGCCACACTTGGCACCTGCTACAGGAATGAAAGGTAAGGACAGAGCAAGTGTAACTACAATTCATGTGTGAGAAGCCCTTTGTTTCTGTGAGAGATGAAAGAGATGGATTGTGGGAAGCAAATAAAATTCCTACCTCTGCTGCTTGGTACAGAGTAGCAAAGCGTTTGCCTCAATGAAGGAGGGAATCATTGGAGAAAAGCTGCCTACAGGATTCTACTGTGGCAACTCTGTATCTCTCGACACTCTCCTAGAAGACTGTTAGAGTAAAATAAATTACAAAGGCATGCTTTCTAATCACTTTAAAGATTTATTACAGATCAATATCAGTTATTCTGTCACAAGGTAATGGGAAAGATAACTAATCAGGATAATTTGGGATTTGGTGGGCACGTTCTTTTATGCAGTTGTACCACAGGGGTTTTAATTTAGCACGTGAGATTATAAATACAATATATCTTGATCAGTGCCACTCCCTTTCATCATTCTCCCCTGGGGATAACTTGGATTATTTTTTTTTTTATTCTGTACTCTCTTCCCTGTGTAACTGTCACACAAGTCATCCTTAGAAGAATTGGCTTAAATTACATAAATCGCTAGTCTCTCACTAAATTCTCTACTTTGGATCTTAATTATACAGCAAAAATTCATACTGTAAGAGCTTGACCCTCAGCACCATTGGACGGTGGTAGAACTTTAAGAGGAAGAGTCATCCAGGTACCCCTGAAGGTGATTTTGGCTCCTAGTTCCTTCCTCTTCCTCCCTCCTTTGCTTCCTTTCCCTGAGGTGAGCATTTTTGCTCTGCTTCTGTGATGTGCCATGAAGGCCCAATGCAATAGCACCTATCATGGACTAAAAACCTAAAACAGCCAAAATAGAACTTTTCTCTTTATAAGTTGATTGTCACAGGTACCTGCGACAGTAACGGAACGCTAACACTAATTTTAATTTTCCTAATATATTATGTGCCAAGAAAAAAAAAATAAGCAGCTTAAGATCGTTTCTTTTTCTGAGAGTTCACCACCCAACATGAGAAGAACTACTGAGCCTGTAAGAATGCCATATGAGAAGAAAGGGAATGTGAGGCTGGAAAGCAGGTATAGACACCAAAAAGGGAATAAGGACTGTGTGTCAATACTCAGAAGTAGGGATGCTGCACTGCAGGATGAAGGGTTTTAATTCCACAGTCATGAAAGGCAAGGAGGTGTGACCTAGCCTAGCACCATAAGGAACCTACCAATCACAGACCCCACTAATATGCCACATCTTGGAAGGATTTACTTAGCAATGGTACTAAGATGTTTGTACTTTACCCTGAAGGTTAGGGTGGCAGGGGATGATGGCATGCTCGGCTTTGTAGTTTGTAAAAAAAAAAAAAAATTAAGTGATTAGGCTGGTCTGTGGTACGTGGATTGGAGGGGAGAATGCAGATGACATGTTGGGAAGCCATTGTAGTAACTAGTCAAGCAATGATAAAGGGCCAAAGATAGACTATAAGGGTACCGAGCAGCAGAAAATAGCAGGAGAAGTGAGTAGTTACGTAGTAAGAAATAGAAATTTAAAAAAGAAGAGAAACATAGGCCAAACTTCTGTTTACAACTAGAAGAGATGGACTTTTATTGACCATGACAGGAAACACAGGAAAAGACCTTTCTTGAAGAGGGAGGGAGAGAGAGGAAAAACGACAATAACAAAAAAAAAGAAGATCCTTTCTAGAAGATTCCAGAAAGACCCATCTTACACAAGATGCTTCTCTATAGTAATTCTACCCTGGTCAGCTTGAGTCTGACACTTGGATCAGGTTGTTCCTCCATGAAGAAGCTCAATGACAGAAAGATCTGCTTTTCAAAAGATGCTCAGGTGAATTTCCAGCCTTAGAGGTAACCATTGTGCCGGGGTACTATGTACAGCTCGTTTTCTCACAGAACATCTTGAGTTCATGATCTAATGTTCCTGAATCAACCATGAACTCTCTATAGAAAACCAGGCTTCTCCCAAACCGCACACTCAGAGCTGTTCTTTCAACGCCTCGATGATGGAAATAGATCAAGCTTCTCCCCGCCTCAAGAAATCATTAGTCCTTCTCAGGTTAGGCCTTTTCCCACACCTCTCAGTCTTATTATCCCACATTTTACCATCATATTTAATGGTCTTTCAGGGCAGTGCCACACATTACATTCACCCTTAGATGTGTCATAGCCAAAACAGAGAAAAGATTTGTTACCTTAACCGCTCCTTTTATTAGGGAGTAAAATCCTTTCTAGAATGCTTCTCACCCAGTAATCTTCCTCTTCTGACTCTCCTAGCAGAGCTGGGTCACAGCCCACCCCAAAGCACTAATGAGGGATAGATTTCCACACCCTTCCTTAGAACACATAGACCATGTGCTAGGCGGAGATGGATCACAAGGGCATCTCTCTTTTTTCCTATGCTACCAAAAAATTTAATAGCATAGTAGTTTCCTATTAGTGCTATGATAAAGTATCAGAATAGAACAGAATAGAATAACAAATCAGAACTCCAAAATAGGTTTCACAGAGCTAATCAAGGTGACATCAAGGGTGTGAGTCTTGTGGAAACTCTATATTCTGTGGTCTTACCTGCTTTTCAAAGCCAGCAATGTAGCAGATTCAAACCTCTCCTCACACATCTCTCTGTCCTTTGTCACATTAACTTTTATAAACTTAGATCTCCTGTTCAGAAGTCAGGAATCAACATCACCTCTCACTCAAGTTCAGCTACATCCTTGTTTGGTCTCCATTCTGCTGGAGAAAGTCCATTGGAAGCCACCAAGTGGAGAGTTTTAAAACTCCAAAGTTAAATGATTTCTTCAAGTGCACAACTTATCAATAGCAGATATCTACCTGGACCCTGTTTCTCTGAATTCCAAGAAATGTGCAAATGTTGAATATTTTTAACGGAAGATAATAACAAGTGAGTTTCTATTTACTTCTGAGAATTTATTCCCATTGGAATAATCAAACCTACCCACATATTTCTATTTCCTGACTATACCTTTCACAATCATAAAAGCAAAGACTTTTAGAAAATGAACATTTTAAAATCATATTCATAATCCTGACTTCATTTCCTTTTCACTTTTAAGTCCTAGGATAGTTTATGATTACATTTAAATAATTACAAGTTTTCTTCCTGGAAGAATTCTAGTTACTCAAAAGTAGACATGCAATTTTTTTAATATGAAAATAACTAAGGCTTGTGGTAAACAAAGTGTCAAAAATGAGTTTTTGTCACATTTATAAGATTATTTCTTTGTTGCTTTGTATGTCCCTCCCCCACGGTATAACCCCTGCTTTCACTGTATTTGATGTTGTTATAATTTGTGGAGGGGAAGGGAAAAAACAAATCATTTAAATAGGGATACAGGTGGAGCCATTGAAACAATGAGACTTATAAGTCGTATGTCGAAAACAAACTATACAACTTGGTGGGGGGGAGGGTTGGTTGGGGGGGGGCGGGGGGAGGATGGGATGGGAAGGGGAAACAAAGGAGGAGGCTACAATGCTTGATAAGAAATGTACTCATTATCTTGCCCATGTAATTGTAACCCCTCTATACAGTATTTTCACAATTAAAAAAAATGAGTTTTTGTGTTTTTGAAAATTGACAAGACTCATACATAGTTTTTAACTATGTTAGTGAAGAAAGGCCACTAACAGCATCTATTTACCAAAACATACAAGGGTAATGGGATAAAAAGTCAATCTTTAATTTTCATACATAATTAATGCCTAAGGATATGCCTTAATTCCACATATAGAAAGTGGCTTAGCAGTTGTCAATATTACTGAGATAATATATATTTTCCAGAACAAATAAAACTTCTATTTTGACCTTGGCGTTTAGGCTATCTTTAACATCTTATTCCTGATTTGTTCCTTTTTTTTCTGTTCCTTTGCCATTGAAAAGCATGGTCAGATTGTGTGTGACTGAAGTTGAAAATAAACACTCTAATGGATCCAATCCTCGTCTCCAAAGTTTCATCATTGGTATCAATATTTTGTGTGGGGGGGGGTGGTTGTTTCCCATTCATGTTTAAATATAAGAAATAATTATAGAAACAAACACTGCTATACGGCCAACACTGGGATACTGGCCAGAAATCAACAGACAATGGACATCAGTCCAAACTCAGCCAAAGAAAAGCAGTTTGGGTAATATTGTTTTATAGTGTATGGAAAAAGTATTCAAGTCTCCAACAGAAAGTAATGCCTATAGTCCTATTCCTAGTGTTAAACCCGCAACCTGTCAACCTGCACATGCAATAATTTTGTGTGTATGTGTTAGAGGAGGAAGTGTAGGAAGGGATGAGTGTCTTTGCTTGGGGAAGCAAGTTAGGCTTTTCATCAGAAGCTCAGACGACACTCCAGTTGAAATATTCCCAGCACAATGCAGGCCCAATCAGACAGTATCCTCCTCAATGCCTCCCTAAGTCCTGTTTCTCCTTTCTCTCCAGGTGCCGGGGATATGTGGCATCCAGCATACGCCTTCCCAGTACCCTCAGCTGCTGCTTCCCAGATGTTCACCCATTCACTGCGTGCCAGTGCTGCTGCTGCGGCGGCTGAAGATTTAGAAGTTTGCTAATGAATCATGAAGCAAAAATGTCTAGGAAGCACCAGCCTAAGCCATTCTAAAAAAAAAGCTGCAATGTGGACCATGCATTGATGAAGACTAAGCACTGATTTCTCTTTCAAAAGTATGAAGGGCTTAGGATGGTGCTCAGTGCTAGAGTACTTGCCTAGCCTGCACAAGGCCCAAAGCCCAACGTTCCCCATTGGAAATAAAAAATCAGAAATATTGATGAAGAGGATTGATTCCCTTACAACCAGACCTACATTCTATATTGGGCAGGAGCTTCTGGATAGTTTTTCTCAGGCCCTAGAGAACGTCAGAAGGTTCTTATTAAAATGAACACTGAGTAATAAACTTTAATAGTCTCCAGAGGTACGTAATGCCAAAGAATAATACATAAAAAATGCTGATTTAATAAGAGCACTTATAAACTCCTCATAAATCATTTATTGCAAAGCATAATTTTGAATTACTCAAAAGATGCTAAAACAATGATAAATTATAACTCATGCTGAACTAAGCCTTATGTTCCCAGTATCAAACAAATAGATAAATTAATGTCCTTAATTAGCAGCTGATGAAGAAAAATCATGCGTGGCTTTAAAAGAATCCTAATAACGGCTGCAAAATTCCCAAGTCTGTTGGCTAAAATAAGCTTTCCCTTTCACAGATTTTTTTTTTGAACTTTTTTTTCTTTCTGGATCTCCCTGCAAACTAAACTGTCAATTCAATACATTATGCAGAATTGCCCAGATGCCTATCTCAGGAAATTGCTAACCAAGGTATTTCTTCTCTGCAGTCATTACCGTGTGTGTCAAGTGCATAGCTAAAGTCATGTAGTAAAACCTCGAAAATCTGATGCGGCATAGCCCATTTTCTTTCATCCACTGGAACAGCACCCATGTGGTGGGAGAGGGAGTTGGAATTTAAAACTCTGGGGTTCTCCATCTGTGTCTTCTAGCTGTCAAAAACCTGAAAAGGTATAATGGCCTTAATAAGAAAGAATCAGTCCTTTCCATGACAATAACAATGCCAAAGATAGGCCAAAGGGTCAAGTTAATAACTACAATTCTTTTCTGTTCCAAATCTCCTTATTCCATGACTTTGCTTGAGGTTCATTGGGTAAGTGTCAAACTGCAGGTTGTGGAAGAGACGGGAGGAGCAGCAGAGAGTGGGCAGGAAATTCTCCTAATAGAATCCAACTGCTGAAATGAAAGTTGACAGACAAGAGACAAACTCCAGGAGCCTCAGTGTCGTCCTCAATGTAAGGCAAACCTTGCACTGAAAACCAAGGCCCTGGAGGAAAAGGAGAGAGAGAGAGAGAGAGAGAGAGAGAGAGAGAGTGGGAAGGGGTGGCGGAGCACTGTGATTATCTTTTCAGACATACTTTTCAAGCGTGGGCAAGATACAGAGGCAATTTGCCAAGTTACTGAACATCATACACTATCCCAGATCATTTACTTATCTGCCATTTAGTTTGGTTTTTAAATTGCAGTATTGTGAAATTATGAATTTGGAAAAGTTCCTGCCATGTGGGTGACCAATGGCCTACGTCTTTCCATAGAAGTGGCACCAGAGGAAAGCCTTTCATCTTTGTTCACACACACACACACACACACACACACACACACACACGCACTCACACACAGACATGCTCACACATATGTGCATATATTTTTTTTCAAGAATGAATATTAAGGATGCATATTTTCTCAAATTGTTGCCATAGCTAGTGGATGCATTGGAAGAAAACAGTAGGACAGAGCTGATGAACCAAGAGGAACTGGCCTATCACTGGCCTACAACCCAGCTATTGTGGGGCAGATGCCAGAGGAGCCAAAGTTAGGGGACAGGGAGGCTACCCAGGTGCCAGTCACAGGCTGGGTACATGTAAGCAGGACAAACAAAGAGAGGAAGCATTTAAATGGAGTAGCACAGAGGAGCAGAGTCTCCCAGCAGCCTACACTGAGTATGTAAGAAGCAAATTCAGAAGCATCCATTTGTCAGTGTGCAAGCAATTTTCCCAAGCAATTATTCTGCACCAGAATTGCCCTGTGCTCTGTATTCAGAATGGTGAACCACCTAGAAAGGGAGGGACTGAATCCTATAAGGAAGTGAGCTTTGATAAAGTACCATCTGCCCTGAGAGGATTTAGCAATATCTAGGCTGAGTCAAGAGAGAGGCCTTCCTGAAAGCCAGGCCACCTCCATCAACCCAGTGGATGACTAGGAGCCAGCCACCAGGTGGCAGGTGGAGGGGGAAGGGAGGGGAGGAAAGGAAGGAAAGGGGATGGGTACAGGCAGAGGCAAAGTATTCCAGACTGAGAGATCTTCTTAAAGCAAGAGGGTCCACAGTATTGGATAAACTGAAAAACAAAGTCCTCCGTCTCTGAATTCATATATGAGTTAAGAGAATGAAAAGGTGACTTAAGAGGAGTGAACGTTCAGATTCAGTTCCTAAAGGTTTTGTATGTCAAGACTTTACCCAAGTGCCACAGGAGGTTTTGTAGGGATGTAAGTACAGGGGAACCATGAGCATCTCTAGCGTCAGTGTGAAGGAGGATTTGGGGACACCAACTTTACTTGGAGACTTCACAACAAGGAAGATGCTACTGAGGCAGGCCAGGCAAGAGTTGATGTGAAGTAGTGAGGTGACCGTGGAGGCAGGACGGTGAAGGAGAAGAGAGCCACTGGGGAAGAAGACTTCACCTGGCATGGGGGGCAGAGATACATAGAGCCAAAGGCAATGCCCAGGCTCCCTTCTTTGTCTACACAGATAGGGAATGCATTTATTGGAAAAGCTGCTGAGTAGTCCTCATAACAAGTCCACTCTATCTGCAGGGAACAGGAATCACAAAGTTCAGAAATGGAACTTTAGATCTAGAAGTGGGTGGCGGAAATAAGGAGAGCCAAGCAGGCCCTCTGCTTTTCCTGTGGGTATCACTTCAGCAAGCTCTGCACCTTCCAAGCTCTGACAGTAGTTTCCTCTCCTGTTGACAGGCTGTGCCTCAGTACTGTGAGTGGATCCCAACCCTTCCCATGACCACTAATGCCGTCTGTTCACTGACACCTGAGCAGTTAAAAGTTAATTCACTAAGGATGAACAGCATGCCACTGCATGTCTGCCTGTGGGTGCGTGTGTGTGTAATGAAAGAAATGTGAAAGTTGTCAAGATGGAAATGAAGTTTCTTGTGTCTACCCTAACCACCCCCTCAAGACAAGCAAATGAGTTGGGAGGTTATGAAAGAATATTTTTATGCATGAGTACCTGATAGGAATTGCCACAACCAATCGCTAGAACCGTGAGCTTTCATAAAGGCCATCCCAACGTTATACAAAACATCTGCCCAGCAACTGTCTGACTGTCCGGGGCTGACACCATTCTTGTTATGAAACATTGTGACAAAGGATTATTGTTTCAAAATATCTGCTGTAATCTTCCTTCTTTTTAATCTTTAAAAACTCCTTGGCCTTCAGCTACTTTGAATGTTCCTAGATTTTACAACAGCACATATATTCACACTGCAAAACTCTGATATTTCCAAATATATATCCTACTCTTTGGAGAATTTGTCTCTGGTGGAGAGAGAGACAGAGACAGAAAGAGAAAGGGAAAAGGAGACAGAGTATTATGCTTTTTCTTCATCCCTTCATCCCTCAATAGATGCGCTATAACTTGGGTGTCATGTCTATATTGCAGTAAGCAAAAATACAGGGTATATATCCAAAAGGAATTTCTGGATCTATTGTTCATTTTTTGATAAACCTACATAACTGTTTTTTCCATGATGACTTACCAATTTGCAAGCCCACCAAAGTTGTTCCCTTTTCTTTACATCCTTGCCAACTCTTGTTATCATTTGGCTTGATAATGTTTGCCATCCTAACAGGTGTTACTTATAAACGTTCTTGCTGCAAAAAAAAAAAAGTGAAAAAGCTAGCTATCTCAGATAATGGATTTATTTATAGCTTGAGTGTACTAATTACTTGACATATACATGTATCATCATATAGTACCCTTTAAAATATATAATTCATCTTGGTCAATTATGCTTCAATAATACTGGAAGGGGAGGGCAAGAATGTTAATCATTTAATATTTGAGAAGTACCTTTGCCTCCCTGGAGAGACATTCTCCACTGGTGAAAATTGTCACTTTTCATCTGATCTAAGAAATCTGCATATTTTTTTATTTTAAACCAAATCTGGGAAATGTTTAATTTTCCAAATAGTACAAAAAGCTAGCTGATGGTTATAGCTAAAATACCATCAAAAACTTTCCACAATACTAAATAAAAGATCAAGAACAGAGTGGCTATCTTTGGTCATTTGTTCATTCATGCACTTACCCTACTAAAATTCACTCAAGTCACTCCATGAATATTTGGAAAGCCTTCTAAACATTCCAGACTGTGTTGTACTTAGCTATGACCAAAACAAGCCATCTCCCCTTAGTATGCACCCTTTCTTGAAGTTTAATGTAAGTCTCAATTCCAGTGAATGCTACAAAGGAAATACGCAGAGTGATGCTGAGATTGGCCTTTTATGTTGGGTGGTCAGGGAAGCCTGACTAGCTTTCTGAGAATGGAGCCAGCACACAGTGAGCAGGACAGAGAATGCTAGGGGTAGGGAAGGAAGAACAGAAAGTTTGCCCAGGAGGATCATGAGTAGGTAGACAAGTATTTTAGCTAGATGGTGGAGAGGCAGGCAAAAGTCCTAGGAGTCCTCACACACTATGACAGAATGTGATACAAATTAAAACCAAAATGAGATACTATTTCATTAATCCCTGCTAGGATGGCTATTATAAAAATAAAATGAAATAAAAATTACCCGTGCTGGCAAGAACATGGACTAAAAGGAACTCTTGTATATAATAAATTGGAATGGAACTTTGCAGCCAGTAGAGAAAACACAGAGCTTCCTCAACAAATGAAAACTACGACTTCCATTGGTCCAACATGCCACTTCTAACTATGTATCTAAGTTAATATATCAAAGTAGTATCTAAACATGTGTTCATTAAGGCATGATTCACCATAACCAACATATGGAAGCAACCTAAGTCCACCAACAAAAAGATGGATAAAGAAAATGTCATACATACATATATGTGTGTGTGGATATACAGAGAGAGAATATTATATATAATATATAGCATACATTTTTTCTGTATGGCATATATATGTTCCATATATACACAGAGAAAGTGTTATATATAAAATCTTAGATACAACATATATATTACATATAGTATACATTTATACATATATAGAACATTATTTACTCTTTAATTAAAATGAAATCCTGCCATTTGTGATAATATCAATGACCCTAAAATTTATTATCCTAAGTGAAGTATGCCAACTACTGAAGGACAAACACTGCCTGATATCAATTCAGAAGGAATCTTTAAAAAAGAAGGAGGAGGAGGACGAGGAGGAGGAGGAGGAGGAGGAGGAGGAGGAGGAGGAGGAAGAGAAGAAGAAGAAGAAGAAGAAGAAGAAGAAGAAGAAGAAGAAGAAGAAGAAGAAGAAGAAGAAGAAGAAGAAGAAGAAGAAGAAGAAGAAGAAGAAGAAGAAGAAGAAGAAGAAAGAAGAAGAGGGAAGAAGGAGGAGGAGGGAGAAGGAGGAGGAGGAGAAGGAAGAGGAGAAGGAGGAGAAGAGGAGGATGGAGGAGGAGGAGGAAGAGGAGGAGGAGGAGGAAAGAAAAATGAAGTTAAAATAGTTAATTTTGTAAAAACAGCCAGTAGAGTACTGCAGAGGCTGGGAGGAATAAGAAGGAGGAGTTACGAATCCACTCAAGATGAATACACTGGAGATCTACTAGTCAGTATGGTGCCTATGGTTAAAAATAGTGTGTTTCCTCCTTTAAAATTGTGCTAGAAGAATAGACTCTACATGAATTGTTCTAATAGTAGTGAATAAAGGAGCAGGAGACAGCACTTAAAGATAATGAACAGGCTTGTAGTAAAGATTGTGGTGATGATTTGTTTGTACTCATGGATTTATATATGTCAAATATGTGCATCTTTCTGTCTGTCATCATATCGCAGTAGAGTACACTAAAAGGGAATGCTGGGATTTGTTTTAAATATAAAGACCATCACTAGAGCAAGAAGTAACAAATTTCCTATCTTACTAGAATATCACTCCACCATACGGTGAACAGACAGCAGGTGTCAGACCATGGTCCTGTTCCTAGGCACAATGCAGGAGTCTGAATGAGAAGTGGGGAATGATGTGGTATCTTCATGGGGCTCGAAAAACAACAGCTTTGAGGAGGTAGGCAGAGGCTGAGGACAAGGGAGAATCTCTCACAAGGCCCATGAGTTTTCTTTACCATCAACATGTCCCCCTCCGATCACAATCAATGGCTCTGGAACCAGAACAGTCACAGGGCTTTCTGAATGTTGATGGAATGACTCCGTGAATTCTGGTCATCCTACGCAGAATCACAGTGGACCAAATGCCACTCACTTCGATTCTCCTTCAGTCTCTTTTCGGGGCCTGGCTTGTATGTCAGGTATATTTCAGGTCACAAAGGAAGGAATTCATACCCAGCCATAAACACCGATGGGTAAGCTTTTCATTGCTTGGCACATATTACCTTCTTCTTCCCTCATCTCCACCCTTTTGGAGAGTTCTGCATTTGCACAGCTGGAAAAGATGACTGTTTGGGGGCTGTAACACCACTAGTGTCCAGCAGGCCAAGGAATTGCTTTAAAAATAGAACATTGAACCATTTAGCAGCCTAGTAAAAAAGTCCAGATGCTGCCATTAGATGGAAGCTCTGGCTGGCTTAAGAACAGTCGAGAGGAGCGTTAGAACCTTTTAAACCTTTATTCCCTCTATTCCGTCTTCATCTCTGCCTCAACTTACACTCATAAAGACATCTAGTTCAGAGCTGACTTCTGTATAACTCTGAAGACAATGACATTGTTGATACAAGAGACACAGATTTTTTTTTTTTTTTTGTCAGTCATGGGGCTTGCACTCAAGGCCTGGGCACTGTCCCTGAGCTCTTTTGGTCAAGTCTAATGCTCTACCACTTTGAGTCACAGAGCCAAGTGGCTCTTATCTGGAGGTAAGAGGCTCACAGACTTTTCTGCCCACACTGGCTTTGAACCACAGTCCTCAGATCTCAGCCTCCAGAGTAGCTAGGATTACAGGTATGAACCACTAGTGCCAGGCTTGGAATCACGAATCTTTTATTGGCCTCTCTCAGTGGACACTACTGTGTAGATGTCAATCTCTAACAAACAAACAAAAAGCCCTTGTTGTCAAAGCATCGTAATTGATCCTACCCCTCCCCATTTCATTTGCCTTCTGGGAAGCCAGTAGCCATGAGTTTCTTTTTCCTGTAAAATGTGTACCTCATGTGGGCATGGGTGTAGCTGACTTGATCACAGCTGGTCCGCTTTTTCCTGAAGAAGGAACCATATCAGCTGAGGCCCGGAAGGGAATTCCTAGAGGATCCTCCATGTGCATATGTGCTCCAGAGTAGGACTTTCTTAGCATGTCCCTAGAAAGAAAACTTGTGAAGACTACTTGGTGACAGGGATAAGAAACTCGGTAATGGTCATCTGCTGATGGGAGCAGGGTGTGGCTTCAACATGACACACATTTTCACCCTGTAGTAGAATAAGGCTTCTTGGCACTAAACATTCCTTCCAAATAATTTTCATGTCTAATAACCAAACTAACCTGAAACTCTAAGTCATTTGCATATTAAAAATATTTAGAGACTGGGTGCTGGTGGTTCACGCCTGTAATCCTAACTATTCAGGAAGCTGAGATCTGAAGATTGTGGTTCAAAGCCAGCCAGGGCAGAAAAGTCTCCATGAGACTTTTATCTCCAAATAACCACTCAAAAATCCAAAGTGGAGCTGTGGCTCAAAGTGATAGAGAGCTAACCTTGAGCAAAAGAGCTCAGGGACAGCAGCCAGGCCCTGAGTTCAAGCCCCATGACTGACATAAATAAATAAATAAATAACAGTTAAAATTGTGTTTCTTTGATTCAACATTGGGGGAGGGGACTTCCTGATACTTTACATGTGTATTCCCCTATAACAACAATATGAAATTCAGCTGGCCTATTAATATTTATATACTGCAGCACCAACAAAACAGACACATGGCTTATGTCTCTCAGTTTTGACCCTCTCTGAATGTTTTTAATAATACATACTGAGATAAAAACTACACCAAAATCCAATGCTCAGACTATTATATTCCCTACATGTCCTTCCTAACACAAACAATTCTTTTAATAATAATAATAAGGGACTAGATTATTTATTCATGGAACAGAATTAAGTACTGTACTTCAGGAATCAGATGACTTTATTTTTCTGTCTTGGTTTGTTTTTCTAATAGTAAAGATTTACAAAGACTCTTTCTCCCATCCTCTTTTTATGTTCTAAAGTTTTATGTCTGGATGTGATACTGTAAATGTCCTACAGATGGACAGTCCTATGAGTTTTGACTACTGGAGAGAGGTTGCTCTCCACCGCAACCCTCAATCTGAACAAGCTCCTCAAAATTCCCCTGTGACGCCCTATCATGATCAATCATCCCTTTAGCCATATCCCCACAATCCTCTTTTCCATCTGGACTGTTCCACCATCTCTAGCATCACATGACATCATTCAGTAAATTATTTTGAGCCTGGGTTTTTGCTTTGTATAATGTACTGGGGATTTATAAAGGTTTATGCATTATCTTTTTGTGCACAATAAAAGTTTGTGGTTTGATTTTTTAATATCTCACCCAGGCATATCCAGTTCACCTATTGAAGGACACTCACGTTGCTATCAGTTTGGGGAAATGACATGTGCGAAGCTTCTATAAATATGTGTGTGCAAATTTTGGTAGGAACACAAGTTTTTCTCTTGGGCAATAGAAATGGGACAGAAAATCCTCCCAACAGGACAGGTTAAAACTGATTTCACACACACACACACACACACACACACACACACAAACACAACTTTGCAAGTTACCTTTTCCTTTCTAGCCAAGTTACCATGTTTTGCATTCTCATCTGCAGTGCAGATTTCATCCTTATCAGCAGTCAGTATCATCATTTTGTTTTCAATTTTACTCATTCTGATAGGTTTGAGTATGTTATATCATTGTACATTTAAATTCTGCTTCCCTAATGATGATCTCAATCCATTCTGACCACCATATTTATACATGAGGCAAAGAGAAGGGGCAGATGGCATGTGCTAGAAGAGGCTGTACCCTTTCTAAGTGGCATTCCTGGAACTGCTCGCAATGACTTCTGACTGAGTATTAGTGAATACATTAATTCCAATGCCTCCCTGCCTACAGTTTACCTAGAATTGGGACCCCTAGTTATTCAACTGCAGATCTGGCCCCTGGTTTCAGATTAGAGATGAATTGAGAGAGGCAGAGATTGCAGGCCCATGCTGAGAAGTAAAGTGCCGGCAAGGAGGAGGGAGGTCTGACTGAGAGATTACCTGTGCTTCCAACTGGGTTAATGTTGTCACCAACTTGGTGGAGAAAAAGGAAGCTCGGCAGGTGGTGACTGCACACTGTGTGGCTCCCATTGAGCTGAGTGTCTTCGTGCCTGCCTTGCCCAGAAAGATGGGGCTCCCTACAGCTTCATCAAAGGGAAGCTCTAATCCACAGGAAGTCAGGCACCACTGTTATTTTCACACCGGTTGACTCAGAAGACTCCTGGCTACTAGGAGGAAAGCTATCAAGACCAAATACAATGATAGATAGGATGAGACCTGCCACTGCTGAAAAGTAGCATCATGGGTCCAAGAATTAGAGGCTCATGCTGGCAAGCTGCAACAGGTAAAGCGAAAGAACTCATCAGTTGAACTGAAAGTGTGGTTCAAGTAGTCCAGTATCAACTGGGCCAAGAACTCACCAGTACACTGAATTCAATAAAGTTTCTGGTCATAAAGAATGTGTGAAGATTAAGCTGAGTAGAGTAGAGAACTTGTCTGGCCTGCATACTGCCCTGGGTTTAATCTCTAGCTCCCAAATTAAGATAAATGACTCTATCATTCAAAACATTTTAAGACAGTGGCACCAACTTTTGCTTATCAAATAGCGAATAAGGTGTTTTCATTAGTTGAGAGAAGAATCCATACTTTGGAGTTGAGTGCTCTACAAAGACTACAAGACTCATTTGGAGAAATCAGGCAACGAATTTTCTCTGTTCATTTAGCAGCTGTTGATCCATCTGTAGAAAAATTTACACACTAGCATTCAGTGTGAGCAGAGCTTGGCTTTGACGTCAAAAGTATGTTGGGGGCTTTTATTTGCTCTGTTTGAAAATATTTTTCTTGGACTGTCTTATTTGATTTTCTAGTGTCCAGGGAATTTAGAGAAGACAGAAGCACATCAAAAGTTTCTTTAGTGTCCTCTGTCATCAAGTGACATTAGAACAGACTTAAAAGAGCTCTCTTTCGTAGATGCAGTGCTTTTGTTGATGAAGCTCAGAGTCTTTTTGCAACAAGAAATATTTTCTATTTTATAGAGTTTCAGGGGTGCTTAGGGACTAGCCCAAGGCCTGTGGGAAGATATAAGAGGAAAGCTGAAGCATAAAATCTTATACTCCATAAGCTATACTTAGAGAAATGACTTCCTTTACAAGACAGTAACCACTAGCTGCCCTAGTATATGGACATCTACCAACTAAATGAAATATCACTTATTTTAAAAGCACTGCTAAGTTTTACTGTATGTCTCAGACTATTCTATGCATGAGGGAGACAGTGAGGAGCCAAATTCTCATAAATTTCCTCTTGGGAGCAAGAAAGAAACAGTAAACAGGACTTATATATTAGTGTGTTGGGTTGACTATTGCCCTTCAATATTTCTTGTCCCCCTGGAGCCTATGTGTGATATTATTTGGCAATAGCCATGTTTGCAGGCATACTGAAGTTAGGATGGGGTCGGTATCCCTGCAAGAATGAAATCTGAACACAAAAGACACAGAAGCAAGGAGAAGACCATGTGACAATGGAGACAGAAATTACAGTGATACAGCCAGCATGCCTAGGAACGTCAAGGCATGTCACAAATTGCTGTAGCCCCAGAGGCCAAGAGAGGAGCCTAACATGCCTTCTGCTTCAGAGCCTCTAGAAGAAACCTTGACTTTCGACTTCTGGCTTCCTGGACTATGAGAGAATAAAATTCTGTTGTTCTAAACCACCCAGTGTGTCTGATCCTTTTAATGGAAGTTTAAGGAAATAAAGTAACACAATTTGTGACTGATAAGTGCTAGGGAGAGAAACTACAAGAAATGACCAGGGGAACATTGTGGTGTTAGATTAGACAGAAAATTCCTTCATGAGAAGGTAACGCGGATGAATAAAAGACTGAAGGAGGTAGAGGAACACCTGGCAATATCTGGAGAAAGTATTCCAGGCAGAAGGAAAAGCAATTGCAAAGGCCCTGAAATGGGAATCTCATGTTCAGGGAACAGCAGAGAGGTCCGTGTGTTTGTAGAGAGTGACACATAGCATGAGTAGAAAGAGATGAGTTCAGACAAGCAGTAGGCAGCCAGATCATGCATGTTGTAAAGTTGGCCTTCTACTCCCAGACAGAAAGGAAGCTCTTAAAGAGTCTGAGTGGAGCAGACAAGAGGCTGAGCTAGGGCTGGGAAGGTGGCTCAGTGGTAGAGCGCTTGCCTTGCATGCTTGAGGCCCTGGGTTCGATTCCTCAGCACCACATAAGCAAAAAGAAAAAAGCCGGAAGTGGCGCTGTGGCTCAAGTGGTAGTGCGCTAGCCTTGAGCTGAAGAGCTGAGGGACAGCGCCCAGGCCCCGAGTTCAGGCCCCACGACTGGACCCAAAAATAAAAATAAAAAAAAGAGCTGAGCTATATTTTAACAGGACTTCTGGGTTGTTTGGGAATATTTTGAAAGAACAAGATAGCAGCAAATAGATCCATTCATAAACTATGGCAATAATCTTGGTGGAAAATGATAATGGCGTGGCCCAGTATGGGAAGTGGCCACAGCGCTTTAGCAGGGTCAGATTCAGGATTTTTTTTTTTTGGTAGATATTGTCAAAAAAGACTGGGTCAGATGCAAAACAGAAGTAAGAATAGAAGAAGCAAGTATGGTTCCAAGGGGCTTTGCCAGACAAGTTGGACTTGCTCTTTACTAAGCGAGAAGGTTGTTAGAGTAGGAAGTATTTGGAGATGGAGAATATCAATGATCATTTGGAGACGGTAACCCCTCTAATACTGTTACCCTAGATTTTCCTGGCAGGCTTGTCCCAAACAGTCTTTTAAACTGAATAGGGCAGAAGGGAAGGGCCCATGAGGGAGCTGGGAAGATAGAAGACATAGGAGACATTTAGAATGTGAGATGGATTTGATCTATTGTTGCTGACTTTGAAAATGAGTGAGAGGCCACAAGGTAAGAAATACAAGCAGCTGGAAACAGCTGGGAATGGTCCTCTGCTTATGACCAGCAGAAAAAGAAAGGAAAAAAAAACCCTTCTATGATTGCAAGGAATTGAATTCTTCCGACAACCTAAGTGATCCTGAAAATAGAATCCCCTTAGAGCTGCCAGAAAAGAGCACAGCCCTACTGTCATCTGGATTTCTATCCCTAATACCCTTTCTGCCCCCCACAGAACTGCAAAATAACAAATCCATGTTGCCAAGTTTAAGGTATTTGTTGGAGCAAAAACAGAGTGTTAGACACATAGGCACATTTCCCATCGCTTGCTTAGGGCACCTCGGTTGAAACATCCATTTCTTACTTCTTGTACGTTGCTTATCTCTGTAGTCCATTGGAAACACTGTGAAACATAGCTTCCATTATATCCTCTCCAACTTAGACTCCTCAGTTAGGATGCCATAACCCACTTCACAGGGTCTCCTGACACATCCGTCTCTAAGTACCAAATCATGCTGCTCTAATACTTGAGCCCAAACTAAATGACCTATAGTAGGACACCTGACCATAACAATCAAAATTGTTCGACAGAAACTCAGTAGTTGACCCTGGGGCATGCTGTACTCCACTGTAATGAAAGAAGCAATTGAATTTTCTAGTTGAGACAAAGTCATCAGATAGATGGTTTTGGGTGGAAGAAAGTTAAAAAGAATAAAGATAAAAAGAAGTCATTCCGAAGCTGGCAGAAACCTTGATATTAAAAAAGAGCGGGAACACAGGCAGCTGCTTGATAATGGTAAAAGCAATAGAGACAGAGTGTTTACAGTTGTGCCCCAGGACAAGGAATCAAACAATTCCCGCGATGGAAAAGGAGAGGCAAAAATAGCACGAACCATTGTACCCGAACATACTTCTGAGCTACAAGATGCCTTCTGAGAAATATCTGCATTGTTTATTTCCTATTGTTTTGTATCTTTCCATCAGGACTTTTCTCCTTGAGTAAGATGGCTTCTCTCTCTCCCTTGTAAATAAGAATGCTGAGCTAATACATAGATTCACCTGACTCTACTTGCTAAGGGCAAGCTGACTTGTTGAATAAAAAAGATAATTATTCTCTGCCCTCCATGAGTTTTGACCTCTATGGATTTCATTGATTCTTGTCTGCTAGGTTATTTATTGAGAAGAAATTACTGCATCACTGAAATGATCAGAGTTAGATCCAATTAGCAGGAATTTAAAAAAAAAAAACAGTCTTAATCCTACCCACATACATCATTCAGTAATAACATAATTAACATAATTAACAGGTATTAGTCCTTTCTCCCCTACTGAGGCATAAATCTTTAAGAAGAGAATTTTATTCTTCAGTAGTGGACTTAGTTATATGTGTAATAAGCAAGCATTGGGCTCAATGCTTGCTGAGAGTTTAGATAAAATAATGCTGTTTCTAAAAAAGATGATCAAGCATAACCAAAGAGCATCTTTCTTCCCTTTCTACCACAAAAACACTATGCACTTTGACTCTTCTTCACCACGGAACTCTCTATGAAAAGACTCAGTCACAAGAATAATATCCCACCAATCCTTAAGTCCAGATTTGCTATTTGGAAATGTCTTTCAAAGAATGAACAGATGGAGAGTTACATGAAGTTATATTTGTGGGTGTCTTTGTCTCTTTTTAGATCTGAATACTGTTTTCGGAGCAGCAATTGTGTGCCAACCACTGCAGACACATTACAACCAATCTTCACAAAAGGCCCAAGCAGATTGTGTTACTTTACAGGTGGGGCCCTAGAATTTCGAGGGCACAGCTTGCTTGTCCAAAGCTATAAATGGTTAATTCTGAAATCAGTCTTCCTCATGAATGCCTTGAATTTTATCTTTACTGATTGGAAATGTGCAAGTGAACAGGTCCTGAGTATCTCAGGAAGGAAAGTTCTGGCTCCTACTTTAACACAAATAACAGTAAGCATTCAGGGACCATCAGTAGTGCCAGCCAAGGAGAAAAATGTTTGTCTTGCAACCTGGTGCCACCTGTTGGTTAATCCATGGAATGGGCAATATAATTCCTTTTACTCCCAACCACAACTTCCAAAATCAGTCAGTCAAAAGATCATAAAGATTCTTCGTGCTGATTTAGTACAAGGAGTAAGATAGGATCTACTTTTCTGATTCCTTGCCTCTCCCCCTCCTCCCCCCCCCCCCACCCCCCCCCCGGCACCGTTTCTTAAAGTGGCTGTCTTTAATGTATATTTTTGGCACCTTTGTCAAAAATCATCTGGATTTGTGTGTGTGTATTTATGTGTCTTATCTTCTGCTAGTCTATATGGCTGTTTCTGTGCCCGTTACTAAGGCTCTGTACTCTCCTTGGAATTCAAGTATGGTGGTACCTCCACTATTACTGGAGGACTACTTTGGCTGTTTGAAGCCTTTCATTCTTTCACGTGAACTCAAGGATTTTGATTTTTCTACTTCAGTAATGCAACTATTTGCCTGTTGATGGGTACTGCATTGAATATTGGCATTGCTTTTTATAGTATAGTCATTTTCACATAATCAATTCTGCAGATCCATGAACACAGGAGGTCTTTAAACTTTGTAGTGTCTTCTTAAATTTCTTTCTTTAATATTTTGCAGTTTTTGTTGTAGAGGGTGTTTACTTCCTTTGCTGTGAATTCATTACCACATATTTTATTTTTTTGTAGAGGCTATTGAGCATGGGATTCTTTTTCTGCCTTCTTTCTGTCTGTTCTTTGGTGGTATACAGGAAAAGTACTGAGTTTTAGTGCTACTTTGCTGAAAGTGCTTATGAGAGTTGAAAGTTTTGGTGGAGCTCTTAGCAATTTTCAGATATAGAGTCATGTCATCTGGAACTAGGAATCATGTGATTTTTTTTCCTTCCCTTTTATTTCTCTTGTCTTATCGCTCTGGCTAGGAATTCTAATACTACATTGAATAAGAATGTAGAGAATCAACACACCCTTGTCCCATTCCTGACCTTGAGGAAAATTGTCTGAGTTATTCACTGTTCAGTATAACATTGGCAATAGACATCACACACACACACACACACACACACACACACACACACTTTGATATATCAGAGCACAGTTCTTTTATCCACCATTTCTTCAGAACTTTTATCCTAAATGGATGTTAAACCTTGTCAGAGGCATTTTTTTTTTTTTTGGTCTATTCAGATAGTCATGTAGGAAAAACATAGAAAAAACCCTGGAAGATACTAGCGTAGTGTAGTGAGTACTATGGAATATTGACATAGCATGTGTGTTATTGAATACTGACCTCATGGGTACTGATACAGTGTGCTATTAAATACTGACATAGTATATTATTGCATACTGCCGTAATGTGTTATTGAATATTGATAGGGTAGGCTATTGAATAGGAATATATCGAATGTATGTGTGCTGTGAAATTACATGAAATGTTAAGCTGTAAAATTAGGAGTTAGAGGCTAGAAGTCAGAACTGTGGAAGATAAGGACACACCCAGGGAGCCTATTCAGCCATCACCAAGGCAACTAGCCCACCAGCTCCACCCTCATCGACTGCCAGATGTGACCAGAAGCAAAGCTGGCATCGAGGCAACCCCGATAATCACACATAGCCAGAAATGAGACATTAAAATCTCAGGGCAGCAGAGACCCTGCATTCGGCCTCCCGGAGTGAGGTAACTCCATGCTGGACCTACCCTCCCCGGCAGTGCCCCCCCCCCCCCCACCGGGCAAGGCGGCTACTTCTCCCTCCAGCGCATCCCAGAGGACGCCACGGTGGACTTCGCTCGACCTCTGAACCAAGTGACCCTCCACGCAAACTCCTCTTGGTGTGGGACGCGCTTAGTAGAACTAGGCATAAGAGTTAGTTATTGGTATGTATTGTTTTTGAAGTGTTTAAATAAACTAAGTGCTGCTATAGATATGCAAATTCAGCACACATAGCTCACAAACTCCCTGAATAGGACTCCCATCGCTCAAGAAATAGAGCAAAAATTGACAAATAAGATTAAGTCAAAATAAAATACCTTCTGTCACTAGAATAAAGACAGGAGACAATCTTTGCCAGCTAGTCATCTGACAAGTGATTAATGACCATAATTGACAAGGAACAAAAAGATTAAGCTCTTAAAGAACCAACAACCCAATTAATAATTGGACAAATGATTTGAACATACAATTCCTAAAAGAAGCAAAATAACCACTAACTGTATGAAAAATGTTCAACATCTCTGGCCATTAAAAATGAAAATAAAAATGATGATCATGTTAAGTGAAGCAAGCCAGTTCAGAAGGATGAAGCTCTCTCTCATATGTAAAATGGAGACCTAAAATACATATTAATCCAGGTGATAATCCTAGTTACTCGAGAGGCTAAAACCTGAGAATTGTGGTCCAGCCTGGGCAAGGAAGTCTGTGAGACATAATCTCCAATTAACCAACAAAAAGGCCACAGTGACCTGTGGCTCAAGTGGTAGAGTACCAGCCTTGAGTGAAAAAGTTAAGGAACAATGATCAAACCTTCAGGTCAAGCCCCAGTATAGCACACATGTGTGCATGCACATACATGCATGTATACACACACACACTAGAAGGTAGGCACAGATGTTTCACACTGTAATCCTAGCTAATCAGGAGGCTAAGATCTGAGAATCACAGTTCAAAGCTAGCCCAAAGCCAGCCTTTGCAGGAAAATCCATGAGACCCTTATCTCCAATTAACTACCAAATAGCTGAAAGTATAGCTGTTGCTCAAGTGGTAGATTTCTACCCTTGAGTGAAAAAACTCAGGGACATTACCCAGGCCCTGAGTTGTTCAAGTCCCAGAACAAGCACAAAAATAATAGATGATAGATAGACAGACAGATAGATAGATAGATAGATACATACATACATACATACATTCATGAATGCATGCATGCATATATACATACATACATGCATACATATATACTATCTGGGGGAACAAGAGAAAGGTAAGAAAGGGAAGGAGAATATGGGAATGAACAGTACATTGTATCTGTGTGAAGATGACACAAGTTTGACTCATCTCTTTTGTTTTTCCCTATCTTATTAGCAAGCTATATCCTACCTGTCTCCTTTCTTGGTCTCGATTCTACATAGTCTCAGGGCAATACCTACTGGTCCTGTAAAATGGGAATGGGGCTGAAGTGTTTTGTGGGCTGGATGGGGAAGGCTGAAGAGCTGGCAGAGGCAACTCCAGGGGGAAAGAAGAGCTTTATCATTGCTCTGTAATACCCAATGTGTAGCAGGTTCATTCCACATCTACCCATTTCCCAAGACATTTTGCCAGTGACTATTTCCATGCCACAGATGGAATCTAGGTGCATGGAATCCAATTCAGCTGCTGCAAATGGTTCTTAAAATTAATTCAAACTTTTCACCTGCTCTTTTGTAAGAACAATCAGGAATCTGAAGCAAATTGTCAAGAAAAAGTCTGCTCAGAAGAAATGTGCTGTGGCTCAAAGTGGTAGAGAGCTGGCCTCGAGCCAAAGGACTCAGGTACAGCATCCAGGCCCTGAGTGCAAGATCCAAGACAGACAAAAAGAAAAGAAAGAAAAACCTCTGCTCAGAGTTGTATTGGGCTATTTCAAGGGGACTGTCTGATTCTCAAAAAATATTCAAGGTCATAGAAGGGAAGTTATGTCTCTTCATTTAAACAATGATTTCTTCATAAGCTTTAGAAAAAGTAAAACATTCTTTCTCACACTGTATTTTTTCATTTTTTTCTTATAGTAATCATGTAACTTAGCAAAAATATGGGATAGTTGTTTCTCATCAAGACCCGGGATAAATATTCCCAAATCCCCTCAAATTTTTCCAGTCTGCCTGCAGATATTGCCTGAAAATTATTGGAAAGTAGAATAATGTCAAGAGAAATGAGAGACAGCAAACCAATTCAAATTCTTATTTCTCACAAGATAGGTGATCTTAAATGAAATCTTTCAGAAATTTATTCTCCACATCTATAAAATGGGGATTACCTTATCAAGCTCTTTCAAGAGCCGAATGAAGCAATGCATATAAAGCGCTGGGCATTTGCCTGGTGGTAATAATCTCTTGGTGAGTAAGAGCCATGCTATGTTGATCATAATAAGACACATGGTTGCTGTGGATGGGAAGCTTCAAATTCCAAAACTGATGTTACATGTTTGATTATCTGTGTCTGAAAAGTGTATAAAGAGCTGTGTATATTCCACAGCCAAAGCTGACCACTGCCTTTGTCACACACTGGCCTAAAAATTCCAAGTTTATAAAACTGGGCTTGGAATTTAATTAAATTGATGCAGCATGCTGTGCAAATCACAGGGCACTAAATAAGGATTTCTTCCATTAAACCCTGGAACTATGAAATACAGCCTACAGGAGAAAAAAATGTATTTCTTTATAGTCTGTCATGCTGCTGCTTATTTTTCTTAGTTTAAATATAGATAAGAAGTAAAAATGGCATTGTCTCTCTCTAAGAATCTCATGCATTTTTCATACATGTGTGGCATTAATATACCTTTACTAATTTTTGAGTTATATTTATGAGAAGCTACCATCTGCAAGAGAGGTTGCAACTAGAAGGAAATATTTATATACACGAGAGTCATACATAATTTAATGCCAGAGCAGGAAAAAAGAAAAAATGTTCAGAACATAGTAGAACACCCTTCTATGGGTATATTATAGATATGTCACAGTAGGAGGTGAAGAGCAAAGCATTTTCTTCTTAAGAAATAGCCAGGTATTGAGAATAATCTTTAAAATTTAATTTGGATAATTTCCATTGACTATTGTGAGAAAACCAAGAGGGCTTTATCTATGAAATAAGGGTGAAAGTGAAATTGTGCTCTGAATATATAAAGATAAATTTTTAACATGGCATTGTATGTCAAAGTTCTAAGAAGATCTAGCAAAAGAACAAACTAGGCATGTTATCTGGGTAATAATAAGCTCAAACATATGGGGGGAAGTAAAGAAGGGAGGGGAGGGAAGGGAAAGGAAGAAAGAAAGAAAGGGCCAGAGGAGAATAAAGAAAAGGAGGAAAGAAGGAATAAAAAGGGAGGGAAGGAGTAAGGGAGGGCCAAGAGAGGAAGGGAGGAAGGAAAGAAGGAAGAAAGGAAGCAAGCAAGCAAACAAGCAAGAGAGGAAGGGAGGGAGGGAAGAAAATTGAGATTATAGAAAACAAAGAAATACTTGGATCACAAGAACTATCAATGGACTGAAAGCCAACGTCTCAGTGGAATTGAGTCTTGGTTTTGATTGATTAAGTAAAATACGGCATCGAAATAATCCAGTCAATCCTTTTGATCCATGGAAACTTTCCTTACTATGGAAAAAAGATTTTATGGTAATGAATCCCTAGGAAAATCAACCTTGAACAATTTGGCAATGTTTTTCAAATGGCCATTGTTCTGTATCTGGTCAGGTGATGTATTAATCAGCAAACTCAAAACCTGAGTTATCTATTCACATGGCTCGTATTTGTAAAATAAGCTTCTTTGCCTCAGAGTTACCTACAAAGATGAAAGTAATTCTCTTTGTGCTTTACTCCCACCAAACCACATGTGATACACACATCCAAGTTCACACACACACACACACACACACACACACACACACACACACACGCATTCATTGTTGCCAGATCTATAAGTAAAGCCAGATTTAAATATACCACCAAAGGGTCCCCAAAAGTTAAACCAAAGAAGAAAGAACTATATACCCCCCATTAAAAAAAAAAAGAAGAAAACTTCAGCATTTTTCTTGCTTACATTGGCAAAGCTCTAGGAAATATACAAAAGAATGAATTTTGGGGTGTTCAGCCAATGTAACAGGTTAGGTCTAACCATCATCACAGGCACTCTCCACACAACTTTTGGATTTCACTGTCCTCAAATTGCTGAGAGAGGTTCTAGCAGTATATTCAGCTGGTCCGCACAACTCCTGACTCAGTGTTGGACCACACTATGGGAAGGTGAAATGCCAGCCATTCCTCCACATAACGCAGTGGGTGCATTCTGAAGACTTTGGAAGGAGGCTGACATGCATTCATCATGTGATCGTGCCCACCCATTCCTACTCTGCAAGCCCCCAAGGGGCTGGGAAGATGCTCCTCATACTAAACCTTAGACAGCAGCACCAGTAACTATGGAAGTCCCTTTAGTTCCTAGCAGCATACACTAGGGATTCCACTGCAAGAGATTATACTGAAACAGACTTTCTGATTTCCACTGGCTTTGGAAGATCCTACCAGAGGCCTTAATCTCAGAAACAAGGTAGAATTGCTTTCATAATAAATATCAAGGGAATGAAGTCAATGACTGTTTTCTCACCCATGAGAAGACACATGCTCTGAGTGAAGGAACTGTAAGTTACCAGTTCCTACCATAGCAAAGGTTCCTAATTATAAAGTCTGCTGGACTAATTTCTGACAGCTTTTTTATTCCCCTATTTTATTTGTTTGCAGGGCTTCTCATATGACTGAGATGACAACAAACGCAATGACATTACATTTGGAAGTAGACATGAACAATGAAGATGGTGGCCTCATCCAGGAAAAAGAAACCACTGGATAGAGCCTTGTGGTCTGGCACTAACAGGCTCTGTACATTCTCTGTGCAACAATAACTCCATACCATTCCCACATTTTTTTTCCTTTCTCCCAGTTCCTTTTATAGCATCTACCTGAGGTAGGTACATTTTGTTTGCAGTTTATCACTTTGTATTTCCTAGAAAAGATACAAGCCAGTCATGAAAAGGAATCGTAAATTTGTTTTCATGGAACCTGAAATGAGAATTTTGATTAAGTTTCTTGGATTCATTCATAACAATTCATAATTAGAGTATTTTCCCTAGATAAGAATAGTTCAATGTATTTTAAGTTATGGACTTCAGAAGAGATTTTTCAGTATTGAAAAACAATATATTTTTTGCAAATCTCATTCCCATGAAACATGTAGACATTTTCATCATTATTACTAGTTGATTTAATTACTTAGCTGTTTTTGTTTTCTGTCTCTCTTGGCCTCCACCAAGACTATGCTGTAAGTTTTTTTTTTTTTCATTATGTCATGTGCCCTTGATTTTCAAAATTTCATAATAAATGTAAGAAAAAATAACCACACTATCAAATCTAAGGGCATGAAACAATAACACATTCGTATCAGATCAGAAAACAATGCCTGCTGTAATTCTCGGAAACCAAAGAACATGAACACTTTGTCACAAAGTGTGTGTGATACAGGTTGAAACCCATACTGCAGCACATTTTCTCAGCTTTGCAAACACACCAAGACTTCCTAATTATAATCTCATAGGTCAAACCGCACCTCCTATGTGCTGTCTAAGTAGCAAGAATCCAAAGACAGATCACAGGCCTGGCATGCAAGTGGAAAGTTTGGGGTAATTGTTTAGGCTGACTGGTATTACCTGGCCCTATTCTGGAAAATATATCAGGCACATTGGTATGTGTATTTCTCTCTCTCAAAATAATCAGAAAAGTTCCTTGATGGCTCTCTCTGGATGCTGAGTAATACTCTTAGTTTGTGCTTTCAACTGGAGGAGCTCCAAGTCCTTGACTCTCGTACACTGTTACAAAGAGGGTACATTATTACAGTATTTCAGTAGATTAGAAATATAATGTATCAGTATAATAATCTCCTGTCTTTCAATTTGATCTGCTTTGTCTTCCCAATCTAAGACTCTGTCTTCCACTTCATCTGTTCAACCAGAGAGGCTTTCCACTATATTGTTTAATTCTCTGTTTTCTGTTTGGTCATTTTTGAAGGCTTTTACCTCTTTCTTGTGGTCTTAGGATTTCTAAGGACCTCTTTGTAAAATATATTAAACAGTATGTTTCATTAGGTAGCCGATGAAGAGAACACCACTTACTATTCAGGCAGGAAAAGAAGTTTATTTACCGAACGGCTATCCAAGCCCTGCGTGGTGGAGAGGCATGGCTGAAAAGGAAAAGGAAAAGTCCTGGGTCAGGACTTATCTAGGCCAGGGACAGGAAGAGGTGTGGCCAGGTGGGGGATCCGGATGTGACCTCATGGTCTAGAACTCTCCTCAGATGGCGCAGGATGTGACCTAGCAGGAGGGGAAAGTGACTGCTTCCAGGTCTGCCTGTTACCAATAACAGATACTGGGTGGAAACTTAGCCAAGAGGTAGGGAGGTGTCCTGTGAAGACCTTACACTCTTTTCATCACTGATTTGTGTGTATTTTCCTTAATCTCCTTTAACTGGGTGGCTGCTTTTTCACTGGACTCCTTTGCCTGCTCTTGGACTCTATTTAGCTTCTTTATCATGTTCTCCCTGAGTTCTTCCATTAGTCTTTGGTTAGTCTCATCATGCTCACAAATTGTCTTCTGTATGATTTCAAACTTTTCATTAATTAAATTTATCATCAATGCTTTTAGTACATCTTGTGAAGTTTCTTCTAGGTCCCTATTTTCCTGCTCTCTTGTCTGGATATTTCTGTGATCTTTTTATTTACTTGGATTTACATATTTCTGATATGAAGTCCCTTTTAGTTTTATCTTTGGGGAATGTATGATCTTCTAAATAGGCTGTTTCTTGTTTTCTGTGTTGCTGTTTTCGGTTTCTTTTCCTTTTGTTTGTTTGTTTGTATCAGGAGGGTTATAGAGGGCACATTAAAGGAGGCACAAGGGTAAGCAACAGTGATACTCGCTAGACACTATGTGACACTAAGATACTGGGTATCTTGCGGGTGGGAATGAGAAGAGAAAACAGAGCCACAGAAGGGCTCAAAAAGAATTGCACCCATTACTCATTACCTGATTCATGTATCCATAACTCTCTGGACATCAACTCTACAGTAATAAATGTTTTAAAAAAGAAAAGAAGAAAAAGCCCCAAGGAGTCATGAGAAGCAAAAAAAAAAAAAAAAAAATGTAATGTATCAAAGCCATGGAAAATATATCGACCTGTTCTTATCCAACAAGGCCACTTCCAGAAATTTATTCCAAGAGAAAATTACCTTAAAAGATTGTATCAAACTATGCCTAAGATGCAGCTTTGTTTAGAAATAATAAGAATACAACTTCTATGACCAGCAATGGAAGATTCATTAAGAAAAATTATGGTACATTTTAATAGGATGAATACTTAGCATATAATAAACACTATAACAAAGAAAAATTATTTGTTAGCATAGAAAAAAGTGCACAGCACACTGCTGACAAAAAAATACGTCCCTCAAAGACTATTTTGTTTAAATGTAGGTCAAGAAGAGGGGTAGATGAACCACAGGGCCAATGCATACCAGCTCTAAGCCTGTGTTTTTACCAGTCCTTCCAAAATGTTCCACATCCTCCTTCAAGGAGAAAAAAACAAAACAGTTATAGGATGACCAAGCATAAGTCACACTCCTATGCTTGGTCTTTGAATGGGTGTTCAAGGGCCAGCAGGCTGCTAGATCTACCTATGAATCTACCAGTTCTGGCAAACCTCACTCAGGATCTTAAACAGTATTCAGATCATATCTTTGTCAGCAAGGAACAGGATCTGAATGCATCACTGTTCACTTTCTATCTCAGAAAATGTCTTTAGGGGCTGGGAATGTGGCTTAGTGCTAGAGTGCTTGCTTAGCATGCATGCAGCCCTGGGTTCAATTCCTCAGTACCTTATAAATTTTGGAAAAAAAAAAAGTTAAAAGATAGAAAACTCTTCAACCCTGCTTCATGTATACCTGTACAATCCCACCTCTTTTGTAGGAGCAGAGCTTGTGCCCTGAAACAAAGTATCCTTCGAGGCAAGGAGCACAAGGAGTGTAGAGCTAAAAGTACTCATCTAGATCATCCATTTTTAAAATGAACTTTGACCAACCATCTGGGCAAAGACACTGAATTACCTTCTAAATTCTTTTTCTGGACTCATTATAGAAGAAAAAAACCATTATAAGATTATTGCCTTCCAGAAAGACAACCAATGAGTATTCCGATCATAAAATAGGGGTGAAGAGGTGTGTCAAGAAGAAGACAATGATTTGTTAATGATGATTTGTTATTTCCCTGGAAATGGCAGACATTTGCAGGGTTGTTTTTTTTTTTACAGCTTTATAAAATTGGCAGTATCTGCACTTCGTTCTCATTCTTTATGGAATTCCTCTTAAAGCCAGGCATCAACTTCACATTTGTAATCTCAACTACTCAGGATGTGGAGACAGTAAGATATCTGTCTGAGTCTGGTCTGAGAAAAAGCATGAGAGAGACCTTAGCTATAAAAATACCAAAAGCAGGGCTGGGAAGGTGGTTCAGTGGTAGAGTGCTTGCCTTGCATGCATGAGGCCCTATGGATGGATGAATAAAAAGCTATTCTTGGAGAATGTCAATTACTGCCAGTGCCCCCAAAATGATGAACAACCTTTTCTAGAGTCTAGCCCTTCTTCAGGTACAAAGGAAAACCATGATATAACTAAAGAAATAAGCTGCATGCCATGAAGTGAACCATAAGCGCATTAATATCCATTACCCCTTGTGGAAAGAACATAGCAAAGCCACCTAGAAAGCAAGATGGCGCATATCAAAATTCTGACTCAACAGACACTCTGAGAAGGAAGTGGAGAAGGATTTCCTGAACAAAACCTTGGTGGCTGTGGTTAAAGCAGGACTGGAGAAGGCCTCCTGTGTAAATCTGTTTATTAAATTCTAACGGAAGTTGTGTTCACTTTCCATCATTACACAACATACCCGAGATGATTAACTTGTGCAGGAAAAAAGCTTTTGGCTTATCGCTTTACAGGTTCTGGTCCTCTTGGTTTGGGCCTGAGGTGAGGCTTCTGGTGAAGATATGTGGTGTAGAGAAAGCATTTCTGTCACAATTCAGGGAGAAAAGGAAAAGCAGAAGGGGCCAAGGTTCCACAGTCAGCATTGGAGCATATCTCCAATGACCTAAAAAATACACTAGGCTCCACCTCCTAAAAGTTCCACAACTTCCCCAAAGAACTAGCCAGGGAACAAGTCATTGATATGCGTGGTTTTCAGTATATTCCACACCCAGACTCCATCAGTATGCTCAGCACTAGTGGCAAAGAAACAGGGAGAAGATCAACTCAATCAGAGACAGTATTTGTTGAAGAGTGAGGATTTATGTTAAGAGTGTGTGTGTGTGTGTGTGTGTGTGTGTGTGTGTGTGTGTGTGTGTGTGTGTGTGTGTGTGTGTGTTGTGCCCATTCTAGAGCTTGAACTCAGGGCCAAGGTGTTGTCCCTGGGCTTCTTTTTGCTCAAGATAGCACTCTACCACTTGTGGGCCACATGACCACTTCTGGCTTTTTCTGAGTAGTTTATTAGAGATGGTCTCATAGACTTTCCTGCCTGGGCTAGCTTCGAACCATGATCCTCAGATCTCAGCCTTGTGAGTTGCTAGGATTATAGGCATGAGCCACCAGTGCCCAGCTCTTAACTTCATTTTTTTATAGTGATGATTTTAACATCATGTTTGAGGAAAAACTATATCACAGAATTCAAAGCTGAAGAGTCTGTGATATGCACTTATTTTAATTGAGGAGGTACACTTAACTAGAAAAAGAAATTATTTATACTATTTCACTCAAGTTGTTTAACCAAAATTTATTTGCCTAATCAGTTATGGCTCTCTTTTTAATTCATATCCAAAAGCACAGGAATAAGCTTGAGGTTTTCCCCTTATTTATTAGCAAATGTAAACAATTGAGCCAAATTGATTCATATGAGAGATCAATAAGGATCTATTTCATAGCTACCTGACACACTCTAGCCAGATTGAAGTCTCAACAATAAAAGGAAATTATTTTTCACATGCTCATCAGGGACTATATTAGATCTGTTTCAAGAAATTATATTTCCTGGTAGAAAGAGAACATTTGCTTCCCTCGTTGAGAGTTTCAGGAGATAATATAATTCTAGAGAATTTAGTACAGAAGGACTTTCTGGTTCAGAAACTAGAACTTGTTTTTTTTTAATGCTTTGAGTCCTTATTCTGGTTCATGTTTCTAGATGCAGACTTCATTCATTTGCATACCATCTTCTGAATCTGCACTAAAGTTTATTTTTAAAGATTTTTATTGCCATATATTAGTTGCAGTTCATTCTGATATTTCTTTCTTTTCAGGAGACAAGATTCAGTTTACTTAATTTCAAATTAAGCCCCTGCATAGTACGATGAAGAGAAAAATTAATTTATAATTTTTTCATGCATAAAAGAAATAATTGGTGACATTTCTGTACATGAATACCATACATTTGAACAAACCCACCCCACCATCACACTTCATTCCCCAGCCCCCTCTTAGTAATTTCAACTTTTCTCTATTCCATTTTCATGCATATAAAATAAGATGACCATATTCACCCTACTGTATCCTCGCCCTGACTCTCCTCTCTCCTATTGGTACATGCCCCCAAACTAAGCCTGGTTTTTTTTCCCTGCTATTCTTTTTTTATCTAGTATACATTAATTGTACAAAGTTTTTCATAGTAATCACATAGCACATATTATAATTTACTCAGATTAACCTCATTCTCTTTCCACATCCTCCCTAACCCACTATAGCTTAACAGCTTCTACTAAATTTCCTTATACCATCCTATATTATATGAACCCAATGTATTTTAATGCTATTTTTCCTCAATTACTTTTCTTTCCCTTTATTAATATGAAGTGACCCACTTTGTCTCTTCTGACTAATCTTAGCTCCAAGTATTTAGTTTGTACTTCTTCTTCTATATCCAGAATTCATAAGTTTAGACTTTTTAAAAAAATTGTGTGCCAGAGGTTTTATATATTCTCTTCATATTGCTTTGGTATTTTCCCTTTTTCTGAATGATCTCTATTATCTTCAGTCTTCAATAATCATTTCAACTTGTTCCATTCTATTAACAAGATTTTCAATTGAGCCTTAAAAAAATGGGGGTTATTGAATTTTTCATTTCCAAAATTTTCTTTTGATTTTTTTCCTCATGATTTATTTCTTTATGAAATTCCTTTATATCCCATATTGTCTTCCTTATTTCATACATCTGCTCAATGGAATTCGTTTTACATTAAAATCACCTGGTTTTAATTAGGTGCCTATACATCTTTATTTTCTTTGATCATTCTAGCCATTGATCTTTTGAGTTCATCATTTGAGAACTTACCCACTTCACTTCATTCAGTTCATTTGTTGTGGAATTGTTGGCCTTTGGTGGAGACTTTTTTCCTTCTGTTTTCCTTTTACTACTATTTCTCCTTTAGAATTTATACATCTGAGAGAAAGTTTGACTAGAGAATTTAATCTTCTTTGGCCTTTCAGTTGGATATCTCCAGGTCCAGTTTAGTGGATTATTTCAAGTTGTAATGAATTTTTTGATAGTAGCAGGGAGTGTGGCTAAATGGTCAACAATTAGGTCACCATGAAGACACTAGATCTAGTGCCCTATTCCACTCAACCATTCCCTTCCTGGGCTGTGTTTCCTACTGCGTAGGCCCACTAGGAATTGCAGTTACAATTTCCTAGACGGAAAAGAGACTGAAAGTGATATTCCACTCAACATCAATATCTTAGCTTTTATCTCATAGGAAATTTTGGGATGCAGTGATGTGTGCAGAGCCCTCAGCCTACAGATCCTCTCACTGGGTTTTTCTCTTTTATTATTTTTATTGTAAAGATGTTGTACAGAGGGGTCACAGTTACATGAGTAAGGTAATGAGTACATTTCTTGTCGAGAATTGTTACTCCCTCCTTTGTTGTTCTCCCACTATCCCTTCCCTCCCCCACCCCTGTTACTTTTCCCCTGCCCCGAAGTTGTAAAGTTCATTTCCAATATAGTGTCTTGTGAGTATCATTGTTGCCTAATGGGTCATCTTGTGTCCTTGTTTCAGCATTTTGTTATTCCTCTTCCCCTCCCCAAATTGACAAATGTATATACAAGATGCAGGGTACCAAAATCAAGTACAGTGACAACAGGAGATATGCCATGGGGGAAGATCATACAAAGGAAACAAAACCATCTCAAAGTACATTAAAAACAACAATAACCTCTTGTGCCCATATCTTAGGGTTCGTTTTGCTTAGCATCATCTTATATGGTGATATGTACATAGCTTTTGAGCTTTTCTGCTTATCTGATAAAATTATCCTATACATATACTAATTATTGCAAATGAGAAAAACCAGAGAGGGGGAAAACAACAATAGAGCAAAAAACGATCTGTATAGAGGGTCTAATGAGAGCCTCTTTTTTCCAAAAGTTGGAGTTCGTGTTAATAAGCTTCATTTTATATAGTCCTTTGCAGTAAGCATTTGGGTTCTTGAGATCCCTGGTAAGAGTATCTTCTACATATTCTAGATCTTACAGATGAGGGAGATCGTGTGACCTGCTTTACTTTGGGTCTGGCTTACTTCACTTAATACAATTTTTTCCAAGTCTTTCCATTTCCTTATGAGTGGAATGATGTTATTCTTTCTACTGGAAGCATAGAATTCCATTGTGTAAATGTACCACATTTTCTTGATCCATTCATCTACCAAGGGGCATTTGGGTTGGTCCCATATCTTGTCTATGGTAAATAATGCTGCAATGAACACCGTTGGACTGGTGGGTTTAGGGGGGCCTTGTTTGTGGACATTTGGCTAGAATCTCAGAAGTGGGATTGCTGGGTCATCAGGGAGCTCTATGTGTAGTTTTTTGAGAAACCTCCACCCTGCTTTCTACAGTGGTTGAACAAGTTTGTACTCCCATCAACAGTGTAGTAGCGTTCCCCTTTGGTCACATCCCTGCCAGCCTCTGCTGTTGTTGGATTTCTTCATTATGGACATTCTGACTGTGTAAGGTGGAATCTCAATGTTGTTTTGACTTGCATTTCTTTTATAGCCAGAGATGTTGAGCAATTCTTCATGTGTCTCTCAGCCATTTGTATTTCCTCTTCAGAGAGGTCTCTCTTAAGTCTTCAGCCCACTTTTTAATGGGGTGGTTGTTTCTTTGGGTGTTTGTTTTGAGGGAATTTAATTTCTTGAGCTGTTGATATAGTTTAGATATGAGACCCTTGTCTGTTGTATGGCTAGTGAAGATCTTCTCCCAATCTATGGGCTTTCTATTGATCTTGCTATCTATGTCCTTTGCCAGGCAGTAGTGGCCCTGGGGTTTAGAACCTATTCTTTCATGGACAAATTGTCTCATGGACAAATTATACACATTAGTTGATATGACCAAAATCTCTGTAAAACAGATTGACTTAAAAGGGACAAAAAGTTTCAAGTAACAGATCTAAGACCCACCTGCAGGTTTGCTAGAAACTCAGGTGCTCTTGGTCCAGAGTTTCTCTCTCAATGGCAATAGAATGGCCATGACTGACAGCTCTCTTCCTCTGTTCCTCTCATGCTCCAGTGGTTGCTAGGTCAATATTCTTACAATCACTGCTCTAATCTGAGGAAAATCCACTTATGTGGCTCTTGTTATAACACAATCCCACATAGTCATAGTATAAACATTTAATAGGACATGTTTACTCTGCTTTAATTCATTATTAGTTTAGGTTAATAGAAATTTATTAAAAAGAATTTTTATAAATATAATTTTATTAGAATTCTATAAATAAATTTTATATGAAGTAAGAATTCTTTATCAGGTAGCACTCCAAATCAGAAAAATATATGCTTATAATCCCTACACTCAGGAAGCTGAGTCAAAATGATCATGAGTTGAAGGCTATCCTATACTACATATGAAGAGAGGAAGGGGGAAAGTATGCAGTCATAATATTCAGTGTATATTCTATGAAACTACAAAAATTTGAGGGAAGGGTATGCTTGGGAGGGATGGGAGAGAATGATGAAAACACATTATACTTATAAACAGATTCATTGAATGTGAATTCCTTTGTATAACTACTTAAAGGTAATATTTTACCTCAAAAAGAACATACTTTTTCAATCCCTCTATCTGCTCCACCAAGAAATCCCTTTTGCCTGAATTCCCTCAGCCATTCCCCGAATCCTCTGCTCACTCCAAATGTAAAGCTAGAGCTAGAATTGAGGCAGTGCTATTCGTGTTCACTAATTCTAGAGACTAATCTTGACACGAGGCAGCAGTAAACCTGGGCAGGAGACAATGATACAAATGATAGAATATTATTCTTTCTAATATCCTTCTTCTAATTACAGCAAAAGAACCGTGAAGGGCTAGCATTTTACCCTACCTGTGAGTTAACAAGTTTGTTTGCCACAGTGTCATACAGAAGACAGGAGAGTCCCGAGTCAGACACAGGGTTTTACTGCTCTCAGAAAGACCATTAGCTGGAAAGCCATAGTTTGTTTCCTGAGCCCTGATTCTCACCAAGCAACACAAAGAGGCCCCAGTGGTGTTTTCAAAGGAGGCAGATTGCATTACAGGAAACAAACTCTGATCTCAGGGAACTTGAACCTTTTATAGTAGGTGATAGACACACCTGCCCTGTGCTCCAAAGAGAGAGAGAGACAGTGCACCTTCCAAGTTTGTTCTTATGCAAGCATCCTCACCAGGTACTCAGTGTCTCTGCTTACAAGGTGTGAAGCAATGTGACCCTATGCAGAACTGTCTCCTGATATAGACTATTCACAAATGACTCCAAACACTATTTAAAAAGAGAATGAAGAACTTGCTTATGATACAGAATAAACTCCAGACAAGACAAGGTAAGTATAACATGTGATCCTTGACTGGATTCTATGTGGGATAATTGTTCTCAAGGGATTATGTGGCTGACTGACTACATTTGAATTAATTTGTGTGTTACATAGTATTTTATCAAGGTCAATTTCCTGAATAACTCTTTTACCAAGGTTAACTTATTAATACTGCTTCTGCAGTATCTGTAAGAATGTATGCATATCTGGACCATGGAAATACTGGTCCACTGAACCAAACTCACTTTGGATCATCAGAATGGCAAAACTTTGATACATAAGTGTTTAATCTCAGGATGGAAGTGATTTTTTTAATCAGAAGAAATTAGAAATTTCTTAAAGGAAAATTTACAGATTCTAAACATCAAAAATCCCATATGCCACAGTAACTCATGCTTATAGAAAGAAAACAATTGTTCAACTTTAGTAGTCTTAAAATTATAGATTCAAATAATACCTATTGCATCAAAAGATGATGCTCAGTAACTAGTGAAGTCATAGGGAATTATAATCTCAAATGCTATTGGAAATGTTTTTCTGAAAATCAATTTAACAACATGCCTGTACTCTAGAACAGTCATGCCCTGTCATTCAGCAATTCCACCTCTAGGAATGGAAAGGAGTGGAATTTTGGAGTCTCTGAACTCTAACAACGAATTCCCTTTGTTACAGCTTGGGCAGTAGCTAACTCTTTACTAATGTGGTTTCCAATCGATGCCAGTTAGCAACCTGAACCAGCTAGCCATAGGTTTTTCTGCCCAGATTCTCCCCCAACCCACCTGTTACTTGCCTCAGTATTCTGATCAGAGCTGGAGAAGAAAGACTTCCAGCTCTCTGGAGCATCTATCTATATGCTTTTCATCCCATCAGTCCTCATTCCCCTTATCGCTATTGGACTGAGGACCAACAAGAGGGCCTGGGATGGGGGAGGCAGGGACAACTCAAGCAGAGTCACCTCTCCCCTGCTTCTCTTCCCATACGATTTCGGCTGCCTCCAGAACGTCACACACACACACACACACACACACACACACACACACACACACACACACACACATGCACGCACACACACACACACCACATACACACATGCACACACATATGCACGCATGCAACCTCCTCACTGTATCTTCTTTTCTAACCTAGGCTACAACTTGCTTTGTTTTACATTCTGGATTTTTCTCCCTCTGGTGGTTTACAGTAAAACTCTCACTGGACTCTAAACTTTATCTTTGACAGGTAAGAGGAAAGTTGCTTAAGTTAAAAACTTCCTTCAGCTTTTAATAGAGTTTGCCTTTGAAATCCAGATCTTACATTGAAAGTCTATCTTTATCTTTCTGCTAATGAAAACTCATTTTTCTCTTGCCAAATGCAAGATTTAGCTGAATCATGGACCAGTCACATCTTCTACACATGAACATTACAGATAGATAGATTATGTATATAGAGAGATTATATGCATTTAAAATACATTAATACATTTGTTATATATATATATATATCCACATATATATATACACATTTATGGTTATTTTGGAATGTGATTAGGAAAACATTACACAAAAATGAATGATCCTAGCAATCACCCTTGAGTGTCAGAGGGAATGGGGGCATCTATGAACTTTTCTGAATTTTCCAATTATTCTAAAACAGGTGTGAGCTACTATGATGGTTTGACGATAGAATGCCTCCCATAGGCTCATGAGTTTCATGTGTGGTCCCAAGCTGGAGACGATCCGGGAACTCTAAGAGGCAGACCCTAACTACAGGAAGCAAATCTGTGAGAGGAAGCTTTGAAGGGTACCCCAGCTGCCAAGCTCTTCCTCGCTCTAGCATGTTCCTCTGCACCAGAGGTAAAGAACCTTTTCTGCTGATGCCCCTGTGGCCATCATGTTCTATCCTAGTGCATGGAGCAAAGCAACCACAGACCGAACACTCGAGCCATGAACCCAGATCTTTTCTTCCCTACATCAAGTATTTTTGTTATAGCAATGAGAAAAGTGACTAATATAACCACATTTAAAACCAGAGAGGAAAGCAGGAAGAAGAAAGGACAGTGATGATCCTGTGCGTGTCCTGTTTATTTCCAGCTGTCTAAATGCTCACCACAGGTGAATGGATGTTTGAGGCAAGTAACGACAGGACTGCCTTCCACATGTTGCTCTTGATTATCAGAAAATAAAGTCTTATCTGGGACTGAAACTAATTACAAACTTCAAAATCACCCTTAAGTAGCTCCATGGATTACAATTTTTGCCAAGCTATGTTCTAAGGGGGGAAAAAAAGCCATCTCCGCTTTGCTTCTACATAAAGCAGCGAACCAGTTCCTTTCAGAATTGTCCTTTTCCAACATCCTGAGAATGATTTAGGTCAAGTCATTAACCACACAGCACTGCTAAGAGCTTTGTCCATGTCAAATATTGTTATCCTACATAAGAAAAGAAAACAAAGTTGAGATGCAAAGAGCAAAACTTGCTCTTAAGAAATAGTCATTAGAGAAGTGTAAAATCAAGCATGAGTCATTTTTACCACCAATTAATACTCTGGAGACTGAGCCTGGCTTTCATTCTAGACCAGCCCACACGGTCAGCTGGCTGGAGATATTGATGAACTGCACATATCCATCCAGGTAAGTTAGAGAAAAGAACATGCTGGGTTCCTCTCTATGGCAATTTCTGTCCCACACAAAGAAACCATAAATTGCTGCCCACTGACTCATAATTTCTCCTTTTCCTATTACTTTTCCTTTTAATAGCATTGGCTTTCCTAACATCCCTAATCCCTACAAACTTGTCCTTTAGAAATCTTCCAACATGTGCTCAATATTGCAGGTACAATGCTATTCTTGAGCATGTGAGAAAGATTGAGTAAAAGACTTCAGGAAATCCATTGATGGGACACTGGTTCATTCATAGAAAAGATTAATAAACAGCCAATAATGAGTCCACATCTATAGGTTCTTAAATGGAACAATTCTCAGTGTATGATACTTCTGTAGGAAAGGATCAGAGTAGATAGCATAACGTTATTCATGTAAAAAGTAGAATGTGTACGTATTTATAGATCAGTAAGCTCAGTCAATCTGGAAGCACGTGTAATAAACTGATTGCAGCCAACTGGTTCATCAGTTTTCCTCCCATTAGACAGCAAGAATAAGTGAGAAATTGCTTTTTCATTGTTGCTCTTTCTATATCATATGAATCATGTACATCATATCCATGGATTCATTACTTAAAAACTAAAAAATAATTTTTAAAAAGAAATTCATACAGGGGTCACTTTCTCGGAAATAAATAACTCTAGTATAGCTCATATGTGAAATGTCTGGTGTGGGAGGGTGGGGAGGATTAACACCATTTCAAAGAAAAGAATAGATTTCTCTTTGCCAAACAGAGCATATTAGAATTAGCAGCCAATATAAACAGAATTTGGCAAGTAAAATGCTGAATGAAGAAAAAAATTATCCATTTGCTCTGCTATTAAAGTCACATTAATAATTTGATGGAGTATAATTTTTGCACTCCTTTGAATAAGCCTCTGAAGAATTTAGAAAATCACATAATACAGCAAAATTACTTTAATTTAGCTGCTTTTAAAAATTCTTTTAGATCTTCCAAACACATCAAAAAAAGAAATGTGTATTGTTCCCCCCAACATCCAATTAAAATGTTCCCTCCCCATTGGTTTAGAGTGTTCTGCATCTACCTTTATGAACAAAACCTCCTCTGAACCTGTTTTAGCAATTCAGGTGTGAACAATTCTCTGAGTTGATCATGATTATAGGTGTAATAATAAGGATAATTTAATTGGCAAGAGTTTTATTTTCTCAATATAAATGCCTATGAAAACTGATGGGTAGGGATAATGTAATTTTTAAAAATACCCTGGCAATTATTTTTAATATGTGATCATTCTCAAAGCTCATGATACAAAGAATAAATGTTAAAATGTACTAAATTCTGTTAAGATAATGTTCATAAAAATATCAAATTGGTTAAGAAGAAAAACACAGCAACATTGGCTAGTCACCTAAAATCAGGATCCATTTGTAATATTTAAAAATAAGAGGACATGGAGCAAGAAAGAGTACAGGCTGTGGGAGGCTGTGAGGGCTTCGGAAGTTCAGCACAGGAGGAAGCCTTCTGAAAACCATGCACATCGCCAGGACGCAAGCCAGAACGAACTACTCACTACACAGGGCTACTGAAGCCTCCGTTCGTGTTTCTCACCTCCCACATGTTGTCCAAGATGTAGGGGGGAAAAAAGTATTTCCAGAATAAATTACTGTCTTGGTGGGTTATTGATCCTTTATCTACAGCACTCTTCCAATAGTTAGGATGCTTTTCTCCAATCAGATCCTACTATAGCTGGCACCCACTAAGAAATAAGTCTTTGGGCCAAAGTATGGTGGCTCATGTGTGTAATCACAGCCACTCAGAGGTAATCAGGAGGATAATGGTCTAAAGCCAACAAGGCAGAGCTCAAGGCTTATCTGAAAAAGGGAAAAAGGGCTGGCAGTATGGCCCCAAAAGCATGTGTTTAGCAAGTGTAAGGCCTTGAGTTCAAATCCCAGTACTGGGGAAAAAAATCTTATTTGTTACCTCTTCATCTTTGCTTACTGCTGCTCCCCTTGAAAGTGTATAATCTTTACTTCTGAAGGAATTCTACCTGTCTTTAATGATAAAAATCAGGAACATTCTATATCCTGTCCCAATTTCTCTAAAGCCACATGAATATCACCTCCCTCCATATCATTTTAGCAGTTACCATTTTTCACACACTATTGAGCTGTATTCTCTACTTTTTATGTCACACTGAATAATAGTACATATCTATAAGAATCACCTTTTATCTGTCTTCTATATATACATATCATCCTTATAGTATGTATAGATACATTTTTATATTTATACTATCTGTACAAATACCTATTATCTCTAGATAAACACTATCGTTATTCTGTTCCTTTTTCTTCAACACAGCTCTCCTCAGATGGTCCCTTGGGTCAGAAAAACAGGTTACTGAAATGAGCAGGATCTTCAGTATCCTCTCCTGGGGGAAAGATGAATAGAACATAAAACCAGGAAGATCCTGTAAATTTCCAAGTTGCTTAACCTTTTCCGAATGAGCTCACTGAAGACCAAGCCAGATGAGGTTGAGAGCTGCAATAATTAAGGGGACTTTATCCTTAGCTCTTCTTTGCATTTGAAAAACACAGAGACATGAATTATGGGCTCTAAAAATCTGAAACATTTCAATTCATCTACTTCAGAAAAGTAAATGTTAAAATGTAATGTTTATTTGAAAGTTTTCTCCTAGTAGCATCTAAAAATCTAAAATCCAGATGAGTCACAAGTCTATCTTTATGTTTAATTCAGGGACCAGAACTATCCAAAGGTCAGCCCAGAGCTAAGTAGCTACAGATTAACATGTTTAAAAAAATCCTCCTGGCAATTTATGTTGTTTTTTTTTTTCAAGGGGTGAAACAGTTGCAGGGTAACTCAGCAAAGGATTAATTTATAGTTATCTAGTTCAAAGTTAAAGTATTCCATTAGGAAAAATATTGATTAAAATGTTAATTACTGCCCCTCTTTCAAATTGGCAAGTGAATTATCTGTTTTCTCTTATAACATTTTTACCTACAGAAGAACACAGAAAAATGATTTAGAAGGAAGATTTTATAATGCCAACTGGTGCTTCCTTAAAACTCTTCCATGTAAGACCGACTTTTAATAGTTTCTTAGAGTGCCATGATTCTCCTCTTGATTCCAAGGAAATAAGAAAGGGTTTAATCATTTAAAAAGAAAAAAACATTTCTCTTAACCTCTACAGCCTTGAGTAAGAGCTCACCAGGTCATTCAGTGTTGGCAGAATGTGCCTTGAAGGTCCTTAGAACAAGAATCAAGAACAAAAGACACTATCCCTGGAATCACAATCTGCTGTCAGAAAATTCCAATACATTTAACTTAAAGACCTAAATGGACTTTGTTAACAATTCATGAGCCCTGTGGTATCCCACCTAGAGATTTTAAAAGGTGTTCCATTAGTACTACTTTCAAGAACTGTTGAATTTACTTGCTCATTTATTAATTGGATTGCATTGGTGTTTAATTGTTGGATCGCTTTATATATTCCAGACATTAAATTCTTTATCTAATGAATATCTGCCAACCTTTTTCTCCCATTCTGTAAGTTGTCTCTCAACACTGATAACAAGAAAGAGAAATACCACATATTCTTTCTCATGTGTGGAATGAAGAACGTAAAAAGGTAGACACAAGTATAAAATGACAACTTTGGGAAAAAGCTAGTCAAAGGCAGTAAGGCAAAAGGAGAGGGAATGACAAAAAAATAGATTATATATGCATTTATAAAAGTAAAATAATGAAATCCATTAAAGATTGATCAAGAGGATATGTTCAGGGGGACAAGAAAGCAATAGAAGGCATGAATTCAATCAAAGTACATTTTATGCATAACAAAACTCCTCTGTAAAATTAATATATGCTCACAAGGTTAATGAACCAAAATCATAAAAGTTAAAAATAAAAAGGCACTTCATGAGCTTAGCAGAAAGCGTAGAAAAATGCAGAGCAAAGCAAAACTAGAATAAAAGGTAAATGGATCATTACAGAGTTGCTTTCCTTAAATGATTAAAACAGAGAAGTGTTGCCTATCACATCAGCTGACGTACCTTGGACCCCTATGATCTATTGCTATTTTTCACTTCCTGTCCATGAGGTAAGTGGTTTTGCTTTGTTTCATGCTATACCATCATGATGTACATTCCATCAATCATAAGCCAAAGTCAACTTTTCTTTGTACATTGTTACAGTAATAGACAGCTGACTTCCACAAAAGGGGGAGATAACCCAAATATCCATCAACAAGTGAATGGGAAAACCAATGAAACAGCTATAAAATTGAATATTATTCAGCCACAAAAGAACTAAAGTCTTATTATATATTGCAATGTAGATAAATCCCAAACCATTATCAAATGAAAGAAGCCACACACAGAAGGACATATATTGAATGAATCCATTCATACAAAATCTCTACACTTGATCAATCCTTACTGTATATGATGCTTTGCTACGAAACAATGAAAATATTTTGCAAAGATGCAGAGGTGGTAGTTGTACAACCTTGTGGTCATACTAAGTGCCCTTCATTGTTCATTTTTTTTTTCAATTTTTATTTATTTTTTGATAGGGTCTATTTTTTCCCCCAGCTGGATGCAACCTAGCTGGATTATAACCTAGACATGTGCCATTTTTCCCAGCTAATTTGTTTTTTTTGTTTTTTTTTTAATTTAATTTTATTTGTGAACATACTGTACAGAGGAGTTACAGTTACATGGGCAGGATAATGCGTACATTTCTTACCAAGCATTGCAGCCTCCTCCTTTGTTTACCCTTCACATCCCTTCCCAGCCTCCCCCCTCCCCCCCTAATCCCAATCCTTCTCCTTCCCCCCCCACCCCCCCCAACCAACGTTGTAAAGCTCGTTTTGGACATGACAACTTGTACTTCTCATTGTTGCAACAGGTCCACCTGTATCCTTAAACAACTGGTTTTTCCCCATCTCCTCCACAAGTTATACTGACATCAAATATAGTGAAAGCAGGGGTTATACTGTGGGGGAGGGACATACAAAGCAACAAAGAGATAATCTTATAAATGTGTTAGAAACACATGCATGAAAGAAAAAAAAACATTAAAATACACATCTAAGGGTTCATTTTCCTGACATCACATTATCTGACCTTTTCCGCTTGACTCATACATATACTAGATATTACAAATAAGGGAAACCTCATTTTTAAATAGTTCAATTTAAAACAAAAGTGATTGACCTTCACCACAATAAATTATTCCTTAAAAAACACATTGATTAACAACACAACAGATGTCATTCACAATCTAGTTTTAGATATGAATTCCAAAGCAGTCATTAAGCTTTGTAGTAAACAACACAACTCATTTTATCCAGAGTACTTGATGGAAAGATTTCTAAAAGATAAGATCCACAGTAAATGGCAGTCATTATTTCTCAAATAATGGCATGACACGCAAAATGGCACCTTTACTTGCATTTCACAGAAGAAGCTGGCATTACCAAGAGAATGAGGGTGGCCACTGATGATAGAACTCGGCCACTCTGCCGGTCTAATGCTTCAAAGTGCTTGTAGTAGCCGGATGCTGGTGGCTCATGCCTGTAATCCTAGCTACTAAGGAGGTTGAGATCTGAGGATTATGTTCGAAGCCAGCCCAGGCAGGAAAGTCTGTTAGACTCTTATCTCCAATAAACCACCAGAAAACCAAAAGTGGTGCTCTGTGGCTCAAGTGATAGAGCACTTGCCTTGAGATGAAGAGCTGGGGGACAGCGCCCAGGCCCCAGAGTTCAAGCCTATGATTGACAAAAAAAAGTGCTTGTAGTATTGTAGTATGTGTGTGTGAGAGAGAGAGAGAGACAGAGAGACAGAGACAGAGACAGAGAGACAGAGAGGGAAAGAGAGAGAAAGAGAGACAGAGAGAGAATATGAATATGTATGTTGGTAAGGGATTTGAACTCAGGACCAGGTGCTGTCTTTTAACTTTTTTGCTCAACACTAGCACTTTAACACATCTCTACTTACGGCTTTTTGATGGTTAATTGGTGATTACAATCTCAGCTACTTTCCTGTACAGGCTGGATTTGAACTACAGTCCTCAGAATCTCAGCTTCCTAAGTACCTAAGATTACAGATATAAACTACTAGTAGCTGGCAGTACTTAGATTCTTGAAGAAATGCATTTGATTCAACAGTATCACCACAATGAGTAGAAAACTTCTCCTAATTCAAACTCATATGAAGATGAGGATTATAGCTAGAAATATAACCAATGCAAGCTACTTAGATGAATTCAAATGTCCTTGGTCATTTGGCAGCTTCTTAATCATACTTTGGTGTATTGATTGTGAAGATCCTATTTAATCCATGTTTCATGTACTACAACAGCATTGCACACTGGAGATACAATGATGTAAGGTTTTGTTTACTTTTCCTTTGAAGGGAAAATCAAATGATATGGGAACATCCTAAGCATTTTGGTTTTTTTGGCAACACTGCCCTTTTCTGCATTGTTAACAAGAAAAATAAATATTAGCTTTTTAATGGGTTTCAGTGAAGAGGGAATTCAGTGAAGGGAATGCAAATACTAGCTTTTCAATGGATTTCAACATAGACGTAGGGATTGTGACATACAGAAAATGGTGCTTGGAACACAGAAGGATTTAGCTCCAAAACCTGGCCCTACCTTTCTACATTTACATCTCAGTGCATGAAGCTGAAGTTCAATTCACAGTGGGTGTGATTACTATCATTACTCAGTAGGACCCGAGGTCTGGAACTGAAAGGAAATACAGAAGACAGTGGAAAAAAATCAAGGCAAGGAAGGAGCTAGAGAGGAAAGAGTAGGAAGGACTTGGAGAACCTAATGGCTGTAGATGCTGAAATAGATGAACGAATCCTGGACCTCTCTTTCTCAGGTTTTACTATTGTGCTCTTTTTCTTCACTCTTTTCAGAGATGTTACTTCCTAGGGTCCCACGTCTCCATGGGTAGTACAATATGAATGCACAGAGTTCATTAATGGGCGACAGAGACAGTAAACCAGCAAGACAAGACAGTGTGTGAGGTCAAATTTTAACTACAACTGAACATAATGGAAATCTAGCTGCTTAAGACCCAAGAAAACACTTCATTTTTCCTAATGACTCTTTTCTCTGAATATTAAAATAATAATAATAGTCACCACAGTGTATTTAGAAACACAAGGAATCAGAAGAAAATTTAAATCTCAATGAGTCTCCCCACCAGAAATAAAATTGAATACTTTTTTCCATCCAGTCTTCTTTTTTTCTTTTTCCAAGTCCTGTGGTCTCAGATGATAGTATATGTCATATTGTTTCCTGATTTGGGGTTTTTATTATAGAGTGACTATTTTCTTTGACATTGGGTATTTTTCCAAAACATCATCTCAATTGCATTCATTTGACACTAAAAACACATTAATTACAAGCCTTCTATACTAACCTCTAACCCTCCACACATAACCCTCAGCATATAATCACAGCTGAAAAAAAAAGGCAAAAAATGTTATTTGTCTTAGGGATGGTGTACTGCTGAGGTGTTTTTTAATTTTATACATAATCACAATGATGTATCTGAAAATTAAGGGGAATAATGCTGCCTCTTCCCAAGTATTTTTTCCTCTTCACATTCTACCTGTCATTGATAAGTCAATTCCCATAGTCCCACTACATAAAGAAATCTCCTCTGGAGTCTTCCACTTGAGCTTATGACTTGCTTTAGACATAGTACCCTCTAAGGTACAAAGAGATTATTATGGACGCAGAGATGCTCAGGCCTTCACTTTTCCTTTGTCAAGGAGACAATTGTCAACAAAATTAATTATGGTATATCTCAGTTTACTACAACCAAATAGTTTTCCCTAAAATTCAATCCAACTTGCCCTAGACTTGAAATTAAAATGAAAAGATAAAAATAAAAGCTCAGGACACCATTATTACACTAGAAGGACAGCCAACAGACTGGGGGAAAAAATCTTCACCAGCAATACATCCAACAAAAGCCTAGTCTCCAAAATATAAAAGGAGCCCAAAGAACTAACACCCCCACCCCCTCAAGAAACTAATAAGCTAATCAATAAATGGGCAAAGGAGATAACGAGAGACCTCTCAGAAGAGGTAAGAATAGCAAATAGATACACGAGGAAATAACTCAACATCACCAGCCATAAAGGAAAAGCAAATCAAAACAACTTAGAGATTCTTTCTAACTCCAGTTAGATTAGCCAATATCAAGAACTCAAACAACAACAAAAGCTGGCAGGCAGACAAATCTAGCCCATTAGGCTTCTTTGCCCACAGTCTCTAGTCTCCAGCTCCTAGGGCTCTCATATGGCTTTTCTTTAGAACTATAATTATTACCACTCACTAAAAACTTTTCAGATACATACTTAGTAATCATTAAGTTTTAAGAACTCTTGATGCTCTGATAATAATAATAATAAAAGCAAGAAAACCTGTTTGTCTTTTCCCCTCTTCTAGTTTCTTACACAGTATAAATTTTATTATTCATGAGATACCTATCAGGCAGAAGCATTTCAGAGCTAGTATTTTTTTTTCATGGATTTGTTTTTTATTTTGAAACTCTTCTCAAAAATGTCAGCTACTCCTAGAGGCCATTCTTCTAAATAAGACCAAAGGTGGCTCTTGCTGATTCTGACTGGAAGCAAAACTCCTTTTAATTGAGGAAGCAATACTACCCACACTCAGAATTACATCTTAAGTCTTTCCATGCAGAAGTTTCTTCAGAACTATTTCCTAGAACTAATTGCTACCATTCTACCTGGTCCATTTATCCTCTCTGATAGAAATCCAATGATGAAGAAACTATAAAATCCAGACAGAAAAGAAAACTTACTCCACAGATATTCAAAGGTTGCTTCAAGGTTCTCAACCAGCATTCTACACAGAACTCATACTGAAGGTGATCTTGTGACAGTCCTGTGTGTGTCACATCATCTAACAACAGCAAGTGACCAACTGAGGACCATATAGGGGACCAGGACACACCAGTACCTGCTGGGATAAGGCATCTTTTCCTGTTCTTTTTGTACTGTCACAGAGACATCTCACAGTCTCTAAAGTCTAAGCACACAGAATTCTCTCCAGGATAAAAGCAGAAGGAAAACACTAGAAAAAGAAGACAACGCCCTCCTTGAGGGTAAATCAGTTCCATAGCAAACTTCCACTTCTGGACAAATTCAAATGACTGTTCCCTGATTGAACACATCCTTCCATGACCTGGAATAAGATGCTCAAACACTGGCAGTTCAGGGCAGCCAGTAACATAAGAAATGAATGGCAGGTCAATGGGATATTGGAAATGGTTGACATTTGGGAACATTTTGAGACTCGATCTGCCTTGTTGGGTTAGAATGTGGGTCTGAGCTGCAAAATCTCTCACACATGCTGGCATAGTCTGGCTTGAATGGCTGGTATGCCGGCGGAATCCATCTTTGGGGTGACTGCCCTTTCTGAATCTTTACAATCACATTGAATATCTGCTGATCACTGTAACAGGCAGCATAAGCAGCAGAGCCCTTATCTGTGTCAAGGTTCATTGACATCTGGGACATCAATACATCAAAACAATATGGAGCATTGTTTTTAGGTTCATTCAGGCCCTGTAAAAACCAAGCCAGTGTTCTCTGACATGGGAGGGGAGCTGGGGGCAGGGGGAATCCAACTTCTTAACATACCTGCTCCAAACCTCTCGAAGACCAAACCTCTTCCTTGTCACTGATCTTCCAAATGATCACAAGTGATACTGAGCTTGCTAATGTGGTTTAAGTTTATTCAAAAGATGGTTTGCTTCCACTCACTCTCCTGAATTTTTTTTTTTCAAAATTTATCAGACTGTAAAGGAATTTCAGTTTAGGAGCTATCTCCTGCAAGGAGATGACTCATAGGAGGCCATAGAAACACCTGTAAGAAATATGTTAGTTCCGTGATGGATGCCGGCCCCCGGAGTCTTATAGTAGTTCCTTTACATATCATGCAAAACATGATCTTTGCAACAGCTGATGTCCCTACTGCTGCCATAATTGCTTCCCCTCCAGACAAGCACATCTTTCTCCACCACAGGATGAGGCCAGGGCCTTTCTTGCTGAAAACTGGGGTGCACCATGGAATATGTCAAGGAAATGCTTCTCTGAAGCCAACCTAACAAGGCAGGGATTCACACGTATTTTAATAGAATACTTCTCTTCACTCTAGCTTTAGATAATACTGAAAAGAGGACTGAAACAGAGAAGTAACAAAAGTTAAAGAAACTCTGTCCTAAAGTAATACTTCACCCCCCAAAAAATATTTCTCTCTCACAAAGGGGTCTTTTCTCATAGCCTAGTATTACAATATTTATGCATTTGTACGTTTCCTTTTTAGCAAGCTCTTTTATACTGTTAAAAGTTAAAAGATACTTCATTTTTAAATTTTTTCCCAAGCCAATATACCATTGATTAATGGAAATATTTGCCATTTAGAAAGCTCTAAAAAAATTGTAACTTTATTTAGAAAAGAAGGGAACCCACAGTACAGTCCCAATTTGTTTCTACTGCATCACAATCACCCCATTGATAATTTTGCTTCTGTTCTCAGAGAATCTAGATATGATGTTTTGGGGTTTTTTTCTTATAATCTTTTTATTCTTATATTTTATCTCAAAGGTCATTTGCATTTAAATACATCTTAATTGTAGGTAACTTCAACCATGAAGTTTAAGTATCATAATTTTGTATTTTTGCATCCATTTCCCAGTCATTTTTATATCTTCCAAATCGAGTTAGCATATTAAACTGATGTTCAATCCAGGCAGTTAGAGTCTCCAACCTTTCTTTTCAAACACATTGTTATTGCCAACTCTAAAATCTGAAGTTAAACTATTGAATACTGTGTTTATTGGTTTAAATTCTTTAGACCTTGATGGAGGAGCTATTTGTCACTACAAATTTCTGTTCTATCATGTGTAAAGCATGAGAGAATAGGCATATAAGTCTCTTCTTCTACAAATCAGTCTCAGGGTGGATCCACTTCAAAAGCTCAGGGTCCAACTTTGAAGTTCTTTCCACTTCAAAAGCTTTGCCTTGAAGTATGTTATGGGGAGAAACATACAGGGACACATCCTGAATATTAAAGTTTATGGAAAATTTACTTCCTGTGGTGAAAAATAAAAGCAAAAATAATCATTTGGGGGAGGAGCACTGTGATGTACTCATATTTTCCTTCATTAAAAAGGCATAACTAAATGTTCATTTTGTAGAAGTTTCGGTGCAGTAGTTTATTGTTTTAGCAACTAAAAGGTTCAAATTTTTCCACCTGAATAAGACACTTTTGTAAATCCAGTATCTTTGGTACTAATAAAATGTAAAGTACGGTATCATCAAGGATAAAGATCTCTGCATAAAACCAAGAATTTTAAAAAAATTAACACTATTTGTCTTTGTCATCTAAAAATGAAGTATTTCGTAAAGAAATACTTCATCCCCAAAATGTAAACATTACTGTCACTTATCTTAAGATTTGAAAGAACAAAAATTCTCACAAATGCATAGTTAAGAAGAATTTAGGCTGGGAATATAGATAGGCCATAGAAGGCTTGCCCCAGCCTGCACAATACTGACTCTTATCCCCACAAGTGTAAAAGATAGAGGAGAAGGAGAAGGATAAAAAGAAAGAGAAGGAAGGAAGGAGGAGAAGGAGGAGGAGGAGGGTTAGAAACAAAAAGAGAGAGGAGGGGCTGGGAAGGTGGCTCAGTGGTAGAGCGCTTGCCTTGCATGCATGAGGCCCTGGGTTCGATTCCTCAGCACCACATAAACAAAAAGAAAAAAGCCGGAAGTGGCCCTGTGGCTCAAGTGGTAGAGTGCTAGCCTTGAGCTGAAGATCTGAGGGACAGGGCCCAGGCCCAGAGTTCAGGCCCACAACCGGACCCAAGAGAGAGAGAGAGGCCGGGGCGGGGGGAGAAGGAGTAAATGAATGTAAAGGACTTTGTTCTTCTAATTCTCCTGAGTGCTTGCAAGGCAATAGGTCCTGTGCCAAATACTTTGCTCATTCTGTCACCAATATCACAATGGCTTTTAGAAAAGAAAACTCAAAGGAGTTCTGCAAATACCTGACACCTACTCCTCAGAGCTGACTCTGAACACTTCATCCTAAGAACTCAGTCCTATTGGTATCTTGAAATCAGCCAAATAGAAGTATTTAGACAGTGGAAGTTGACATACTTACAAACTGAACCTCTCACAAAGCTATGAACAACTCTACTCAGCAGGAATCTCTTTTTACACCACACACAGCTAATACGGAGCCGGACTCAACCTGAACGCAAGCAGTCTATTAGACTGGATAGATTTACAACTTTTTGCACAATACCGAGGCATTTAGAATTTGAGAGGGCAACCAGATCCAGTAAAGTAGGCTATACCAGAAAGCTTCATAGGTTTAGAGGCCAGGAGGATGAAGCAAATAGAGAAGAAAACACTAAAGACATAAAAGAAGCACATAAGGGTAAGTGGAAAGACAGAGAAAATGAAATCACAGGCTCCCATGATGGCTTTGGACAAGAGACCATCCTTATCTAGAAAAGAAGGATCGAAGGTCCAATGCATATACTTGGCAGTTTGCAGGTGATAAAGGAAGAAGATTAAGACATGCGTGTGATACACAGCTCAGTCCTGTCTCTCTGAAGCCCACGTTATCAAGGAAAAGACGACAGGGTCACATTTGAAACTGCAGCAAGGGTTTGAAATCCTATCATCTCTAGTGTCTCCTGAGTCCCATCATAGATATTTGAAATTATCTATAGGGAGAGAGAGACTGTAATCCCACCACATGATTAACATGTTGTCATCTACTCCTCCAGCCTTGCAAATCGCCACTTGATTCTCTCAACAAGTCTAGGTACCACACTTTACACACGTGCTCCTGGCCAGCGGAGCTCTGCCAATGGCAGGTCTCATGGAAGAAGTTGCCCTTATTAACTTTCTTCAGTCAGTGTTGACTAGGGAGAAGAATGCTTAGTAAATCATGTTAAGTGAAATGATAGATATTTGCACTCGCTTTGACCACACACACAAGGCCATTGAGAAACAAAACCAGAACTCTGCCCTCGAGGAAATGTGTTTGCGAGCAATTTGTTTTTAGCTAAAATAATTACCATAATGTATTCCAATCTTCCCAGTGATTGCTTCCTCAAAACTTTCTAATTTCCATGTGATTTGCATTTCACTATTTTCTGCTAACTGGATCAGAGGCAAGGTTCATTTTATTTCTGAAAGAAACATTATTTGGTTTTCAAGTGATTCACAATAAGGAAGATAACCAGGTGGACTATACTTTTTCAAAGATTGGTCATTAACTTCTTTTTCTAAAACTATACTACTAGCATAACAATTGTATATATTCATGGGATAGAGTGTGATAACTTGAAATATCTGTATGATATGGAAGCATCAAAACAGAGTAATTAGTATTTCCAACTTCTTAAATATTTGTCACTTGTGTTGGGAATCCTTAAACTTTTCTCCTAGCTCTTTATAAAAATATATAATAAATTGTTGTCAACTGTAGTCTCTAATATAGAATATTGGAATGTGTTCCTCCTACATAATTGCATTTTGATACCCATTACCTAATCTTTCTCTATTAGTCTTTTTGTTTTTCATTCTTTTTGACAGGGTTTCACTATGTAGCCCGGGCTGGCCTCAAACTCACAATTCTATGACCTCAGTCTCCTGAGTGCTGGGATTACAAGGGTGCAGCACTATACCTGGGACCACTCTGGGACATGTTTTTTTGTTTTTGTTTTTGTTTTTTGACAGTCATGGGGCTTGAACTCTGGGCCTGGGTCCTGTCCCTTGGCTCTTCAGCTCAAGACTAATACTCTACCACTTGAACCACAGTGCCACTCTCAGCTTTTTCTGCTTATGTGGTGCTGAGGAATCAAACTCAGGGCCTCATGAATGCGAAGCAAGCACTCTACCACTGAGCCACCTTCCCAGCCCAGACATACATTCTCATACACAGAGGATGTCAGCATACTAGTGTTTGGTTTCACATTTATCTTCCATGACAGATTTGTGGAAGTAAAATGTGCACATTATATAAAAATTAAATGCCACTAAATGCAAAAAATACACTAAATCTAAAAAATAGTATTAGATTTGTCATGGTATAAAATCAATAGCTAATCACCCTGTACCAGAATCAACTCCAAATGGATCAAAGACCTTGAAGTCAAAGCAGACACCCTGAGAACATTACAGGGCTCCTTGGCACAGGCTGAAATTTTCTTAATAAAGACCCAGAAACACAACAAATCAAAGAAAGGTTGGACAAATGGAATTGCATTAAACTGAAGAGCTTCTGCATGGCAAAAGACATAGCTAGTAAAATAATAGAAAGCCCACAGATTAGGAGAAGATCTTCACTAGCCATACAACAGACAAGGGCTTCATATAAACTATATAAACTATATATATATAGTTTATATAAACTATATAAACTATACTAAGAACTCAAAAAATTAAATCCCCCAACAACAAATCCTCAAAGAAACAACCTCTTAAAGTCTCTTAAAGAGAGACTTCTCTGAAGAAGGAATAAGAATGGCCAATAGACATATGAAGAAATGCTCAACTTCTCTAGCCATAAAAGAAACGCAAATTCTACTTCACCCCAGATAGAATGGCTATAATCAAGAAATCTAATAACAATAGATGCTGGAGGGAATGTGGCCAAAAGGGAACCCTACTGCATTGTTGGTGGGAATGTAAACTTGTTCAACCACTTTGGAAAGTAGTACGGAGGTTCCTCCAAAGACTCTATATAGAGCTCCCCAATGACCCAGAAATCCCACTTTTGGACATTTACCCAAATGATCACAAACAAGGCCATACTAAAACTACCAGCACAACTATGTTTATTGCAGCATTATTCACCATAGCTAAGATATAGAACCAACCCAGATGCCCCTCAGTAGATAAATGGATCAAGAAAATGTGGTATATATACACAATGGAATTCTATGACTCCATTAGAAAGAATGACATTGCCCCATTTGTTAGGAAATGGAAAGACTTGGAAAAAATTCTATTAAGTGAAGTAAGCCAGGCCCAAAGAAACATAGGTCCCATGGTTTTCCTTATTTTCAATAACTAGTACACGTCAAGGATAATCTTACCAGACAAGCAGCAAAGGTCAAAAGCTATGTACATTATGACCATATAAGCTGATGCTAAGTGAAATGAACCACAAGATAGAGACACAAGGTTTTATCTTTGTCATTGTTGTTTTTAATGTACTATGTGGGGTTTTTTGTTTGTTTGTTTGTTTCTCTTGTATGTTCTCCTCCCATGGTATAACCCCTTTTTCACTGTATTTGATTCTGGTGCTCTGCATCTTGTATATACATTTTTCTAATTTGAGGAGGGGAAGGGAAATAACAAAATGCTGAAATAAGGATACAGGTTGACCTATTATAACAATGAGATGTACTATGAGAAGACACTATGCTGAAAATGAACTTTACAACTTTGGTGGGGGGGGGGAAGATTTGGGGAGGTGGGAAGGGAAGGGATGGTAGGGGAAAAACAAAGAAGGGAACAAGGCTTGCTAGGAAATGTACTCATTACCTTACTTATGCAATTGTAACCCATCTTTACAGTATCTTTACAATAAAAAATATTTTAAAAATAAAATAAAATCAATAGCTATCAATTACTGTAGGACTGGTGTTTACATGGTGTTTTAATTTTTACTTCTAATGAGTTTGTAGGCAGTCAAAAGACATTGAAGGAAAAATGGCCTGAAATCTTTTTAAATGATTCTGTCTTTTCAATAGAAAGGAACTTCATAGAAAGAAATGTGTTCTCACAGTGATCCACCCTCTTCTACCTCTTCCATTCTCTCCAGAGTCATTCTCCTTTCTAACCGCTTCTCTTCCACATGACTGGGTTCATCTTGTGCTGGTTTGCAACTAGTTGTTACTGTCTCCATGTTTTCTTCAACCACAGCTCCAGACACCACCTGACAGCGATTCAGAGCCAGACTGAAATATAAACTCAATCTCTTTTCACAGGAAGGTGTGATGCATTTCTTTGGGATTTATTACTGTAAGTTAGATATTTTTACTATTTTCCATGCACAACAGTTGTCCTCTGTGCATTTTCCCCAGTGAGCAAGGACAACCTCTGGAATCTAATGCCAACACTCCATGTGCCTTTATATCTTTTATGTTTCCCCTCTCCAACTACAGTGAACAACACAAAGAAAATTATTGTGCACAGTAAAAGAAATGAATGCCTACTTTGTGTTGCTTTCCCTTTTATCTCTCTATTGTGCCTAGTCAGAGCTCCATATTTCAGAACATTAAAGTCTGTGATGTCATTCTTCATAATGCATCAATATACCACATTAGGAGAAAAGGATCAGCTGAAAGAAATGTAGATATTGAAGGTTGTATGATTTTCAAATTTTACATTGGCTCTTTGCACCAACAACTCACACAACAATTTCCAGAAATCTAGCTACAATTCATAGAGGAAATGTCCACTGTGATCCCTGAAACATTATAGTTCATAAATCAAAACAGTTCTCCAGGCATACAAAGGTAAAGTGCACAGCTCTGCCTACAAGAAAAGAAATCAGAGTTCCTGAAATTGTTCATGATGCACCCAATGAATATGAGAGACCTCACACAAGGACAGGACTGCTCCCTTTATTGTACTTCTGTATCTTTCTGTGACTATTTTTCCTGTGTACCATGCTGTTTCAGCACCCGTGACACACGCTACAGAAAAGCATCTGTCTCTCTGATTTCAGTTACTCCACGTTTAGATTCCAGTTGTCCCCTCAACCATGATTTATGTAGCTCACATCAGACCTGTTTGCAGTTTTCAGAATTAAGTACTTCTCCTTGTGATGGAGCACAAGCTTTAGTTCCCTGTCATGCTGAGTAGTCTCCTACCCAGGACTGATCTAAGCCAGCATGCCTCCAGCCACCTGTAAACACATCTGTGCTCACAGATGCTGTTGAAGGCCAGGGTCTGTTCAAGGTTGGTAGTTGGCATGTTCTCCTACTGTATGGGAGAATTCAGTCTTTTGTTTCCTGTGGCTCTTCAGCCAACATGTTCTTCCCAGCCTCAACACTACTTACCTACCACAATGAGAGCAATCTAACATTTTGCCACTTCAAATGATTTGAACTTACCTAGATTACTAGGAATTCTATACCATGAAGGGAATTATTACATAAGTACCTCAAATGCTTTAACTTTAAGTGTTTGTGGATTATACAAAAAAGTAAATATTTTCTACATTTCTAGGTTTAAAATAATCTCTAGCCTCCATGATATTTTTAAAACATTAATCATCTTCATTTGGCTTATAAATAGCTCCTATTTTTCTTGACAACTAGATACATCACATTAAGGTAAAAAGTTTGCTGTAGCCAGGCACCCATGGCTCTCCCTTGTAATCCTAGCTACTCAGGAGGCTGAGATCTGAGGATTGAGGTTCAAAGCAGCCGGGCAGGAAAGTCCATGAGACTCTTGTCTCCAATTAACCACCAGAAAACTAGAAGTGGAGCTGTGGCTCAAGTAGCAGAGCACTGGCCTGGAGCTTAAGAGCAAGGGACAGCACCCAGACCCATAGTTCAAGCCCCACGACCAACAAAAGAAGTTTGTTGTATATTTTTTATACTGATCTTTTTGTTTTTTAAGCTCTTTCTATCTACAAGAAAACTTAGATTGACAAAAAGTTCACTGGATTTTTCTTCTCAAAACTATAGTTTGATTTAAAAATTTTTAGTATCTTATAATTTCACTGTTTTGCTTCAAACACAACTCAGCAGTATCAAGTTTCATATGCTAGTTTTAACCATTCATACTTCTTTCTGCTTGTTTTCCTTGGGCCTATTTGAAACTTCTTTGTTTTCTTAAAAACTTTTGGCATGATGAAAAATTTCAAGAGTTCAGTTGCTTGCTGAGAATGAAAATACAAGCCACAAAGTGGAGGAAAATATTTGGCAAACCACATATTCAACAAAGGATTGTTATCTAAAATACATGTGTAGAAGCCCCAAGACTCAACCATAAGCAAAAGTATCAATAATCCAATTAGAACATGGACAAGACATATAAAGTAGGACTTCCCCACAGAAGATACACAGATGGCAACTAAGTACATGAAGAAATACTCAACATCAATAGCTACTAGAGAAACGCAAATTAAAACCACAAAGAGGAGGTGGTACTGTAGCTCAAGTGATAGAGCGTTCACCTTGAGCTGAAGAGCTGAGGGACAGTGCCCAGGCCCAAAGTTCAAGCCCCATGACGGACCAAAAAACAAAACAAAAAAAGCTCTCACTACACTCTCATCAAATTTACTAAAATGCAAAATAGCAATATCAAATGCCTAAAAGTATGCAAGGAAACTAGATCGATCATTTATTCATTGCTGATAGAAATCTCAACTATCTTGGCCCTTCTGGAAAATAGTGTGGCAGTTTCTTAAACAAACTAAAACCTACAACTACTATATGACTCCACTTTGCATCTATTCCAGAGAAATGAAGGCTTATGTCCACAAAAACCAGGTACCCTAATGATTTATAGCTCCATTCATAATTACCAAAGACTGGAAGCAATCCTAATGCTCTACAAGGATTGACTGGATAGACAAACTGTGGTGTCCACCTATACCATGAAATTAGAATTAAAAATATATGTAACTATGTACTAATAACACACAATCATCTAGATGAAGCTCCAGAGAAGTTAGGATGAGATTTAAAAAAAACAATACCCTTCTGTGCAGCATCTTTACAATAAAATAAAAAAATTTAAAAATCCCCATTGAGCAAGGAATCAAGATGGCAGAGCAGCTCCCTCTGCTCAAACAGAAAAGCAGGACCTCTGGTGTGAAACTCCAAGAAACCACATCCAACAAACTAGAAATAAATAAGAGTTTGGCACCAACCAATACGATTCAAATTAAGCGTCTACTAGAGGGAAACCCAAACAGGTGCCCAGCCCCGCTGCACTGCAGCTACAGGCTCCAGCCCAGGACCCATCGCCATTTCCCCCACTTCTTTTTCCCCCTCCCTTCCCTCCAGTGACTCAACCCCACCAGTAGACAGCAAGCCACAGCATACCTGGCGTCCGCAAGCTGAATCTCAGAGCCTGATAAGGCAGCCACCGGGTTGCACACCAGGAAGGCCAGTTTCAGAGACAAAGCGACTCCACTATGAAAGTGGGCCTCTAACCCCAGGAAGGGACTAATTCCCCTAATGCTGGGAATGAATAGACTCAGGGATGGGTGGGGGGACTTCTAACTGGGGTCCCTAACGCCTTTAAGCAGACACAGTGAGGACACTATCCTCTGGAAGGGACGCCCCTCCAAACAGTGTCCATGGAGCGTCCAAGGCCTCCACCACCGCAGGTTTCTAACGCCTGCTGAAACCCTGGGAACTATTTCTGAGCACCTGCAAGTTGACACACCTGAGCCTTTAACTCCAGGCATGGTCTCGGGGGATCTCTAACGCTGGGAACAGACTCTGTGAGTCTCAACGCCAGTAAATGGACACAGCTGGGCACTCCTAAAAGCCTGTGCATGTATCCCCACATGGATTTTATACCAGAGATGCAAGGCTGGTTTAACACCTGTGAATCAGTCAGCATAATGCATCAGATTAACAGAGCCAAGAACAAGAACCACATGGTTGTCTCAACAATTGTAGAAACAACCTCTGACAAAATCCAACATCCAAACATGTTAAAAGCTTTGGAGAAGCTAGGAATAGAAGGAACAGTCTTCAAAACCATAAAGGCTACGTATAACAGACCAACAGCCAACAACATACTTTAAGGTGAAACACTAAAACCATTTCCTCTCAAATCAGAAACAAAGCAAAGATGTCTCAATTCCTCTTCAATATAGTTCTGGAATTCCCAGCCAGAGCAATAAGTCAACCAAAAGACATAAAAGGAATTCACATTGAGGAAGAGGAAACCAAACTATTCTGTGCAGATGACATAATCTTACATCTAAAAGACTTGAAAAACTCCATCCCCAAGATCCTAGAGCTTATCGCTAACTTCAGCAAAGGAGTAGGATACAAAATTAACCCACAAAAATCAGTAGCCTTTCTGTATACCAACAATGTACAAGCAGAGAGGGAAATCAGGAAAATAACTCCATTTGCAATGCCTCAAAAAATAAAATATGTGGAAATAAACCTAACCAAGGAAGGAAAAGACCTTTACAGCAAAATCTATAAAAATTTGAAGAAAGACATTGAATACAAAGATGAATATCAGAAAATGGAAAAATCCATGTTCATGTACAGGTAGAATTAATATTATGAAAATAGCCAGACTGCCAAAAATGATCTACAAATTTAACACAATCCCCGCCAAAATCCCAATGACATCCTTAACTACGTTAAAGAAAACAATCCAAAAATGCATGGGGAACAGCAAAAAGACCTTAAATAGTCAAAGCAATTCTAAAAAAACAAAAAACCAATGCTGATGGTACCACAATCTCAGACCTCAAGCTCTACTACAGAGATATAATAATTAAAAAAAAAAAAAAAAAACAGCTTGGTATACATACAACAATAGACCTGAAGATCCATGGAACATACTAGAAGACCAAGAAATAAAACTACATACTTACAGTTATCTGATATTTGATAAGGGAGTCACAGGCATATGGTAGGGGAAAAGATAGCTTCTTCAATAATTGTTGTTGAGAAAGCTTCTTCAATAATTGTTGTTGAGAAAGCTGGGTATCCATATGAATGAATGAATCCTCATTTGTCACTATGCACTAACATCAACTCAAAGTGAATCAAAAACCTCAGTGTCAGGGCTAGGAATGTGGCTCAGTGGTAGAGTGATTCCCTAGCATGCATGAAGCCTTGGACTAGATTCCTCAGTACCACATAAACAGAAAATACTGGAAGTAGTATTGTGGCTCAAGTGGTAGAGTGCTAGCCTTGGGCAAAAAAAAGCTCAGGGACAGTGCCCAAGTCCTGAGTTCAAGCCCCAGGATGGGCAAAACAATAACAAAAACAAACCTCATTGTCAGACTGGAAACTTTGAAATTACTGCAAGAGAGAATAGGAGAAATACTAGAACTTATAGGCATAGGCAGAAACTTAAAAAAAAAAAAGTCCCAAGGGCACAGCAGATAGGGAGAGACTTGATATGTGGTTTACATCAAAAAGAAAAAAATGTTTCTGCACAGCAAAGGACATAGTTATTAAACTAGAAAGACAGACAATAGACTGGGAGATCATTATCAGCAAAATATCTGGCAAAGGCTCAAGAAACTAACTACTTCCAAAGCTAAAAGCCAATCACTAAATGCACAAAGGAGCTAAGGAGAGACTTCTCAGAGAAAAGGGTCAGAATGGCAGATAGACACATGAGAAAATGTTCAACATCCCTGGCCATAAAGAAAATGCAGTCAAAACAACTCTTACCCTAGTTAGGTTGGCCAAGATTGTGAATTTTAACAACAAATGCTAGCAGGGATGTGGGGGAAAAGGAACCCTACTGCACTGTTGGTGGGAGTGTAAACTAATATAACCACTCTGGATAGCAGTCTGGAGGTTCCTCAAAAAAACTAAACATAGATCTTCCCTATGAACCAGCCATACCACTCTTGGAACTTGATTTTCTGATGTCTGTTCAATAAGATTTTCTTTCCTCACTTTCTTTCCAGTATCTAGTGTTTTTTATAGTTTTATTTGTAGTATGTGGAACTTTTCTCCATCTGGATGTTTTTAAAAACCTAGTAAACCTTAGTGTGTCTCCCTCTGGACCATTCTGCAGGTCCCTTGGTAAAACACTACCTGCAGATATGTTCTTTCCACATCTGGCACCTTACCTGCACTCTGATATAACATTCCTCTACCTGTTTTGTCCTGAATCCCACAAACTGCTTTCACAATCATGATACATTCTATAAGTTCTCAAAGGAAGTTGATAATGGAACATGTTCTATTCTGGTGGTTTTATAAGCAAAATACAAGGCCTCAATTTAAAAAAAAAAAAAAGATGGTTATCAATGCTAAAGTAAGTCAGTAAGTTGCAAGTTAAATTCATTATACCATTACCATGAATAAGGTCATTAAGGGTCAAGCAACATCAGACAGCACCATTAACATGAACCTGCTCCAAGTTCAGCGCAGTACCCTTAATGCCAACAAGTCACACTGGGATTCATTTCCCCGCATTCAGGGAGTAAGGTTTATAAGTAAAAATGTTAGAAAAGCTTATCAGCTCACATCTGTAACCTTTGCACTCTGGAGGAAAAGTCAAAAGGCTGGTGACTTTTAGGTCAAGCTAAGCCTCAACAAAGGAAAGAAAAAGAAAGGCAAGGGGAGGGAAGGAAAGAAGAAGAGAAAGAAAGGGAAAAGAAGGAGAAAAAAGGGAAGGGAAGGGAAAAGAAGAAAGAAAAAGGAAAGGGAGGGAAAAGTGAATGGAAAGGAAGGGAAGAAAAGCAAAGGGAGAAGGGAGAAGGGGAGAATGGGGAAGGAAGTAGGGGGAAAGAAACAAAGGGAAAGGAGAAAGGGAAAGGGACCAGAAACATTGTGGGTAGAAGAGAGTGAAAACTGACTACACCATCTTCCTAAACAGCCGGACCAGCATCTGACTGTATTGAGAAATGCACAGAAAAGCCCTTTTTCTCTACCACACCCCCTACTTCCCTGGCTGTCTCTGGCTGAATCTGAAGTGGAGACCCCAATGACTCAACAGAATGAGAAGGGTCGCGTGTCACACAGGAAGTATATTCAGAGCCATGAGGCAACCCATGGCCTTGACCTTCCTAAAGCCACAGGGCTTCCTGACATTTGGAACCATTTCCTGGACATTCTACAGCCCAGGTTTTAGAAGTGCAGCCAGAGGAAATCAAAGAAGGGACCATAACCTTGACTTCTAATCAGCACCAGAGACATGTGATAGTCACAAGCAAACTAATGACCATGAATTTGGAGTCTTGTTGGATGTATTACTTACACATCCATAAACATTGCCAGAAAAAAAAGTCTAAACTGTATTTTAATTATTTGGCTTCTTTGAGGGAATGAGAAAATATTATCATATCAAGTTTCTATAATTGGATGGATGGGAGGAAGGAAGGAAAGAAGGAAGGAAGGAAGGAAGGAAGGAAGGAAGGAAGACAATGCTGTCAAAATGCTTAAACACCGAGACTGGTCATAATAATAGAAAGTTATTGAATGCAACAGAGTGCTCTAAGCCTGAACTAAGATATAATCTTGTAGGTAAATGTCTTTATCATCTTTTATCCACTACCACCACCACCATCCCACCAACAACCACCAGCCCCACTTATGAGTCAGCATACAATTTAATCAAAGGAAAAAAACTACCAGTGAAATTCTAAATAGAAATCCTGCTTCCACAACCAGTTCACCATTGACCTAACTGCCTTCTAATTTAGAGTAACCCATTTTTCCCAGTAAATCAGACACTAAGAATTTTATATTAGGGCTAGAAATAGGGCTTAGTGGTAGAGAGCTTGCCTAGCATTCATGAAGCCCTGGGTTCAATTCCTCGGTACTACATAAACAAAAAAGGCAGAAGTGGTGCTGTGGCTCAAGTGGTAAAGTGCTAGCCTTGAGCCAAGAAGCTCAGGGACAGTGCCCAGGCCCTGAGTTCAAGCCCCCAGGACTGGCACCAAAAAAAATAATTTTATATTAATTTTTTGCCAATTTAAAAATGATTTATTTGTGTGAGGAAAGGGCAGTTCTAGAAGCTGTTTGGTCTTTTTTTTGATTTGCATGCTGCCTTCAGTATTAAGTCCAATAAAGTTTCATGGTGAGGGATTTTGTGTGCCCATAGACCTGGGGATTGTTCCCATTCAAACTCTTCTCACGTGTGCAACCTGATTTATGCTGTATCCTAGAAACTACTCTCAGTAAATATGACTCGAGATAAGCAGGAAATAGAGCTTTATACTAAGATTCTTTTTCATTTGGTTTTCCTAATAAAAGGGCTTGCATCCAACAGTTATATACTAGTTGCAACACATTTAATTTTTTTAAATCACTATGTGCAATTTCTAAAAATCTCCCTCTAAAGAATACTTGAAGGGCTACTGTTTTTCAATAAGCTTAGTGTGTCTAGTTAATAATAGCTACCTTTCTAAAGTCTTACCATCTTCACATACCTAAAGCTCAGGAAACCCTCACAACAGCCCTATTAAGTAGATACTTCTATTGTCACCATTTTAATTATGAGGAAATTGAGCCTTAGAGAAATTGAATGACTCTCCCACAGCACAGAGTTAATAAGTGAAAGAGATAAAGCAAGACCTTGATCCATCGGTTTCCCCAAGTGTGTACTTGACCACTAAGCCAGATTGCTGTCTAGGAGCTCTTGGCATGTTAATATGATGCACAATTAAGGGGGCATCTCCCAGTTGCAGGGTAGTAGGACTGACTTTAGCTTTCCCGAAACAGAGTATGTAGGTGAGTTTCCTGGATCATGTACCAAGCAGTCATCTTTAGATCTAAACAACCAATTAAACATGTTGTTATCTAAACATTTGTGTTTAAATCTAAACAAACAACTATCTAAACGATTAAAGAACTAAAAGAATACGAATTCATACTATTTTTGTTCTAATTTTGCAGCACAGAGCTGTGTTTGTGTATGTGTGTGTGTATGTGTGTGCGTGTGTGTGTGCATTGTGTGTGTGCATGTGTGTGCGCACGTGTGTGTGTGCGTGCGTGTGTGTGTGTGTGTGTGTGTGTGTGCGCGCGCGCGTGCGCACAGGCATGGGCACTTTCCCTTAACTTTCTCAAATAAGCCACACCACCACTTTCAATTTATTTGTTTTTGTTTTTGGGGGGGTTGTGTGTGATGGTCATGGGACTTGAACTCAGGGTGTGGGCACTGTCTCTGAGCATTTTTGCTCAAAGCTAGCATTCTACTACTTTTGAGCCACAGCTCCACTTCTGGTTTTCTGGTAGTTAAATAGAGATAAGAGTCTTACGGGGACTTTTCTGCCTGGATTGGCTTCAAACCCTGATTCTCAGATCTCAGCCTGCTGAGTAGCTAGGATTACAGGCATGAGCCACTGGCACCCAGCTACTTTCAGCTTGTTGATGGTTAATTGCAGATCAGGGTCTGACAGACTTTCCTACCTGTGTTGGCTTTGAACTAAGGTCTTCAAATCTCAGTCTCCCTGGTAGGATTACAGGCCTGAGTCACAGGCACCTGCCGAGATTTTTACTGAGAAGATGTGGTTAGTAAGCAGCAGGGATTCACACCCCAGCAGTGTGGCTCCAGGACCTGAATATTAAACAGCACTGTACTGTAGTGTCTCCCACCCCTCCCACCCCTACCATTTCCAAGCTTGAGCTACATGCTCAGTTCAGTACAGGGTTCCAAGAAAGCTAATGTGATCCCAGCAGATATGGCCTCTGTCCTGGGGTTAAGAGTCTGGTGTGAGAGACATCAGTGAGTCACATACCATGTATTTATGTACTAACAACACTTCAGTCCTCAATGCAGTGTCTATACCATGGTGGGCCCATGAGATGGTCATGGAGCTAGAGACTTTCTATTTCCTAATGTTGTAGCCATCATAATGTCCTGCACAAAAACATGGTACCCTGATGTGGGTGGCAATGTAGCTGCAAGCAAACCTGCCGTGCTGCTGGCCATGTCAAAGTACAGCATCTACAAACATGGATGGTACATAAAGCTTATTCATGATAACAAATGATTGTTACTAGTTTGTGAATTTACTATGCTATAGGTTTTGTTGTTGTTTTAGAGAGCATTCCTACATCGGAGAAAAAAAAAGGCTTTACTGGAAAATAGCATGCTGTCATGAGCCGGCAATAAACTCACACCTCTTGTGTTTACTTAAGCTCTTGATGGCATTGTGTTTCTCTTGTGTTTTATTTGAGCTTGTGTTGTTTTGGTAATCATGGTCCAAGGAATAAGAGATTCTATTATGTGTTGTGTCTGTTTGTGTATCTGTGTGCATGTGTGTGTGTGTGTGTGTGTGTGTGTGTGTGTGTGCGCGCGCGCGCGC